>NW_001884556.1:793952-1045024 GCF_000146915.1 Parastagonospora nodorum SN15
ACAACTGACCTATTATACAGGCGTCCATATCAATGTCGGTGGAGGAACAGACGATGCAAAGACCGATTTTGAAGGTAAGCCGCATCGCGTCTCCAAGTAACGGACATCTTCGCCTTGTCTCAATCTCTCAAATCAACCCTTCCCTGTTGAGCCGGCACAAGTCTGACACTTTACCCAACAGGATTGGCAAACATCACTTTTGCATGGATGGTCGAGCAATGCCGACCATACCTCGCCTTCAATGACTTTACGAACGCCACACTCGCCAATTACCTACAACGCATGATCGCAGTTGATGCTGAACAATCTTTACGCGCGAAGGAAGCGGCCCCTACGGGCATGGTCGGCTCGACTGTTGCTGCCATTACTGAAGACTTGAATGCGACAAAGAAGTGGCTTGGTTCGTTCTTTTCGTCCAACGACAAAGCAACGCCCAAAGAGAAAATGGTTCGAACCTACTGCTTCAGCGCGAGCGTCGTCCCACCTGTCAAGCCTGACCACTGGACCCTGTTTCGCAACCAGGATAGCTATAGCCTGATGTACAAGGTAATCTCACACCCGGAAACCCGCACACCCGGCAACTGCAACGACCAGTCCACGGAAGATCACACGCCCCTGTCTAAACTTGGAGAGACTAGAGAATGGATGCACCCGTCGGTGAAATGGCGACAAGACAAGTCCACGGGCCACGCAGATAAGGAGCTTCAGTACAACTCCGAGCCTCTAAAAGCATTGGCGTACGATCGGAAAGATGGGGTCTGGGGGTGGAAGCAAAGCGCGGACAGCAAAGTACCTGTATGGATCCCGGAATGGCCAATTGAGGCTGCGCTCGAAGAAGAAGACGAGAGCTCGTACAGCGAGAACGCGGAACTGGCGCTAGTTGACGCGTGTCTTGACAAAAAGGCCGTACGAGAGTTCCTGAAAGAGCACGCTACAGCCTGGAACAAGGCGAATGCTTCGGTAGTAGGAGAACTACATGCTCAGGTATATGTTTGAACTAGGAGTGTTGATAGGTCAACCTTCTCTGGCCAAGAGCGAGCACTACTTGCTTTTCATAACGAACATGAAGCAGCAGCAGCAGTTAGAGATGCGGTAGATAGTCGTACGTGGAAGATAAACCATTCTGCCAAACTAAATTCATGAGCGTTGTTTGGCCTGATATTATATTGCGACGCAACAACCGCGACCGTTCAAACCAGAACCGATGGTGAAATCTTTAAACCCTAACTTTGCGAACTAATACGAGTCTAGTGCAATCTTGTATAGATATGCTAGCATTGCATACCTTCGTACTTTGTAGCGAAGAGTGATTGCAGTGTTTGGTGGACTGAGACATGGACATGTTTTGCCGTATTGTTGGAAAACATGATGTTGAATCACTTTTAATTAACGCGAACACACGACGCATGCCGAAAATACTACTCTGACATTATGTTACAGTCTCCTCCAAAAGAATGGTTCATACCTAGTCGTCTCCACCCTTCTGGCGTGAGTTTTTTGCTCATCTGCAACGAAAGATACTGGTCTTTTCTCTTCCACACCTCCGCGCTCATCAGCGTGATCCCAGCGGGCATCAATGTACTTTCCCAAGGAACATACAGCGTTTACGAAATCAAGTCACTTTAGCAACACGCTCAAGATAACGCCTCCTACCATTCGACACACGCAGACATCTACCAAAACTCGCGCTACAAGTCTACCTCTGCCCTCCGTCCTCCTTCCTCAAACTAGGCTTCAAGCTCATCTCCACATCAATCTCCCCAACCCTCTTCTCACAACTCTCCACATCCCCAGCCACCCTTTCCGCCTCCTCCTTTTCCCTCCCCAACCTAACCCACCTCTCCCCCTCCGCCTCCCAAGTAAACAACAAATTCACAACCTTCTTCTGCACATGACTCGTCACCACCGCCAAATCATGCGCGAAATTCTTCCCAATCGCCGCTGTATTAACCTCCGGTGCAAGTACACCATTCTTGACCAGCGCTTTGTGGATAGCCGAAGCGGTTTTGGGCGACGTGGTTATGCCAGCATGAATAAAGGCTTCGGGGCCGAGGTGCAGGAAGTTTGGCTGGGTGAGTTGGTGGGTGAAGACGGCGTCGAGTTCGGCGGGTGAGAGGTCTGTGTCGATGGGGGCAGGGGCCGCGTTGGGGATGGCGTTGCGGGCGAAGCGGGTGAAGGAGAAGTGTGTGGAACCGTCGGTGGATTTGAACATTTTTGGGGGCTGGATGATGAGGGGAGGGATGTATGAGCGGATAGCTTCAAGTCTGGGTGCGGAAATTCGTGGGTTTATTTGTACGTCGACGTGGACGATTAGTATAATAGGAGTGGCTGTGTAGAAAATCTAGCATAAGCGTGCTCGAATACTGCGTTACCATTGATCGTGTGCTTTGTTTGTAAATCCGGGCTGTACCCATGCAGACGGTCAGCGCTAGTGCGGGCGTAGTTGCATCATTTTGCGTCTCGAGTAGGCTTTGGTTGGTTGAATGCAGTTGATTCCATCTTTATCGCTCGCGTAAATGCTGGCTGCTAAAAGCTTGACCGACTGTAAAGAAGCTTCCACAACGCTTGTTTGTTCTGGTACATTTCGATGCGTCTTCCAGGCGTAGATTAGACCTAAGCTATTCCACTGACTCCTCGTCAGGTACGTGAAGAACATGCGTATTACGTGCAGGCTCTGCGTAGTATGCTTTGTACGAGTTCGTTAATTCTCGCGCATTAGTCCTGCTATCAGATGGCATTTTCTCAAGTGTGACTGAAGTCCTCGCTTGTCTCCATAAATACTGATGGGCCAAATTGATATCCATATTCAGCACAGCTGAATATACTCATCTACAATCACCATGAACCATCATGTCAAGCCTTGCGCTTCTGATACCCTTCTCCTTGTATCGCACTACCAATTCCTTATTTCGGATCGCACGCCACCAAGAACGGATGAATCGCAGCTAGAATTTCAGTTAGCGTGTCATCACTCAAACCGCCCGTTTCGCACTCACCACCAATAAACAGCCTCCCAGTCTTAACATCATGCCTCACGCTCGTCGCCCCACTAATAACCTTGCCAGTCTTATCCTCCACAACCTTCTCAACCCGATAATCAACCTTTTGCCTCTCCACATCCACCGTCTTGCGAATGCGCAGCACACTGCTCGGCGCATCGACATTCAGCGGATCATGCAAGCCCTTGAGCGCAGCACGAAAGTCCGGGAAGCCGGCGACGTACAAGTCGCCATTTGCGTCGGGCGAGATGTTGTCAAGCGGCATGCCAGTGCGGATAGTGTCGATGAGCTGCAGCGTGTTGGAGGGAGTTAGTGCGTAGACGCGGATTTGGCCGTCGATGGTGCTGGGCACGTAGATCAGGTTGTCGAAGCCGCGGGTCAGGCCGTTGGGAAATTTCAAGCCGGGCTTCGGGAAGACGGAGAGAGCTTTTGTTAGGTATTCTTTGTACAGGGGCTCTGGGTTTTTGGCCGCGAGAGGGAGCTCGATGGCGGGCTCGGCACCGGTGACGGCGGTGTGGCATTCGCTGTTGAGGTTGCAGAATGCGACGGTGCCGCCGCCGATGATAGGGTCGAGTTCCCTTCGCCATCCGATCTTGGTGGAGTGGTCGTTCGTCACGAGGAAGTCTCCCTCACCCAAAACAGCGATTCGGTTAGGCGTGAATACTTCAGGCGACCAGATCGTCCTAACATGGCGCATGACATCTGCTCCGCGCTTCATCTCGAAGACATCGATGGTAGAGTTGGCGCCAACCACAGTTGCATCGATGTAGTTGTTGAACGGCCCAACCGGCGGGCGTTCATTGACCAAGTAGAATTGGATAGTATCGCCATCCAGGATCTCCGCATCGAAACCTAGAAGATCCAGAGAATCGTCGCCTTCACCTCGTGCTCCGGAGTAGCCAATGGGCTTGATAGGGCGGAGATTGTACAATCCATCAACACCCGGCTCGTCAATATCAAGAGCAATCAACTCCGAACCCTTACGACCAGTAACATTCAACTTGCCAATCCTACCATCATCAGCAACTCCCACATGAAACCTTATGTTCGCCAAACTTACGCCTGCCTCCAAGCCAAAATGCCCTCCGTGGTCGAACACGCCGCATACAACACCCGCGCCTCATCATCCAGCCACAAATCCTCGCACGCCTCCAAATTCGGATGCACGATGCGCTTGCACTCGAACGGAAAGTCCTCAATGTCCTGGATCACGCGACCAAGGCCCAGCGTTGTGCTGAAGAGTTCGCGCAGGAAGAATTGGTAGAATGTCGCGCCCCACGCCACGACGAGCGCGTAGTATATTTGCGTGCCTGCGCTCGGCATTTTGGATGGGATCGTGCGAGGGCTGGGAATGGTGGTGAGATGAAGAGAGACGGGATCTGATGTGAGCCTTGACGTTGGGAAAGGACTGGGGTGCTGGCCAAGATGCCGCCTGATGGGGTATAGTGTGTATTTTTTGTATCAGGCCTCCCGAGGCAAGTATATTGCGCACGTGGGGTCTAGTGCAGAGAAGACATCTTGGCTTGACATTTTACACTGCGTTGATCAGCAATGTAGATGTGTACGATAAATGTCTCGCGTGTTATTGAAGATGTGATGGTGTTACGTCATAGACCTTCCTAGTCTGGACTTTCCGGACATGCGGGGACATTGAGGTGTATACATCAGCAGCTATCGACCATCCGACACCATTGACAACACCAATCATTTGAGATAACCCACACTCTCTCATATCTAGGACTTTCGGCTGCTCAAATCGATTTGTATCTCGTTCTCAAAGCACAACGATCCCTGTCACACATCACAACACCCAACCATCACTCTCATTCGCCTATACCACCCAAAATGCCCCCCTCAGCATCCTTCGACGTAATCGGCACCTGCTTCTCCTTCACCGCCCCCATTCACACAATCCACTCCCGTCTAGGCCCCAAACTCACCACCGCCGCCGTGGACCCCAAAACGCTCTTCTTCGCATGGTTCTACGCGGCGCAGCGCGACTTCACCTACGTCTCCATGGCCGGCTCCTACGTGCCCATCGCGACTATTTTAAAATCGACATTCCGGCGCGCATGCCGCATCGTCGACCTGCCCGCCGACGCCGTCACTGACGAAGATGTTGATGCGGTGATGAAGGCGTTTAAAGGCATGGGGCCGCGAGAGGGCTTGAAGGGGTGTTTTGATGGATTGAGGGAAGCTGGGTGGGATGTTTATGGTGTGACGAATGGGGGGAGCGAAACTTCGCTTGCTTACTATCACAACGCGAATATCGACCTCGATTCCGAGCACTTATTATCTTGCGACGCGATTAAAATTGCGAAGCCGGATGTTAGGGTTTATGAGACTGCGAATAAGCATTTGACGGCGAGGGGGCTGGGAGATGGGGAGAGGTGGTTTGTGGCGGCGCATGCGTGGGATTTGATTGCGGCGAGGAAGGCGGGGTTCAAGACGGCGTATCTGGACTTTGAGGAACATGATCCGGTGACGGAGGTTTTTGGGGAGTTTGATTTATATGCGGGGAGTATGGAGGAACTGTTGGAGAAGCTGAAGGCGGCGGTGAAGGCATGATGAGGCTGCTTGAAATAGAGGTTTTTTTTTCCATGATGCAAATCTACAGAGGTGAAGCTGGTGGCCACGTACTGAAAGTGAATGTTGCTGCACCGGAGCACTCAAATACCCGGCGCCAAGTCCATTTTCGGCGCAAAAAGCGTCTACGCTGAAAGAGAATCGACACTTGCTCTGAAACTGCCTGATTAGGAAGGTTGGCTAAAACCACGGCTCTCCCCACACAATTTCAAGACTGCACATACGGCTGCACACATGGACTTTTGAGATGGCCTAGATTTTATACATCGAGGAAGAATTAGCTTTGGGTATGCTTGCGCGATACATGTACATTGTGTCCTCCAAGAGTCTGTCCTCGAGCTCTTGGCATGTGAATATGGTATCTCACACAAGATGAATGAGTTCCCACGAACACGCCGCAACTTCTTCTTGGAACAGTTGAATCTATTTCCTCTCTTGCTTTCAGATGAGTTCATACATGACCTCCTTTCATCTCCAGCTAGCATGCATATCAATAGCCCTTCCCGTCCAAATGCATCACGTGACCCCGAAGACTGCAGCTTTTCGAGGTTCCGGCCGCCATAGCTCAGGAGAGATTGATGATAGGAACGCCGCACTGTAGAGGACACATGTGTTGTAGTAAAGGTCTTCGTGAATGTTCCAAGCACAGGCTCACGCGCTAATAGCAGCTAGCGGCGACCGGGGGAACAACAGCCGACAATGCGATGGCGACGAAAGTGGCATCTCGGGATTTCTTCAGATTCGACCATCAGTGATCCCCCCCAGACACGACGCGACATCACCATGGCGCCGCTTGTCGACAACCCGCAGATCAAGCACGCGAGCCTGCACAATCCGCTGCCGCTGCAGCTGCACACGTACATCTGGCCCTTCTTGATAATATGGCCCGCCTGGTCCGCCATCTACCTGTCGCCCACGCGCTACGAGACGTACATCCAGTCGTCGGAATGGACGTTTGTGTGGGTGGCCGGCATCCTCACCTTCCAATCGCTGTTCTGGCTCATGACCAAGTGGAACGTCAACCTCAAGAGCGCCTTCACCACGACTCCCGCCAGCGACGTGCGCAGCGCCAAGCTCATCAAGGTGCAGCCCATCGCCAACGCGGGCGCTGCTGAAATCGTCCCGCTGGTGCGCGACACGGTCGGCGGCAAGCAGACCCTCTCCTTCCTCTTCCAGAAGCGACGTTTCCTCTACGACGCCGAGAAGGGCTCCTTCGCCCCGCTCGCCTACGCCCTCGACACGGACGAGAAGCCGCTCCTCAAGACGTTCCAGCAGACGCAGGGCCTCACCACGCAAGCCGAGATCGAACGCCTGCAGCAGCACTATGGCGACAACTCGTTCGACATTCCCGTCCCGTCCTTCACCGAGCTGTTCCAGGAACATGCCGTCGCCCCCTTCTTCGTCTTCCAGATATTCTGTGTTGGGCTGTGGATGCTGGACGAGTACTGGTACTACTCGCTCTTCACCCTCTTTATGCTGGTCATGTTCGAGAGCACCGTCGTGTGGCAGCGGCAGAGGACCCTGACCGAGTTCCGCGGCATGAGCATCAAGCCCTACGAGCTGCTCGTATACAGGCAGAAGAAGTGGCAGGAGATTCTGAGCGACAAGCTGCTGCCCGGCGACGTGGTCAGCGCAGGCAGGACCAAGGAGGACTCGGGCGTCGCATGCGACATGCTGCTGCTCGAGGGCTCTGCGATTGTTAACGAGGCTATGCTTTCGGGCGAGAGTACCCCCGTGCTCAAGGAGTCGGTGCAACTGCGTCCTGGTGACGCGCCCATCGAGCCCGAGGGTCTGGACAAGAACGCCTTCCTCTGGGGTGGCACCAAGGTCCTGCAGGTTTCGCATGGCAACGACGCGGAAGACGACATGGGCACCATCAGGAGGCTTTCATCTGGCGTCCCTCCGCCACCGGACAAGGGCGCCATCGCTGTCGTGGTCAAGACCGGATTCGAGACCAACCAGGGCAGCCTTGTCAGGACCATGATCTACGCCACCGAGCGCGTCTCCGCCAACAACGTCGAGGCGCTTCTCTTCATTCTCTTCCTTACCGTCTTCGCCGTGGCCGCTTCCTGGTACGTCTGGAAGGAGGGTGTCAAACTCGACCGCCAGCGCAACAAGCTCCTCCTCGACTGCGTCTTGATTGTCACGAGCGTTGTCCCACCCGAGCTGCCCATGGAACTCTCCCTCGCTGTGAACACCAGTCTAGCTGCTCTCAGCAAGTACGCCATCTTCTGTACCGAGCCATTCCGCATTCCCTTCGCCGGACAGGTTGACGTAGCCTGCTTCGACAAGACTGGTACTCTGACTGGTGAAGATTTGGTCGTCGATGGTATCGCTGGTCTCTCGCTCGGTCAAAGTGGCGCCAAGGCTAGCACAGATGGTGCACACACCGATCTCACCAAGCTCACTGATGTAGCCACCGAGACCACCCTGGTTCTCGCTACTGCCCACGCTCTCGTCAAGCTTGATGAGGGCGACATCGTTGGTGAGCCCATGGAGAAGGCCACTCTTCAATCTCTTGGCTGGAAGGTTGGTGTCAAGGACATGCTCACAGCCGCTACCACCACCGCAAAGTCGCACGCCGAACTCGTCCAAATCCGCCGCCGTTTCCAATTCTCATCTGCTCTCAAGCGCCAAAGTTCCGTTGCTACCGCCATTGTCAACAGCAAGACTGGAAAGAAGGTCCGAAGCACTTTTGTTGGTGTGAAGGGTGCGCCCGAGACTATCCGCAAAATGCTTGTCAACACACCGCCCAATTACGAAGAGACCTTCAAGCACTTCACCCGAAACGGTGGCCGTGTCCTTGCCCTCGCTTACAAGTTCCTATCTGAAGACGGCGAGTGGGGCCAGAACCGCATCAATGATCTCAAGCGTGAGCAGGTTGAGTGCGACTTGCACTTTGCTGGCTTCCTGGTTCTTCAATGCCCGCTCAAGGATGACGCAAGGGACGCCGTGCGCGCTCTGAACGAATCTAGCCACCGTGTTGTCATGATCACTGGTGACAACCCGTTGACCGCTGTACACGTTGCCAAACAGGTTGAGATTGTCGACCGCGACTGCTACATCCTCGACGCTCCCGAGAATGACGATTCTGGGGAGAAGCTGGTCTGGCGCTCAGTGGACGACAAGGTCAATATCCCCGTCGACCCTGCCAGCCCTCTTGACCCTAAGATCATTGAAGACAAGGACATTTGTGTCACTGGCTACGCTCTCTCCAAGTTCTCTGGCCAGGTTGGCTGGAAACAGATCCTACGATACGCCTGGGTATATGCTCGTGTCTCACCAAAGCAGAAGGAGGAGATTCTTCTCGGCCTCAAGGATATGGGTTACACTACGCTCATGTGTGGTGACGGTACCAACGATGTTGGCGCGCTGAAGCAAGCTCACATTGGTGTCGCTCTTCTCAACGGTACCCGCGAGGATCTGGACAAGATTGGCGAGCACTACCGCAACACCAAGATGAAGGAGGTTTACCAGAAGCAGTGCGACCTGATGAAGCGCTTCAACCAACCTCAACCCCCTGTTCCTGTCATGATCGCTCACCTCTTCCCACCTGGTCCTACCAACCCTCACTACGAGAAGGCCATCGAACGCGAGTCCAAGAGGAAGGGCTTTGTCGCTCCCACAATCGAGAACGGCGCTTCCAATGGCTCCACAGCTGTCGCAACTCAAGAACCCGAGAAGAACAAGAATCAGCAGCAAGCCCAGAACATGATGGCACAGATGCAAGAGAAGATGATGATGGGCGAGATGGACGATCTCGCCAACGAGCCACCTACAATCAAGCTTGGTGATGCCTCTGTTGCTGCGCCATTCACTTCCAAGCTTGCCAACGTCGTCGCTATCCCTAACATCATTCGACAAGGTCGATGCACGCTCGTTGCTACGATTCAGATGTACAAGATCTTGGCACTCAATTGTTTGATCTCTGCGTACAGTTTGTCAGTCTTGTACCTTGACGGCATCAAGTTTGGTGATGGTCAAGTCACGATCTCGGGTATGATGATGAGCGTCTGCTTCTTGTCCATCTCCCGCGCCAAGGTATGTCTCCTTCACTCTTCCACATTGGCCAAAACTAATCCTTTACCAGACCGTTGAGACTCTGTCCAAAGAACGTCCCCAGCACAACATCTTCAACGTCTACATCATCGGCTCCGTCCTCGGCCAATTCGCAGTCCACATCGCCACCCTCATCTACGTCTCGCAATACGTCCAACGCGTCGAGCCCAAGGACCCCAACCCGGACCTCGAGAAAGAATTCGAGCCCTCCCTCCTCAACTCCGCCATTTACCTTCTCCAACTCATCCAGCAAATCTCCACCTTCGCCATCAACTACCAAGGCCGCCCCTTCCGCGAATCCATCCGAGAGAACAAGGGCATGTACTGGGGTCTCGTGCTCGTCTCCGGCGTTGCATTCTCTTGCGCCACGGAATTCATCCCCGAACTCAACAACAAGCTCAAGCTCGTGCCTTTTACATCTGACTTCAAGTGGATGATCACGGGTGTCATGATTTTGGATTTTGGCGCGTGCTGGATTATCGAGAAGGGCCTCAAGTGGGGCTTCAGAGATAACAAGCCAAAGGATATTGCCCTGCGCAGGCCGGATCAGAATGCCCGCGAGGAGGCGAGGAAGAAGGAAGAGGAGAGGATCGCGCAGGAGAAGAAGAACAAGGAGTTTGAGGAGAAGGCTAAGGCGTTGGGGATTAAGGTGTAGATGCTAGGGTTGTGTTTGTATAGACTTGTTGGTTGATGATACTCGCTCGTTGGAAGAGCGGGGTGTATAGATTCATTGATACGTTCTCTGCTCATTGTTGTAAGTCTGTAATCATGTGACGCGGATATCAGCCAAGTCTGCAATGTTGAAGCGTGAACACCTAGCGAGAAGGAAATCTCTCGCCAGCCTTTTCAACACATTTTAAGGGGGGGGCGCATTCAAGGGTCGAGCTTCGGCCCCCACAGCCCAGTCTCGACCCACTGTGGAACCGCGAAGATTGGCCTGAATCCTGCTTGTCATCGTGTTTTCAGCCTGATTTCCCACAATTTCTCGAACTATGCTCGGGTCGGGCCTTGCATGCGCGCGTGCGTGCCGACGGAAGAATGCATGCGTACGGTTGGCTCACTGCCAACACGGCGGCCGGTACTAGGTGAAACCCTGGGCTTGATCGTTTTGCCTGGTTGGGGTCGTGGGTGTGTCGCGCACAATGCAATGGGTTGAGCGAGGTCGAGAGATCTGAGTTGGACTCATGGATTGACCCTGCGCGCTACTGGTGGTGAGCGGTGCGAAAAGGGCCCTGTGTTTTGCATGGCAGCTAGGCTCTTGGTTGGTGCTGCGGTTTGAGTGGCGCATGACTTGGATGCAGGTCGGACACAGCGAGATGTGTCTCTCTGTACAACCTGGATACCGAGTTTTGGCATCCGTTAGTTAGAAGGAACACTGCAGCAGTCAATAGGTGCTGTTGAAAGGAGTACAAACGGCCCCGGGGCTAACATGTCTGGGCCTATAGCGCTGACGTCGTGTGCAAGGTTCATTATCACGTGTCCCAGTCTAGTGGAATATATGTATGCCTGTGCGATTGCACCGCTACAAGTGCAAGCGCTCTTTGATAATTCTACACGGAAGAACCCAGAAATGGGTCGCGCACTATGGACCCATTTTCCACTGCCGCAAGCGGGGTAGCATTTGCATCTCTACTTGTCCGCCTGCTTCAGTCTGTCGGCACGGTGAAGACGCTAGTTCGAGATTTCAAGGGCGCTTCGAAAGAGTTGGAAAGATTAGATGAATTGCTAGAGCGGTTGTGTGCATTGCTGCAGGATGTAGATATTATCATAGGGCATCAAAAGTCGCTACCGCACTTTCCATTGCCCTCAGATACGCTTTTTGCATGCCTAAAAAGCTGCGAAACAAGCCTTGAAAAGCTTGAAGACATTACGACGCGATACAACAAGAGATGGAACGAAGAGGCATCTGCGCTGGAAAGAGTCAAAGGTGACTTCAGGCTCGCTCTAAGAACACAGGATATCGCTATGATTGAAGCACGAATCCAACGAGATGTCAACAACTTACACGCTGCCCTGGGGATAAATACAACCAATATATTGTGGGTGAACTAAATCATGGGTCCTGTGAATCTGGCTGACGGACATTGCCAGGACTACTGTACTTCCTATTCTGCTTGCCAAAAAGGATAGCCTCAAAGCATCGTCAGCATTACAGGAAAACAACCGACGGTCCAAATCGCTGGACCAAAGGAGTGGAGCTCGGTCTCAAGACCTTCCCGTCTCTCTCCCCCAAACCTGTCTTACAAAGACCCGCCAAGAATGGATACAAACACCGCTGAGCTTGTTTGGCATCCGTCGGCGACGATCAATCAGGTACATGAGTACAACATGTTCTCAATCTCAAACTTGGGATGAGAACGTGAGCCACATTAAGATTGAGCGAACAGAGCTCCTCATGTCATGGAACTGTCTGGGCCGCCGTTTCCAATTGAGTCAACGCTATCCTTATGGAAATATAGTCCCGTCCCTCAGGGTATATTCGTTGGTCCAGGACATCTCACAATATGAAAAGCTCTTCAAAACTGGCCGCATGCACGACATACAACAAACCTTCCAGGACGGATCTCTACACCCCTTTACCGTAGATTCCCGAGAATCAACGCTACTTCATGTAAGCTGCAGGTTTGTGTAACAATACAACTACCTCTGACACACGCTCCAGCTGGCAGCCCAACTGAACAGATCCGATCTCTGCCGCTTACTCCTAGGCTACGGGCTGAAACCCCAACTCACCTCAGGCGGCCAGTCGCCATTAGTGACCTGTGTCAGCAACATGGCAGACACGTACGAAACCGCTAGCATCGTCGACACACTGCGCCTGCTGCTCTTCGACTCAGACCAAATCGACGACGTGCGCCAAAACATCACGCCCTACCAGCCGATCAAATACAACCTCGACGCGATAGAGTGGCTTTGGCGCAGTGCGGCTGCGGCCTTCCACGGCGCGGAATACATGCAGTTCCGCGTGCGCATCGTGCAGAACGCCATGCGGTCGTTCCGGGTCGATGACGATGCGTGGAACGGGGAAATTGCGGCAAGGCTGGTGAGGCTGATGGATGGGGAGATGTTGGAGCAGTACGAAAGAGGGAGGTACGCGCTGCTACCCGCGGTGTTCTACGACGGACGGAACTCTGTGGAGAGCGCGGTACTCGGGCGGGCTTTTATCGAGACGTTGGAGGAATTGGGCCTCGACGCAGATGCTTGCATTCAGACGGAGCTGCGCCGAATGGATGGCGGGGTACTCGAATTTCCGGACCATGCGTGTCTGCAAAGAGTGGTGATTTTCGAACAGCCTTGGGGTGGCGTAAGGTGGGAATGGGTGCTGAACTCTCGGGCACCGGGGTACTGCGTCAGCACTGCGTTTGTTACATTGGCAACGGATTCGGCCTTCGAGCAAAGTTGGCCATTCACGGAGATTGGAGTTCTCGATGAAGATGGCAAGAATAACGAAAAGCGGATGTATCGTTGGACTCGTCGCGCAAAAGCTAGAGCGCGGAAAGAGCGGGGTCGCACGGGTCAACAACGCTGTCGAAGTAGAATGCCGGGAGCTTGGGTATATTGAACCGTATCTGCTTCATCGATATTCTTGACTGTGTACATTGCTCACGGCGCGGTGCGTTGGGAGACTGTTGAACATTGCATGCGAATGCTAATGTTACAGCTGTATCGACGTACCTAGCATCGATAGGTCTGGGAGTGAATATAACACCTCTTCCGCTTTACGTCCATTTCGGACGACACATTCCAGAATTCAGGCGCACAGGATCTTGTCACCGGTCCTTCCTGCAGATGGTAATGGGGCGCAGTGAGATGCATATTGGGGTAGCGAATCAGGAAGCGAGCACGCCCAAACCGGTGTGGAAGGCACCCACGAGGCTGAACGAATTTCTCTACATATCCCCCGCTATCTCCCAGGCTCTACTTTTCGGCCTTCTCGTATCTTTCCTTCTTCACTGTACCGGACCCCAGTAATTGTGGGCGCGAACGCATCAGAACCGCGTGCTGCGGCGCCATCGAACGCACTCAGTACGCTCATTTTGCCTCTCCAACTATCATCGCTTCCTCCGCGCCCAATCATAGGACACGGGGCTCGATCTTTCGGCAGCGCATATGGACGGGGCTGCCAGCATCATCGCCGTCGTCTCGCTCACCCTGCAACTCGTGCAAACCGTCAACACCGTCAAGACCTTCGTTCGCGACGTTAAAGGCGCTTCAAAGGAGCTAGAACGACTCATTACACTGCTAGAACTTCTCGGCGCGCTTCTGCAGGATGTTCGCGATGTCATGGAGCGACAGACTTCGTTACGAGACTTTCCACTGCCGTCGAATACTATTTTCGTTTGCTTGAAGAGCTGCGAGAAGAGCCTGGGCTTGCTTGAAGATGAGGTTACGAAACATAGAAAGGTGCAAGGCAGTAATCCGTCAGCAATGAAGAGATGGAAAGATGATGTGAAGCTCGCGTTCAGGGCGAAAGACATTGTGGCTTTTGAGGCACGCATTCAACGCGATATTAATGATCTACATACATCTCTCGGAACGAACACGACGAAAATACTGTAAGTCAGCTATTGATTACTATATGGCCGTTACTTACTAGCGCTGGCAGAACCACCGTACTTCCTATCATACTTCTTAATCAGAACACCATGATATCGTCGTCGTCCATATCGCATACACAGAACCACATGAGACTTTCAGCAAACAACATCAACACCACACGAACAATTTCTCTCTCGTCAACGAAACCCCATCACAACTTCAAGACCCGCCACAAATGGATTGAATCGCCGCTCAATCGATTCGGTATTCGCCAGAGACGAATCACTAAGTTCATACGTATGGATTCAAGCCAAACCATCTACTCCAAGGAAGAGGCAGAAACCATCATTTCCGAGTGCTACGAAACATTCATATCTTGGAACTTGCTCGGCTTCGCCTTTCACTGGTCTCGACAATATCCTTATGGGAACATATTGCCATCGCTCCGAGTGCATCCAGTGGTAGATAATTTCTACAAAAGACAGCTCTCATTGGGTCTGGCACTATTGAGGAAATACAGCGAGCTTTCGCGACTGGAACTCTTCATCCCTTCACAACGAACAAATATGGCTACACATTACTTGACGTACGTCGTAGACTGCTTTGACTGCAATACTCAGATATAGTGCTGATTTGATCTCCAGAGAGCTGTAGGAGCTACTAGACCTGATGTATATCGCTTGCTTCAAGAATATGGCGTGAAGCCTGCCTTCGGTTGTCACACACTGTCCGAATTAGAAGATTGCTTTTCGTGGTTAGGCGACTCGAACGGTAACTCACGTGAAATCGATATGCTTCGGTTACTTCTTCCAAATTTCGATCCGACCGGCAGAAAGCCAGGTTTTCCATTCTTGTTCCACTTGTCCTATCGCAGTCTAGACGCCGCAGCATGGCTTTGCGTCAATGCGGTATTTCATTTGTACGGCCCGGAACTTACCGCTCTTCGAATATTTCTGGCACAGACACTCGTGTCCTATTACTCTTTTCTAGATTTTGAACTGCATGGTAGAGTCTCAGAACTATTAGTAGAACTAATGGATGTCGAGATGATAGAACTATACAGGGGAGGAGGCTACGCGCTTCTACCTGGTTTGTTTATCTGCTCACGTTGCCCTTTCGACAGCGAATACATAGGACGTAGTTTTCTCCAATTACTCGCCAAATTAGGAATGGATGTCGAGACTTGCGTTAAACAGGAAATCGATAATTTACCTCGGGATACACTCTTCCCTCTTGGGCCCAGTCCCCGTAGCTTGATATTCGAGAGACATGAGGATGACACTAGTATCCTGAGATGGAAGTGGGACTGCGACACCTTGTCGATAGGTTATCTCGTTGTAAACGAGTTTTCTGCTCTAGCAAACGATACGATTTTCTACACGTCGACGAATCGGCCATTCGTGGCCGACAGCAGTAGTGATTATGTGAGCTGGGATCTATTAAGAGACAATGGAAGATTCAAGAGGCCTAAACAAGTCGCGCGCTACGAGCGACGCGCAGCTACCAAGGTTCGCAAAGAGCGCGCACGAATGGGCCAGAAACGAGTTCGTAGCAGGATGCCGGGAGCTTGGATATAGGAGGATATATGCATCAAGCACATCAATTCACCCTCCTGCAGATAGTAGCTCACTACATAACTCTTGCTACTGGGATACGAAGACGTGAGGGCATGTTTCAAGAACATCAGGATGATGTACAACTTGGTGTTAGCCATACGGAGCTGAGTATTCATATTCTATGCCCTCCTTCTCATAGTATAAGAGCTGTGCCATATCATTCTCTTAACAGACGATGAATTCGTGTTCACTTGGTTTGCATAAGTATTCACTGATTCTCTGCTAATTCTCTAGCACAGCTACGCTTTTCCCCTGCCAACTGCAGCATCTCCCGCAAGAAGCGTAAGAAATACACTCTCTCTTCTCCCTTGAGGGATGTTCCCCTGTGTTCAAGAGGTGTCAGTTCTAGGATAGGGATTCCCGCGCAGAATTCACCTTCCAATGCGTTGTCAACTTTGAACATGGACCCTCAGGTACCACAAAACTCACCATCAATAGAAACAAGCCTGGTCCTTATATTTGCCCGGGCGAGAAGGCTCGGTGGCGGAGGACCAAGGAGGGCTATCATTTCAGGAAGGTGGACTCTGCCTCGATATGTCTCGAGCTCGGGATCTTGGCTGGTGAACAAGTGCTCGCCCTCGAATGCGTCCCAGATCTATAAGAAAAGGATACAATTAGTTATGGGCCACCCATTTGAGTGCTTGGTACTCACTAGGTATCCCACGTTCCAGATTTCGACGCTTTAAGTCCACGCAACATCAAAGATGATTTCTGGTGCTCGGTAGATATTGGAATGAATATTTTCGCGGTGCTCCATCCCATCGTCCAGCCGTCCAGCCGAGCCGATATTGCATAGTACCGGCGCATCATGTTTCTAAGTTGTACCAAGCTCATGGGTCAAGTAGATGGTCCTCCCGTCTAGCTCCTTCACCGGACAAGGCTTGCTCGACTCCTCTTGCTCAGAGGCTCTGAGCACATAAATATTTGCTCCGAACAAAATGTTCCTTTTCTCAATAACAGTATGCGCGACATGGCATGCTGTTTGCAGAAGATCCAGGGCCTGGAAAAGCAATAGAGCCTTGTTTCCTATTACTCTTACTCTATAAGCTAGGTAGTTGAATGAGAATTGAATTAGTCTAGCGCTTTAAGCAGGAATTTGTGTTCCGAGCGAAATTCATAGCTAAGGACTCTTTCGATCGCTTAAGCGTCTATTAGTAAGAACATAGCCCTGTATTGCATAGGAGATTGATAATAGCAGAAATCAGGAAACGCAAGTAGTAGAGCCAGGCATTAACCAACGCGCTGCCTACAAAATTTCCGATGTACCTTGTTAGAACCCTTTGCGCAAAACCTAAGTAGAAAGCCCCGCACTATTCCAGACATAGCCGTTACGACAAAGAAACATGTAAATGCCTTATAGACTAGTATGATTATGCAAATATAATCTAAGTCAGCTGTTCATGGATGGCACATCTATGTTATCTGACTACATAATGCAGCTCAACAATCCACGTGCTACAATAGAAGAGACGATGATAGGTAGTTACCACATCACCCTACTTCATGTATCAACAAACAAGCTTGCTAGTAACATTGCTGCAACCACTAATGGTGCACAATAGCAACCACAGGCGTGATTATGTAAAACCAACGTTTCATGGTCACATAGCGATACCTTCCTAGTGAAACACCTGATGCAATCCAGCATTGTAGCACATAGAGATTGCACGATAGTGCTTGTTTCACGGGATAAGAGGGCTTATAGACTCCTTCAGCTCACCAAACCGACGCCCCTATGTCGAGCATCCTAGTACGAGAGCTGGAAACATATCTTCTGGGTCGAAGAGTATCACCAAGTGGCACGCAGGTCCTATCTCCAAATGAATCTGTCAAAGATTACTGCCTCCAGCACGCCGGCATGGTCCGGGAGCTTACGAGCTTCAGAAATAGAGTGAGCTGTTCTAACCAGCAAAGTATCTCGCTCTGCTAACCACATAAATTGGGATGAGAGAATCCCTAAGGAGACAGTCATTTGACGAAATGCCGATGAGTCCGACTAACGTATCTTCTTCAGCATCATGTGTCAAATTGGCGACGAACTTAATCAAGTCATTTGGTGTTGTGATCAGCTTCCACTCTTGGCAGCTTTTCCAAGATACTAGCTTCTGTATTGCACCTGACGGCTCCACGGCTTCTGTTTTGGGGCAGAATCGCAATGCTAGGGTGTATAGAATTAGTCCTCCTATCTCCCATTTTATCCAGGACCACCCGCTTTGTGGCGATACATTCGACCTGGATTTCTGCGATGGCTAAGTCCTTCGAAACTACCCCAGATCTGAGTATGGCGAAAGATGCGAAGCTTGGCTCCTACCGACGACCGAACTGTTGCTGGCCCTTCAGCGCAACAAGAAGGACGGGAAGCTTGTCGTCCTCCTGCATAGATTGGAAACCTGGGAGACATAGTAGATTATCCGATCGGATGCTTCATAGGACAGTGAGCATGCTTGTAATGCAGATTTGCCGGCAAGAGAGCGATTCAAAGCTTACGCAGTAGAGCCTTGATAAAGCCTTCTTTCTTTGCCTCTTCTCGGGGATAAATACAGCCATTGGTCGTGTAGGCTTGGAACGCGGGATAATTCTTGAAGCGAATGACTGGTACGCCGATAGAGCGGTGGTCGATCAGATTCACGAGATTGACTAGGACCTGTCTGCATCCGAGCGCCTGTAAAATACATCAATAACGTATCACATATACCTCTCAAGGTCGTTCTACCTGTTTGCAGCCACTGATAGACTTTGGAGGTTCCGCGATACGAACTTCGCGACACAAATCCTGCCATTTCTCCAGCTTGTTCTTATCGGCATCGCCACCATAGAGTGCAGCGAAGCAAATAGTTTGGCACTCCGTCCACCGTATCTTCTTTGACTTTCGACGCCATCCACGTTGCGCTGCAAGACGATTGAAGTTGCTCTTGAGGCCGCGGCTAGGATCGTACAGGAAATTGGCAAATGCAGAGAACCAATCGCTTACTGCGTTGGCTGGTCCAGGTGATGCCATAACAGCAGAAGGTTCGCTAGTGGTTATGTAATTGCAGCACAAGAAGATAAAGGAAGTTCAGCGAGATAAGATTGTTGTGGATTGCAGTCACTGACAGGACGGCTGCTTCAAGATATTCATTCCTTGCGTCGTACAAGAATGTACGTATGACTCGTTCGAGCAGATCTCAACATCAACCAGGAATGCATGGCTGGAACTCCTACCTGTAGAAAGACGCTCGCAAATTATGTGATTAGCGATTTGCGCAACCGGAGGATGTAAGCAAATTTTGATAGCTTGTGAAACATCGTCGGAGTACTGCTCGGCCAAAGCTGAGATTGCTTAAAATCAAGTCATCGATAGTCATTGGGTTATAAATGCCATGTAGTTCTCGACCACGGGTCTGACGCAGATGCTCTATATGATCCATATACTCGCTGCTACTGATGACTGTCGTCCTTGTATTACATGTGCTCTCTGTCCAATCAGTGATTTCGTACTCGTCAACATGCTGTTCGCGAAAGACTCACCAAGGTTCTGTAGGACGGCGCCAAAGCGCTTCTGGTACCATTACCCCGACTTGGGGTCTCCAAAAAAGGTCATTATACGATCCAACCACAGCAGCTTTGGCGATAGACTGGCATGCCTCGCTGAGCAGAAACTGGTACGCCTGCGGCTCTTCTAGATGAGTTCACTCAAGACAAACGCAAACGGAATATGTCATAATAAATATCTTGAAGTCTTACTTTTTCCTACGAGTAATCAGAATTATAGTACTCGTCCGAGGACTCATCTGTAGTAGTGACATCTGCTTCAACTTCGTCCTCAGTATCTCCTTTCAGCCATTCATCTAGCCTTGCTATCTGCTTCAAGGTGACAACAAAACGCTCCTGGTATGCAGCCCGAATCACTGTTCTCGTCTTCCATTTGAAAGTCGCAGAATGAGAGACAACGAACAGGACTGCGTTGAACACTTTCATGCAGTCCATATTCTCATCTCTGAACTCTCCTACCAATATCAAGTACAGCAGTTTGAAAGCAGCATCCCGTGCTTTCGACTTGTTACCCTTGATGGCTAAGTACCGTTTGTACTCGAGTTCGTAGTCGATCTTGCAGGCTTTGAGGTCGGCGAATATCTCATCTATGTATTGCCCTGCGAGGACGTCAACTCCTAGAAAGTCGTACGTCTCGCATAGCATTTGGTGTTGATGAATATCGGGAGGAAGGGCTCTGAAGCATTGGCGATATCCCGATCGAATTCCAACGAGAGCTCCGTCTATCAGAGGGATATGTCCGTGAACTAGTTCCGTTCCTTGTGGCGAAGCTTTGTCTTGGAAGTTGACGAAGGACGATAAATATGGTATCTGAGAAACATCGATATCGTAGTTCGTGCCTCCGATTGTAATCAAGCTATGTTGAATGGTGTCCGTTGCTGTATGAGATTGCTGCCACGTGAGTATGTTAGTTTTGTAGGGCGATACGCGTTCGAAAAGTTCTGACCTGGTACACAGTTCCATTGACTGGTAAGGCGCTGTCTTCACTCATGCTAATAGATGGATCGAATGAACGATATAGCAAAGAAAACTCAAAGAGCGAAGAGATTGTTCTATATCGCCCAGGTCTTTCGCGCGACACGTCATTGTACCTGATACGACAGCTCGGGACTCGTCTTAGGACGTGACACACACCAGTACCCCGCACCTACTGAGACTCGACGCTTAGTCTGAACAGAGAAGGACAGCTGGGATAAAACAAGAGTATCAGCTGCCATTGTCCCCTTTCGCCTGTTCATTCTACAGATCCAGAGCACACGGTGGTATGGTCACCCAGTAGCCGAGCGGTTGAAAAGTCCACTGTGTCTGATATGAATAATCTGCCTGTAGGCCGCTGGCAGATCGTTATCTGCAACCAAATCTCGCAAACAACCGTCGCTGAGCTAAAGCGATTTATAACGCTGTAATTTTCCTTAAGTTTGACACAAAAAAGACTCCAGGAATGCTAGATGCGTTCTACATTCTGATATGCAAGTGTAAGCTATTCCGGCCGGTGTCACCGCACACACCCTTCAAAAGAGCGCTTACGAGAACCGAGCGGCAATAATGACGGCTTACCGTCAGCAACATAGCCCCTAAGTAAACAGTTGTACCGCTAGCACGCATGCGACAGCTCTGTCAAGGACCAGCGTATGACTAGGTCATTCGGTCAGTCCAGACTGCGTGTTTGTTCGATGATGGGGAATTCTACTTCTTCTTGATGCCAGTACATTCTTCAATTCTAAGGGAATGCTTGATATGTGAGGCATGGGCGACCCCTCTTTTCGATGAGGCACAACGCAACAGCTCATTGTGTCACGAAAAGCGTTGAGGCCCGCTGTCCGACGTGAACACGGAGAACAGAGTATGGGGGCAGGCTTGAATGTCCACAACCACGATTGTACAGGATACAGTTCTACAAGAATGTGCCTTTCGTCCTTCTATCTCAGACATGTTTTACGCAAAAGTGGTTTAGCATTGCTTCCGTGTCTCCTCGGGAGATCTAGAAGAAGCGAATCACGCACAGATAAGAACAATCAATCCAAGCCTTCACTTCTGAACAGGTCATTAAACTGTCGGGGTAGGATTCAATCCAATATAGGCAGTCGCTGGGCCTAAAAGAGCAATCAATCTAATCAACTTACGGCTTCTGAGCTCCAATCAACCGATCGATCCCGACTGTGGTATCACGACCCCAACGGTACTCAACGCGCTTATACAAAACTTCAATGGCCTTAAGCATGACTCTGAATCTCTCTGCCTCTCTACAGATTCTCACAGTCTGCTTTTATACATCGCTTGGATGTTTACAGTGAAGGTAATCAGTCGGGCTCTGTATCAGGGGGGAAAGATATGCATCTGCTTTGAAAGAGCCCCTTGAGAATAGTGCGACTATAAAATGTTTCTTCGATGCACGGATGGCTGGAAAGATCCTCTTTGGTCGCTGCGGTATCAGACGGGCCAATCCGGTTTGCTACACTTGATCTATTGACGAGGGTTATACTAATTGTGGCCTCTAGGTTTGCACCTATCAAGCGTATATTCACAATATTCAGGCAATAAAGCTTGCGCTGCGCACGAGGAACGCTGACCGCGAGTGGTTTGCAGGGCTTGACAGGTGTATTGCCAAAGATTCAAATCCTGATATCGACACTATCTTGTCGATTTGGTCTATAGAGAAACAGAGAGTTCGGTGGGAGAGTCCTGCACTTACCATTATTGTGAGGGGAATATCATGATCGGTTACTTGAATGCCGTAATAGAGTCGGAAGATCGGTCTGGGTAGCAAATATTTGCGAAGCAACCCAAAAGAGATTAGCAATATCGCATGGTGAGCAATAGCGAGGCTACAGTGTCAACGGTGCCAGAAGCGCTTTCTCAGTATTTTTTTTTGCATGAGTACTGAGCTTCAATTCTACTAAAATGCCCCCAAAAAGCGCAACGTAGAGACCCTGGGCGCTCTAATTGACTTGGTGGCCCCACCGCCAAGTCAACACCCCTGCATCGCCGCAATGTCATGCGGAATATGGGCGAGCTGCCAGACACAAGTGATAAACGCGCCAGAGAACGGAGGGGGGCTGTATGCGGGTGATCATCCGCGAACGTGACGGCTAAGCGGCTCTCGTGAGCGGGGTACGTAGCACGGAATGTCGATATCAAAATGTACGTAGGATCATCCTTATATCAATAGCTGCTCATGCGTCGTATCGCTGCAACATACTGATGACTTACGCGTTGAGCTACTCTTCAAATGACTCGAACCAAGACTAAGAAATTGACGATGGCTATGAGAAAGACGAACATGGAGAAGCGTACAGTTGAGCCAGAGATTGTTACAGTGAGAACGTTTGTAGCGGAACGAACATCCGACATCGCAATGGATGAGGCGCTGATCCAGAAGCCTACGTACGAGATCGCCGTGCAGGAGACGCCAATCCTAAAGCCTACGAAACAAGTTATTGTGGAGGGAACACATATTGCGCCCGAGGACGAAATGTTGATCGAGAAGCCTGAAGAAAGACCATTCACGAGCTGCGATTCAACGCGAGAACAATTTCAAGTTTCGTAAGGCGTTCCCTCAACTCGCCGAGATCTTGTGAGCTGACCATTACATACAGACCTTACACCAAATCTCCCATCGAACTCCTCATTGGACCTAATCATATAGTACATTATGTCCCAGAATGCCTTCTGCCCCTAGGATGCAGCGGCTCTGGTTCTGAGAAACAGTGGTATCTTTCCGATCTGAACGTGGAGACGGGTCACACCCTCGCCCACTATCTACACACTGGAGTCTACGAAACAATTGACACTCAAGTTGACTCTTCAACGTTTGCAAAGATGAAGCAAGCTCTTTCCGTGTACTTCGTGAGTACGGATTATGGCCTTCCTGGCCTGCAACGTCTAACAATGTGCGAGATGAAAGAGAAGGCTGTTGAGATGAATTTCATTCAGTTTCTTCGAGTGCTCAAGGACGACATCGATAGACTTGATCCTGGAAACTGGGTGCTCGAGTGCTTGCACCAGAAGGCCAAAGCTGCATTCGCAGAAGACCATACCGTCTTCAAGAGCGAGGCTTTCTTGGAAAACCTGGAATATCCAGGTGTGAACAGATTCATGATGAAGTGTGTGACGGAACTTTACGACAACATGGTTTCAGACTTGCTCAGACGGGAGAACAGGATGTCGGCGAGCCTCGACGATTGCCATGAAACTCTTCGGGTATTGTCTGAAAAGAAAGACGTATTCGAGCAGGGAATTCTTACTCAGCAAGATTTCGTCACGCCATTTGCCGGCGAACCCACTTGTTGCGGAAACGAAACTTTCCAGGAAGACCTTGTGTCTAACGAGGATTTCTGTACCATCAGCTGCCCGCCATCAGAGTGTCCCAACGATCTCGTGGAATTTCGAAGAGAACTCACGAAGAGTTTCGCCGATACCACAAAGCATTCCAAAGACGCTGATCTAGCTGGATCTGTATCTCATGATAAAACCTGTTCGTCGACTCACTTGGCCCTAGACTCCCCTATTCGAGCTGGCCGGGTACGAATGACACGCTCTGCAGCGAAAGATGGCGGAAAATCAGTGGGAAGCCACCTCGCCGCCAAGTTCGAGCCATTGAGAAACACCATCCCGCCTCAATCAAAGATGACTGACAAGAAGGAATCCAAGAAACAGAAGAAATTGCGCAAAAGAGAAGAGCTAAAGGACATGATAGCTTTTTGGGAGATGACAAGAGAACAACGCTGTAGCAAGGCTGAAGGCGTAGATGTTGCCCCCGAGCCTGTAGAATACTCCGATCACAACAGAGTCGAGTCAGGCCTTAGCTGGCACTCTGGAAACAGCAAAACTCCCGAGCGAGTGGAACCACGTATCTCGGTGTTGCGGGCCAGGCTTGCAGCCATACTTGACGACATCGAATCTTCACAGCCGTCCCTGGACATCTAGGCGACCAGCAGCTTATTGCCACCACTACTGGGACCTCTTCAAGACATAAACACACATGAACTACACGTCGGCAGGCTATTTCTCCGTTGAGATATCTACATGACAAAGGCTTGTGACTTACAGTCCCTGTCAAGATTTTGCGGCCCAATTCTTTACGAATCAGGGTGGACACAGGTCTGCTGGAAAGACTTGAATGAGTACTGGGATGCTTGAGCATCAAATTGAAGATTTTTGTTTTGTGCCTATATAAAGATCGTAGCACAGATAGGATATATAGAATCTATAGCTTGATTTGTGTGGAACGATAGTCGATTAGACCTGCCGTGAGAACTCGATGGCATGTAACTGCACGGGTCAATGATTATGTCACATCAAGCTTCAAGGACGAGCTCAAGATGTGCAATGAAAGTGAGTACGGAACATGCGCTCGCGATTTTGGCAATTGACGAGCTGCTCTACAGCACTCGCCTCACTATACTATTGCGGTGCATGCGATCGAGAATTTGCAACACAAGGCTCGGCAGAGCAGCACATAAATGCTCTAAGCTGCCAAAACCAACGGCATTGGTCGAAGCTGTAGCTAACCGCTTTATAGTGCAACAGCCTAGAGTATAGTGATTAATTATGATGAGCTTCAATACTGATTCCTAGGGCTCCGCTACCACACCCGTGCCACTTGTAGTCCCAATGCTTTTGGCATCCTTTAATACTCTTCAAACCACCTCTGATGCAGCGATCTTCCGCTTTCGCCTATGCTTGCAGCGTAGTCATGGCAGCGTCGCTCTTGAATTGTTCTCTGACTGTAAGCCATGACCCTCATCTTCGACGCCGGATCATCGTCACTCAGCAATTGCTACTCGTACTTCTGTTATTACAGTACAGTACTACAGTACGGGGCTGTACCCAGGACGGATACCAGCCTAGTACCTTTAATCTCCGTGCCGTATAGCAGCATGCCTTACAGTACTACTTGTTGAGGTCCTTCTTGACAGGACATGCGGGGAAGAAGCTGGAACTGTAGCTGTTGCAGCAGAGCTGTTGGACTCTCGAATAGACTTTAGAATTTTCCAAATCTGTCAATTTGTATGATGATTTTGTCTGATACTCGCATATCCCGGAGCATTCTCTTGGAACGGTTGCTATTATAGCACTCGACACACAGCTACTGTAAGACTTTTCGAACATTGGAAAGCTTTGTGATCCTAAACAAATTGCTATTCAATAGATCTATGGAGAAGAGAAGAGAAGAGGAAGGAGGAGAAATCAAACAATGCCGCTCGAACTAAAGCAAATCTATGAACTGAACTATTTCCAAACTTTGTGTCAACAAGTACGTAATCAAACGAGAATGGCCCCGCAAATCCCATGGCTGCTACTGGAGCATCACTACTCGCTTCCCTCGACGGGGTCGATAGGCTGGCCGAACTGCTCAGTAGGAATGAATCCAACAGTTCCTCCGATGTTTCCAAGACCAACCTTCACTCCCGGATCAGCACTGGGGCAGATTGGGAGCGTTTTGGCAGGCGCGCAAGAGTCAGGGAAATCTGGGGTTCCACAAGACTGCAGACAAGTCCTGAAGGTAGTGCTCTAGACGTATTATTAGTGGATGTCTCTCTCACAAGGAATGCTCCAGGAGTCTTACGCCTTTCCCGTTAGAACCGCTCACGTTCTCGATGGATGGGGCAGTGAACGAGAAATCTGTCCAGGCTAATGCATCGCCGCAGCCACGATCAGTCACCTTCCTGACCTGCCCACTGACAGTGACAATCTTTGGGTAAGCAACAACGCCGCATTCTATTCCACCCGCAGGGCAGAGCTGGGTGTCCCCGAAAGATGTTTCGTCTGAGGAACTCCAAGCGTGTGCGTAGGCGACGCTTGCACCCAATTCGAATACCTCGGCGAAAGTAAAGCCAGCACTGACCGACACTTCCACGCTGTCTTCGACTCCCTCCGTGTGTGCGATGCCTTGGGACAATTCGCAGTTATCTTCAGCGTTGGAAATGCAGAAGACTGGGCTGCCCATGACGGGATCCTTTGTGAAGGGCGCAGAGGACTGCCAGTTTTGAAATTCGTTCTTTGCGAATTCCGGAGGGGTGCAACCGAGTCCGCCGGCACGGCGTTGAGGAAGAACGGCTGCGTCTGCAGCGGCGAGCAGAAGGATGGTAGTAGCGGACATACTTTTGAAGAAAGACATGGTGTTATGTAAAACAGGTTCCGAAAAGAAGAATGAAGAAGAGTAAGAACGAACGAAGAAGAGGATGAAAGAATAGGTTGCTTAAGAGTAAGGAAGATGAAGGAAGTGAAGGCTGATTTGGCTTTCTGTAGCAGTAGTTGACTGCAGTCTTATACTTCTTCATCTCCTTCATGTTCTGCATTTCGATTAGATTCTCTTGTCCCAAAGTGATGAAACATGCGATCTCGAAATATCCAAAACGATGCAGGCTTGAATAGCACCTGGCTGAACGCCATATCCCCTTGTATCAGCCGCCTCCATGACGCTGGCCTCTGTGTACGATAGAACTTCAATCCACTCATTACCGCAGATGCGTAATGGTTTCTAGCAGAAAATCTAAAAGCATTCTTTAGCCAAGGAACTAAGCTCTAAATCGAACATCAGTCGTAAACTAAGCTCTGATTCGAACATCAATCGTATACTAAGCGGCCCCATCTTGAGACAGGGCGATTCGGGTATAGTGCGGCTTACGTGCAGGGCTGTGCTGGTTCTGCACTAAGTGAGCCCAGAATACCTCATTACCCGGTGTCGAGCGCTTGCCGAGGCAGCAGTCAGTGCTCAAGAAAACCACCAAAATACTTCCATCATTGCACAATCACGCGGTTTACGTGTGACTGGCAATATCAGCGCCTACCGATCTCTGCTCGTGGGCGTTCAAACCAAAATTTTATCGCCACAAGCTGAGTTTGCAACTGTTCATATCTTTGCTAAGCTCACTTTGATGACTCGCAACCTTCTTATAATTGTCGGATGCAAAATGCGACAGTACAGGGTAAGCCATTTCGAAGAACAGCAAACTATCGCAAAGTATTCACTCACAAGCTCGTACGATCTGAAGCTTGATGGGATAAGTAAGTCCTAAAGTCTTTAACTAACCCTTTCCTGAGTTATTGGTCGAGCGGCGCAGCGGCATCAGCTCGCTTACTAAGATTGTCATGAACATGCGCAAGTGCCAGTCCTCGCTGGGTTGTAATGATGCTTGCGTGCTATTGCTTGAGGATTCATGCAGGTGCGGATAATCGATGGATAGGCGGCAGCAGAAGATGATGCAAGTAGCAGGCGTTGATCTGGAGCTGCAACGGGCAACACCCACAGCAGAAGGCGGCCATACCCATGCAACACAGCTCCTAGAGAAGCGAGATATCTTGGACGTTGCAGATGCCCGGGATCTGTGTTCAGGTGCTAGAAGCGCTTGTGAACTAATCAGGGTTAGTCGGGTAGCCACTCAAAAATCTGGTAACAGAAAACGCAAGTCCGGAAACGGAAGGCGCTGCACGATGAAATTGTATCATTAAGACTTTATCTGGTAGTTGAAAGGACGAGAGACCTTTTATGCAACATCCTATGGTTTTATGTAGGAGACATGGTTAAACATTTGAATTATGATGTAAAAGAAGAAGGGGGATGTGACTAAGTGCGCGACGATGTATCTGCCTAGATACAACTCCAGCCCAGTAAAGCCCCCTGCATCACTTCTCAATAATGGGGTTCTCCTACTTCGTGGTAAGAATCCTTCGCGAGCTCGAAGAGTTACTGTGGAATTGCGTGGGCTATCCTGATTCTCGCGATCGCACCCTAGCCCCCGCAGTAGTCAATTTCTCACGCTCTTGTGCTCTCCACATTACACGAATACGGATCAGCGAAAGCATGCTCCTAGGAAAGAAATCTCACAGATTTCCTGTCATCTCTGAGACCTGATGTATCTCGCAATCCGCGTCTCGTGGAAAGCACGTTGGCTTGGAGAACTAAAGTATCTGTGTGATTAAGCTCGCTGAAAATAAAGCTTTACGTATCTTTCGCAGGACATTATGCATCTAATGTTGTGCAAACTGACGTTAAACTCAAGCTATCCCATCAATCGTAGCGTCCCCTAACGCTCGCTTGCATCGCTTCCGCCTTCCCGCCACCATCAAAAACACCGTCACCGTCACCAACATCATCGCCACTCCGTCACTCCCCTCCCCAGCATCGTCACTCCTCCCCAATCCAGTAATTTCTGCATTCTCCATCGATGACTGCAAAAAACTTGGTCTGCCGCACAAATGCCAACTTCTGCGCATTTCTTGGGCGATGCAGGCCCGATTAGGAATATTGAGGTCCGTGGGTTCGGCTGCTTTGGGATGCGGTGATGATGGATGCGGTCATGGGCGGCGGATGTGGCGTGGGGGAGCGGGTCATAGGGCTTAGCGGTGGGGACGTCATTTGATGGGGTTGTGGATTGAATGTTGTGTTTTGTGCAAGGCGCAGTTCATGCTCTCAACCCGACATGCGGAAGTGATTCCTTCACGGAGGTTTAATGCTGATACAACCAGACATGCGAACATGCAAATGCCTACTTACATAGTTCCGCCGTCGCATCGCGATTATAGACAGGGTTGCCATGAATAAATGGACAACTGCACTATCGAATTCTTAACTCGCGTCGCTAGCGAGCAGGAGTCTAGAACTACACGTCATACTTCACGACCTCTCAAACCAGCATCTCCCCAATCGTCATATTCCTTGCCCAAACATCTTTTCTCAGATCTGGTTTGTCTCTCTGGTGGCGGGAAGTTGCGATTGATGCTTCATGTTTCACCCGACTTTCTTCAATCAATACCTTCAGCGCTGCGCCTGTTGATTGCATATCCTCGAGCCTGGCTAATATCGCTGCGCTCGCGGGTAATTGAAGATATGTCTTGGAGACTGGGGTGTACGGCAACGATGGCGGCGTAATGGTTATCCTGGGTATTTGTGCCGTAACAGTGGGTGGTAGGTCTTGAGCATCTTCTGACTCGCAATTTTCGCCAGCCTGTACGTCTTCCAGGATCACAGAAAGATGCCGATGCCGATCTTGTTTGCGTCGTAGTATCGGCGGTGCAGGACGTGTTGGTACAGGAAGATGCGTCTGCGGTTGCTTTCTCTGTTTGATCTCTTCTTTCGGCAGTACACTCACAACTTCCTCTCTCTTATTCTTCTTCCCTTTCGCCACCGCACGCCCTATCACCAAAGAACTCTTCCTCTCCGGCACTGCATCCTGCGCAATCGTGTGCGCCTTCCTATTCGCAATCACACTCGGCCTCTTCGCAATTTCCATCCACAAATCCAAGTCCGTCTCTGTCACAACCTCTGTCGTGCAGATCATTCTGGCAGGTACTATACCGCATGCTAGCCACTCCCCATTGCCATCTTTGAGGTCGAATATATCACTTACTTCGTCGACGCAGATCCAGACACTCGGCTCAGGTGCATCAACAGAACTTGCTAAACTTGACAACATGTCCTGATGTGTAGTGGCTTGCTCAACCCAGATCGGAACCTTATCCCCGCCCTCCATACACGCCCAAGCCGGTCGCAACGTCCTCGAATCAATCCTAACAACATCCACCCCGGTCTTCCACTCTTTTCTATACATATCCAAAGGCAAACAAGCCAGAGGTCGCGAGGGATCGGGGTGCGTTGACAGGAACGGGGATGTGTGCGATAGTGTCGAGTGGGAGGATAGATGCGAGCGGATTTGCGTGCTGGTGAGGTCGTTCCATGTAAATGGCCGGGGCGCGAGGATGTCCGCGTCATTGATTGGATGTGTGGTCGAGTTGTGTGATTTGAGAATGTAAAGGGCGTGTGGTAAGTTTTTGCCACGTGTGGAGGCGGTATCTTGGGCGTTGCGCATGCTGATAGAGAGGTGGATTTTGGTGTGTGCATTGGCGGATGAGGGTGTACATGATGAATGAGCTGCTGTTTGTTTTGCGTGCTGATACGAGGAGTTTGTGTGTGGCATAATGAGTATGTGGTTGTTGTAACAAAGTAGATTTCTTCATTGAAATTGTCGTGTGGACTTCATGTTTGGCGGTGGACCCTTTGACGTTCCATGGTTCACTTAAAGGACTATCGATCAACCACAAAGACTAATGCAAGTCAAAGAGATTGGACGCACCAGATGTATAAATCCTCGTATTTTCTGCGCATTCTTACCTGTCTTCGTCGACGCTACCTGTACTATGCGCCTCTGCCATCTCTGCATCTTTAACCCCCACCGGCTCCCACGCAAGCGCATTCTGCCACTCCCGAGCTCGCTCCCTCTGTACCCTCATATTCTCGTCGACAGGCGACATCTGACGTACCCAGTCCTCATGCGTACTCCAATCGCCCGCACTGAGTCGCCTAGCAGTTGCAACACTACGACCAGCGGGGTACGCATTGAATCCACCTCCATTCTCCACCCAAACCTGCAGTAGTCCGGAGCAAAAGATCTCGGCGATAGCGGCTTGCGTGGGCCTAAAGATCAGGTAAATAATAAACTGATGCATGCGAAAGTGTTGCTCAAGCTGCTTGGTTCGGTGCAGATATGTGCAGATATCTTCGACCAGGTTCATGATGTAGTTTGACGATTGATGCGCGCGGTGTTGTGCGAGACGGACATGTGAGTTTTTCGAGTAGCCGCACTCACCTGGTGGGAATTGGAAGGGTACATCGCGAAATAGTTCAGGCGTCTCGTTGTATCGACGCTGGACGCCTTCGCAAAAACGGCGCAGTGTTTCGATGCGTGTCGCTGAGCGGTGTTTGGTTTGGAGATACTTACGGTGGCCTTGAGCGGATGTTGCTTCGCCTACAAAAGGTGGTACGACGTTGTCAAGGTACCAGGCATGTAGAGATGTTTGTCCCTCTGACAGATAGTCCTGGACTAGTTTGCTGATGATTATGTATTGCCTTGGTGTCGGTGCTACGCCATGGTCATCAGCAAGTAAGTGTATGTAAATGGAGGATTGACTGTGTGCGCGCTCTTGGACAACTTCATACTCCTTTCGCAGCTCAGCGTCCCCATACATGCGCTGTAATAGATTACCATCTACAGCTGCGGAAAATACCAAGGGTGCGGAAGCAAGTATCAGCGCACATTCTCGCATGAGTGTAGTTCGGTCTTTTGCATCCAGGACAGTGCTGTTTTCGTATTTCGGTAGCTCTTCATCGAGAACCTCGGAAATGAGAGGCTGATAGTGTTGTCGCTGAAGAAGATTTGACCATCGCATACGGCGCTCGGCCAGTGTTTCTACGTGAGGTGATACTTCGTGGCCCTCTGCCGGATGAGTGTAGCTCCTGTTTCTCGTAGTAACCATGTTCGAGATCAAGAGTGGTATAGGATGAAGCTTAGGAGATTTGAAAGCTTGCAATGGAGATAAAGGAAGAGGATCAGGAATGGTCGTCGACATGATATAAGAAGGTAATTCCACTTCAATACAGTGATCTGGTGATGCTTGATATTCCTTCGTCAAGTCTTAAGCGTCTTTTTAACGTGATTAGTGAAGCAGTTCACGGCTGCATGATTTCGCGAATGGCCGGTCGGCGCGTGTATGAAGACAGCTCAACATCCAGGCAAGGCATAAATGGATGAGGCCATTTTCTGCTTGTGAATAGTCGATTGTTACACGGTACAGGGAGCTCTATGACGGGTCCTTTTGCAGCATAGTACATTGATAGGAATTGATGTAGGACTTGTCTGAGTACATTAGCTGATACACATTGACGGGATGGAGGGTGGTGAAGAGTCGCGTGTGCAAGCTGCGACCCCGCAGTTTGATGTTGTGGCGCATGTGGCTGGTGAGTGATTCTTAGCGCGTTTTGACTCATGCCCCTCCATTCCAAACATTGGAGCCCTTGAGCTGTTTGAGCTTGAGTCTCTATATTCCAATTTCACCAAAGGTAAGCACATATATCTCTATAATTAAATACGCATCCTCTGATTTCCACGAATCTAATTACATTGTATCACATTGAAAGCTTCACTCACACCACCCAGACATGGCCGACGCACCAGCACCCACAGAGGAGAAAGGGCCCTCCAAGCGCGCCCTTGAGAAAGAGAGGAAGAAGGCAGAGGCCAAAGCAAAAAAGGCAGCACATGCTCTGCGACCAAAAGAGCAGGCTAAACCCGCAGCCAGCAAAGAGCCCACCAGTATCTTTTCAGAAGGCTGGCTGAAGCGTGTGTACGAAGAGAAGCCCGCCACAGAAGTTCGCACTCGATTCCCTCCCGAGCCCAACGGCTACCTTCACATCGGCCATGCCAAGGCGATAGCTGTCGACTTTGGCTTTGCAAAGCATCACAATGGCGCCTGTAACCTCCGATATGACGACACGAACCCTGAGAAGGAGGAGGAGAAGTACTTCACAAGCATTTTGGATATCGTGAAGTGGCTCGGCTTTGAGCCTGCGAAAGTCACGTATAGCAGCGACTGCTTCGATAAGCTGTATGAGCTGGCGGAAGAGCTCATCAACAAAGATGGCGCATACGTGTGTCACTGCTCAAGTATGTGTTCGATGTATTGAAGGATATTCAGCATCGCTGACAAAAAGTTTAGGAGAAGAAATCAACATGCAGCGCGGCGGGCCCGACAACCGCGGCGAGCGCTACGGCTGCGACCACCGTTCACGGCCCATTGAAGAGTCACTTACCGAGTTCCGCGCCATGCGCGACGGCAAATACCAGGCTGGAGAGGCGTTTCTGCGCATGAAGCAGAAACTCACAGACCCCACCGAGGGCAACCCGCAGATGTGGGATCTGCCCGCCTACCGCGTCGTCAAGGAGAACCACCACCACCGAACCGGCGACAAGTGGAGAATCTACCCTACCTACGACTTCACGCACTGCATTGTCGATGCTCTAGAGGGCGTCACGCATTCACTATGTACCGTTGAATTTCGCCAATCTCGCGTCTCATACGACTGGCTACTGGAGAAACTCGACATGAAGCTCCCCAAGTCCGACGAAAAGGGCCCTATGCAGCGCGAATTCGGCCGTCTGAGTGTTGGCGGCACAATCCTGTCGAAACGCCGCATCCTCCAGCTCGTCGAGGGCGTGACCGTCGGCGACAAGAAAATCCCCCCCTGCGGTCCGCGGCTGGGACGACCCGCGCCTCTTCACCATGGTCGCCCTGCGCCGCCGCGGCATCCCCGCTCAGGCCATGCTCAACTTCGTCGCGGAGCTGGGCGTTACCGACGCGCTGAGTGAGATTGAGCCGCCGCGCTTCGAGGCGTCGATTCGCAAGCATCTCGAGCGCACGGTGCCGCGGCAGATGCTCGTGCTCGACCCTATAAAAGTCGTTATTGAAGATTTCTCCGCCGAAGATGAGCAGGATATGGTCGTGCCGTATGATCCCAAGGGAACCATCCCAGGCGAGCGCACAGTCAAGTTGGGTGGTGCGGTATACATTGACCGCAGCGATTTCCGCGAAGAAGACGACCCGGACTACTTCCGCCTCGCACCCAACAAGGCCGTCGGGCTGTACAACGTGCCCTTCGCCATCCGCGCCACGTCGTTCAAGAAAGACGACAACGGCAACGTGACGGAAATCTCCGCCGTCAAAGTCCCCGCCACCGAGAAGCCAAAAGCATACATCCAGTGGGTGGATGTAGCCAGCAGCATCCCCGTGACCGCACGGCTGTACAACTCGCTGTTCAACAGCGCGTCGCCGAACACGCTGGATTGGAAGACGGGCGGCTGGGCGGACGACCTGAACCCCAATTCTGAAATCGTGTACGGCAAGGCGGTGATTGAGAAGGGACTGCGGGATCTGATTAAGCAGAACGAGTTGAATCCGAGTGGGAGTTCAGACGCGCTTGTGCGCTTCCAGGCGCTGCGCACGGCGTATTTCTGCGTGGATATCGAGTCTGCGGAAGACAAGATTGTGCTGAATCAGATCGTGAGCCTGAGGGAGGATAAGGGGAAATAGGTGTTGTAGCTAGTGGGAGGGAAGGATTGTGGGGGGGGGGGATGTATCATATCAGTATTGTAGATGGTGATGGCTTGGTGCATGGGTAGAGAAAAGACTATCTGAAATGTTCACGTTCTACCATATTCAAATCGTGTTCTGAGTTGTGCAAACTGGATCGATTATCTTAGCTGAGACAGCCATGTCAGCGCGCCTCGAACCTGCTTTCCCATATCGTACAACAGCACATCTGCATGAGTCTCTCACCTTGGCTCCGCGCTTGTAGCAAACCTTTGCGGTCCACAGCTTCGACACACTATGTCGTTCGGGCATGGCAACTCCACACCCACCCCTTCCTTGCTACCGCCAGACCCTGGCTAGTAGTAGATTACAGCGTGTCGTGCAGACCTGCGTCTATATCTCAGGCAGAATCTGCCTCACTAACTTTTCTTCAACGAACTAGTCCGAACCTCTCGACCCTTCACCCCCCCTCCCTCGAATACGCGCCCGCAAAATCTAACTGCCCAAGCTGGCCATTTACCGTGCCAATCTCAACATTCAAATCCTCCAGATTCTGCGCGAGACTCTTAACTTCATCGAACCGGCGCGCCTTGGTCGCATTCGCAACCATCTCGCTGACCATGAACTTCTGCTCTTCGAGGATAATTAGGCGCTCGCGGAGTTCCTTCTCTTCAGTTTCCATGGCGGATACTTCGCTGGATACCACGCTGCCGGTGGAGCGATCGTTGTATTTGATCGAGGCGAGAGCGCCAGTGCCGGAGCGGCCGGAGGGGGCGGCGTGTTTGAGGATTTTGGGGAGGGAGCGGAGGGGGAGCATGTGTAGGGAAAGAAAGCTGTACGCTTGTTGGTAGACGGCTTTCTGGAGTTTTTGTTGTGTCGGGGAGTCGGTGGGGAGGTCGCGTATTCGTTTTGCTGCGGTGTCGAATTGTGAGAAGGCGTCCATTAGTCTTTTCCGTACTTTGGTCGCGTCGGTGAGCTGTTGTGGTGTTGGTGGCTTGTCCGGATCTTGTAGAGCTTGTAGAAGTTTCTGGAATCGCGGCAGTAGTAGTCGAATTCCTCTTTCGAACTGCGCCAAGTTCTCATACGCGCGCTGGTCTTTTGGCTTGTTTGCAAGCTCACGCGCAAAGTCGCCTCTAGCGAATAGTGTGTGCTTGCAGTCTTTGCACATGCGAATGTCGACGTTCATCTGAGCGGGCGCCTTCTCAGCCTTGGTACCTAGTTCGCGTTAGAAGGGGTTGGGTAGTAGATCAAATAGACTAACCTGCTGATACATTCAAGCCCACCTCGGTCGAACATTCTGTCTTTGGGTCGCTGCACACCACACGCCCGCACATGCGGCAGTGGTGCCGTCTGAATGTATACGTCGAAAACTCCTGCTGGCAGAAAGGACAATTCGTGACCTTCGCATCCTCCTCCCAGGTGATGATAGACTGCTCCAGGACTTTGCGCTGGTTCTTTGCGCCTGAAAGCCCAAACCAGCCTCCTGAGCCTGGTGTATCCTCGAGTGGTGGTGGATCGGCGAGTAACGAGGTCAACTTGGTCATTCGCTTTTCCAGACGGCTAACTTCCATATGCTCTCGGTCCACGCGCTTCCGTCTGATCTTGGCGAACTCTTCGAAATGGTCGCGTTCGTATCCGTGGTGGTCAAGGTACCCGTCTCTTGACTTGTAGCAGGTTTCGCACACCCGACACCAGATGCCTCGCGTTGGGTCGTGTTTCGCCTGCCGGGATAGCTTCATCTGGTACATGGTGTGTTCCTCGCAGAAGATCCTACCACACTGCCTGCAGTTTACTGGTGATCCGCTCCCGCCTAGTGCTATTTGTGACGACAGCGGCCGTCTGCATGTAGGATCTGAGCATGTGTCCCGGTATCCTGGTCTCTGCCAATGCGCCCGTGTGACTTCCTCTTCTGGATCTCGTCGTGGCACGGGCTCGTAGACTACGTGTGTCGTGGAGTTGTTGGCGGAATGTGAAGTCGACTGCGGCGGCGTGGGAGCGTCGTTCGATTCGAATACGTCGAGGCCTTTCAGCTTCTGGTTCAGGACTGCCAGCGGCTGGAACTTCTTGGCCTTTTCCATTTGCGACTCGAACCAGTTCTTGACCTCATCCTGCTCCTCTTCGACGAGGTTCTGGTGGTTGTCGTCAAGATGTCTGGACACGTTAGACTTGTGGTGCCACTACATTTCGCATTGGCCGTACCTGTTCAGTTGCAGCAGGGTGACCTGCCATATCAGTACACTGAACATTGTAGGCAGGCGTCATGACCTACCATTTCCTCGTTGCATATGGGGCACACCAGCCTGCTTGATGCACTTGCAGCCGCATTCTCGCTCGGTGCCAGCAGCACTTGACTGCTGATATCTTCCTTGGGCTCTGCCGTGCTTGCGGGACTATTTGAGGTCTGCGAGCTCAACGACACCGAGCTCTCCGATGGCGATAGGAAGCTCGCATTGCGGCGGTGCTGAGCTGGCGGCGTGGGTGCTACGGCAGGGGAGAGATTGCGCCCACTGCCCAGCACGCGACCGCCGCCCAAGGACCGGCGAGAGGCCATATCAAGGATGTCGAGGGAGTGCGGGCGAGGTCATGGACTGGGGCATGCAGCCTAGGCGCGTGGATGCGGGCGCCGTTATGAGACGCTAATCAACGTGGCTGCGGCGGCGGAGCAGGGATGCATCATTGATCCGCAGGGCTGCCGGCATCGCACGAGACGAACGACGCTCCAGTAGCCCGGTTGCACAAAAAGACGCCAATGATAGTCGCTGCTCTTATGCCATCCAGGATTGCGGTGAACGGTCCTGTTCCCGTGATTATGCGGCTGGCCGTGGCTATCGATAAGAGCTCTGGCGCCATGGTGTGGCGCAACATCCTGGGAAACGCCGATAATAGGAATCATTGACTCTGATATCTCCGCGCAGTATGCGGGCCACTTTCTCTCCTACACCACATTCGCGATGAAAGGCCCATACCCCGAGATCCAAGGCGGAGGCTCCCTCTTGCTCGCCTGGCAGATACGGAACAAGCGCGTACTGATTGTCGGTGGAGGAGAAGTAAGTCGACTGTATGACGCGCCTAGCAAGTATTGACGGTTGACCAAAGAGTAGGTCGCGGCTGGTCGCATCGTGAACATCCTCAACGCCGACGCCAAAATCACCGTCGTCTCGCCACGTGACGGTCTCAACGATGAAGTCGCATACCGCATCGAGCAGAAGCAGGTCGATTACGTCGACCGCAAGTTCGAACCATCCGACCTCGATGGCGTTGACATGGTCTTGACCGCCGTCGACGACCCTGAAGCCTCGTCACAAATATTCAAGCTGTGCAAGGAGAAGAAGATCGCCGCCAACATTGCAGACGTGCCGCCCGAGTGCGACTTCTACTTTGGCAGCGTGCATCGCGACGGGCCGCTGCAGATCATGGTCAGCACCAATGGCAACGGTCCTAAGCTGGCCAACATTGTGCGGCGGCAGATCGCGGCGGGGCTGCCAAAGAACATCGGCAACGCCGTGCAGCAAGTAGGCATGCTGCGGAAGAAACTGCGCAAGGTCGCGCCCAACATCGAGGAGGGGCCGAAGAGGATGCAATGGTGCGTAGACTGGGTGGAAGGCTATGAGCCCTGCTGACCAATACAGGATGTCCAAAGTCTGCGAACAGTACACGCTTGACGACCTTTGCTCAATGACGCAAGAGGACATGGAGATGCTGCTTGGTTTCTATAAGCCAAATACCGTTCCCACGCTCGAGCAGCTACGGCTGCAAGAACCTGACGGAGCATTTGACGGGCCGTTCCTGATCTAGAAGGTCCGTCACTTTCGCGGCGTTGGTGAACACATTAGACCGGCGTTGGGTAGGCATTTCAGTTCGTCCAACTGTATATCAATTGTACACAATTATCATGCATCGCGCTTTCCAACCCGTCATGTTTCGGCCAATTAGCTGTGATGGCCCGAGCTTAGCTCCAGCTCTCATCGATTGCTGGTATGCCCCATCATCGTCTTCATCAACACAAATTTCGATTATTCTCCCTTGGATTCTTCGCACTATCAATCTACGACTATGGACCTCGCACAACGACCACCATACGATACGATCGACTTCAAGGCACTTACAAAGAAAGATGCCGACTTCAAGCTAGTATGGCAGAAATGCTTAGGAAAACTAGACTTCCAGGATCCAGCCACCGTCAAAGCACTCTCCAAAGCCATACTCAAAGCAGACTTTGGCCTGCAACTCGAAGTGCCAGACGATCGATTGTGCCCTCCCATACCTAACCGCTGGAATTATGTGACCTGGATCCATGGCCTCATTGATTCGACGTCGCCTGACTTTTCCTACGGATATGACCCAGAACGCAAGATCACAGGTCTAGACATCGGCACTGGAGCATCTGCCATCTACGCCATGCTCTCTCTAAAATCACGCCCAGACTGGCGAATGTGCGCCACAGACATCGACAAAAAGAGCTTCGAATCCGCAGCGCGCAACCTCGCCCTGAACAATCTCATGACCCGCACTACCCTCCTGCAAACCACCGAGCTGAATCCTCTGATCCCTTTAGCTGGCCTCGGCGTCCAAACCCTCGACTTCACCATGTGCAACCCCCCCTTCTTCACTAACCTCGACGACATGTCCGCCAGTCTCAAAGGCGAAGGCAAGAGCTGGAAACCCAACGCAGTATGCACCGGCGCCGAAGTCGAAATGGTCTGTCCAGACGGCGATCTCGGCTTCGTCACCAAGATCGTCAACGAGAGCTTAGTCCTGCGAGAAAAAGTGCGTTGGTACACCAGCATGCTCGGCAAACTGACAAGCGCGAAAGCCATCATCACCCTGCTCAAGAAAAACGACGTCACGAATTGGGCAGTCGGTGTCATTGATACGGGGTCGAGCACGAAGCGCTGGATCGTGGCGTGGAGCTTTGGGGATTTGAGGCCGAAGAATGTATGTCATGCAAAGATGTTGATGGAAGGTATGCGCTAATGCAGAAAGTCAATCGCCCGCCTCGACACAATAGCAAACGAATTCCTTCCCTTCCCCACTTCCTACACAATCCCCATCCCACCCCTCACATCCCCCGCCACCGCCAAAGACACGATCAACATGCACCTCTCCTCGCTGGACCTGAAATGGACCTGGGACGAAGACAAGTCCAGCGGCGTCGGCGAAGCGAGCCAGAATGTCTGGAGTCGCGCTTATCGTCGCAAGTATGAGCGGAGCATGAAAGACGGTGTTGTTGATATGCCGGACGGTGAGCGCGGAGTTGAGTTGGCGTTCAGGATTCGGGTCATTGGGCTGGCGAGGGAGATTGAGGTGCTGTGGTTGAGGGGGCGGGATAGGGTGCTTTGGGAGAGCTTTTGCGGAATGGTGCATGGGAAATTTAAAAAGGAGGGTAGTTGAAGAGTGAGGACTGCTGGCACGCGGGCGTTGTCATGACGAACTTCAGATGGGTATAACTTCATTCGTCAATCTCATTCATACTGGGCCAAGTTTCCTTGTGATTGGGGGCACAGGGAGTGAACCTCATTTCCCGCAAATGTACTTGGACAAAGTCAGCATGGCTCTAGTGAACAGCTGGACCATATTCTCTTCCTCATGTTATCATAGTCTTGCAGAAGACTCTCTCACATCACTTACCGATCCTCGCACGCGATGCACGCTGGCTTTTGTCTGGAACGTTGGATCAGGACTTTTGCCTTTACTTCGCCGCAACCCGCAGCACTTGCCACGTGAGATTCGAGCTAACGCAAAGGGCAAGAGCAACCCACTCTCTCAACCGTTAAACCAATCCTCCTTCCAGCTTCAAACACCAACAACAGTCTACACAATTCTCTGCTCCCCGTACACTACAAGACAACAACGTCACACACCACAATCCCACGCCAAACATCTCTAGCACTTCACCATCGCCCTCAAACTCGCTCACTCACCGCCCAAGCCCGCAAAACCTGACCTGCACCCAAACCACAACGAAACTTCAAACATACCACACTCGCACTCCAACCACCATGTCCACCTCCGCCGCTGCCGCCGCCGCCGAACTCCACGACCTCGGCCAAGCGCGCTACGACCACGACATCGCGCAAGCCACAGACCGCGACGCCGCGCTCTTCACGCAGGGCCCCGTGACCGTGCGCCAGGGCCGCGCGCCCGCCGGTCTCGAGAACCAGGTCTTCGCCTGGAACACGTTCAAGTACACGACTGAGGAGCGGGATGATCGCGAGGAGCTCAAGGGGGAATTGCATGAGGGGCAGTTGCATCGGCAGAATAGGGCGGCGTTGGGAGGGGATGGTGGCAGGGGTGGAGGGGGTGCTGGTATGAGGGGAGGATTTGGGGGGAGGGGAGGGGTGAGGCAGCTGGTGGATGATGGGAAGTTGTGTGCGGGGAGGAAGCAGGGTGAGGCGCCGCCTTTGGCTAAGGGGGCGGCTGAGGAGTGTGGGAAGGAGATGTTCTGGGATGGACCGATTGTTTGAGAGGGGGTTCTGAGGAGAGAGGGAGAGAGAGAGGTGGAGTGAACACGCTGGAACAAGGGGTAATCAAATGGATTACGAGGGTATGGAAGAATGGAAGGCTGTTATCATACTCGAAGATGCTCTGGCAATCTTTGCCGTGAACCGCGATCATGGCCTCAAGTCCATGGACTCAATATCCACGATCATCTCTGCTCTTCATGTACGCCGTGCAAACCGAAGACTACGCGAATCAACGAAAGCTTCCATATGAATTACATGAGACCCTGACATGCCGTAAATACATCAAGATGCGTCGCAATATCCTTGGTATGCGCTCAGTCCACTACACTCCCTTCACTTCATCCCCGGTTCGTGGACGATGCAAAGGCCAGACAGAGTACAACAAGGCCAGCTATCCGGTGATTGTTTCATGAACACCAAACGAGAGACTTTCAGGCTTAGAAATTTTGCTGCTTTGAGTTTATTTTCTGTAGTCTGTCTTTCAAGCTTTCTCTCCCACACTTATGATCATTTTCTTAAGTATTGAAGCGTCTAATGGGGTCGTGTCGCGTATTGGGAGGGGGGAAGTGGAGCTAAACGAGTCCGCGCGTGATCGTCAGAAGTGCTCGCTATGACTGAGAGCTTTGCGTCAACACCCTTTGCTGTCATATTCCCATCAAGACTCGGTGTGTGCAAAGAGACTAGTTCAGCAAATGTTTCCTGTTCATGTTCTCTCTTCATTCACAGCATCAGCACTGCCACGAAACAGAAAAGTTGAGACGCTTGACTGACACACCGACCACCCGCATGGTCGAAGTCGCCTGTAATGTTCAGGTTCTCGCGGTAAGGTTGATGGCAGCAAACCACATTGCTCGAATAGTCACGACAGCACTGCGTCAGAAATCACGAAGCGCAATGGAATCAGACAAACAAGTTTCCCCAAACATTTTTCCATTTTAACTCTTATCTCCATGGTATAATCTCCGTGTCTCATCATCCTTCAACCGCCTTCTTGGACCCCACGTCTTGCTCCGTCAGCTCTTTCCCGCTTCTTCTCCGCCTCATGCGTTGCCCGCTTGTTTCGCTTGGCAAGCTGCACAGAGTTGATGTCCCACTATCAATCCACCGTACGAGAAAAGGGGACAACAAGACAAGTCTCCCTTGTCATATCCCTGCATCGGGCGATATTCCGTACACTGTTGTCCATTCATTGGTGCCGCGGCTGGATTGGCTAAGCCGCAACCGCCCAGAACACGGGGACAGTCTAATAGGTACCATTTGCACATGATTGGGCTTGGATGCTGTGTTGGAAGATTGGTGTGTAAAGGTAGGTGCTTGCGGTAAAATCTTGCTGGCGAGTGGATGAGATTTGATCGTGGGGTACTCTTTGCAGGTGTGCTTTGGTAATCTGTAGATCGTGGTGTAGTAATTGTAGTGTAGGCTGATGGGTTTCGAATGTAGTGCAAAGCCTGGCGCTTTATACTCTACTGAATATGTGACATTACTGTGTACGTGACAGTACTGTGTACGTGACAGTACTGTATACATGACAATACAAGTCAAGGGTTAATTCGATTGCTCAAACCTACGCATTGAAGTTCTGTGGTTGCATCGATTTATATTCATTTTTACGCGTTTGTAAAAGACTCTGAGCAGTTGGCGGATACGAGTAATCACCCTGAGCAAAAAGACTCCTAGGGGCTCCAGAAATGCCACAAAGAGGACGTGAAAGTAAGTATCATAGCTCTCTTAGGTGGGAAACACCTTTCGGTGACTAATTTGATGTATCGTATGAGCTCGGATTCGCGTTGTGAGTGAAAGCAGAGATGGGCGAGCGCGTGTGGTTGGGATTCGTCTTGGTGCCTTCGCGGCAATGTTGAGCGTAGTACACCATGCGTTTTCGCGATTTGAATATATAAGAAAAATGAGCCTGGCTCACGCGATTCGATATCTTCAATTGCTTCTTGAATCGCGACCATATCGGTGGAGTTAGTAGCGGTAGACTAGTCATGGGGCTAGGCTAGCTCACTGGTGGAACGCTGCTACTATTTAATGACCCACCTCCCCACTCCTCGAACCCATCTTTTCCCCCCTCTCCTCCAAGTCACTATATCCGTCCGGTTGAGGGCTCTGTATATCCAAACCTCGCAATCACAGGGAGCAAGTGTCTCTTTCATTCTTCCAGTCGCTGGTTCTTCAGCTTCCCACTTCACCACCACCGTGCCCGGTCCACTCAGACAGCACCTGCCATGTCGCGACCACTTACAAACGCGGACAGAGCCCACGTTTGGGCTTATATGGACGAGTTACAAAATGCTATGGCCGCTATTACAGAGTTCGATCCCGATAAGGTCACTGCTGCTCGCGACGCGGTTGCCAAGGCGCATCCCATTAGCAAGGATCTGTGGCAGGCTTATAGCGCGGAGCAGGAGGCAGAGATGGTCGAACCCTTGAAGGAGTTGTCCAACTCTACGTTTCTCAAATCTGACGCGCCTTGGGGTCTGGCCGTGTACCGTGTCTCGTACAACGACGATGCGGCTTGGGATCGCATGCTGTCTGTGCTCCGACAAAACATTGAGTCGTCACTAGCAATGCAACGACAGGCTCAACCAGACCTTTGTTCAAGACATTCATTGGTCGTGATGGATGACGCGTCCAAATTCCAAGGAGCAGGTCCTGAGAAGATCCGCGAGCATTTTAACAGTTGGGCTGTAGACGAGCTACAACATGAATGGCGCGCCGACCGCGAGCCCGCGACCAAAGGACGAAATTATAACTGGCACCTCAGCTGGCAGCGCGAATTACCATCTGTCCTACGCTGGTCCGCGCTACAATTTCTGTTTCCTGGTTGACGACATCTGCCTCGAATCACTCGAAAAGATGGCCCTCCCCCGTGGTCAGCTGGTCAGCAGGAGACTGAGCGCCCGGAAAGCGGAACAGGACGAAGCTGAGAAGACGAAGAAGAGAAAAGCTTGATTGAGGAGAGTAGAGAAACAAATGGCGAGTTTGAAGATGTTGAGTTGGATGTACGTCGACGCGTGTGACTACATTCATGTTCAGAATCAGTTACTGGAGGATGATTTCTGGTCGGAGTTGTATGTACGGCCGCCGCTCATGCGTTTTGTGAGCGATTTCAACGAGGCGCCTGGTTTCTGGCGACGGCGCGCATCTTCTGCGTAGATAGAATAAAATCATTTATCCGAGCACTTGCTTCAATTGTAAAAGAGCATCACAAGAAATATGCACACCTGTTCAGCAAGAAGAGCTACTCATTGCTTCCCGTAACTTTTGGATAAGGCGTGATCACGGCTTAGCAGCTTACTCCGCATTCCTTGCCTGTGAAAATTCGCTTCAATTGTGAAAAAAATCTTCAAAATTGCTGGTGCAGTGCGTCGATGCTGTCGTTATTGGCTATTTGGGGACTGCTTATGGACATGGGAGACGGGAAGGAATGCATATATGTTGACTAGTAGAACGATCTTAGCACAAGAATTCTATATTTACTACGCCATAATCAAGAAAAATTTACTTGAGAGATTGCTATTAAATACTTTTAGTTTAATATTTAGTCGTTAGCTATAGGATAATCTCCTTATCTTACACTGTCTTGTAATATCCCTCATCTGCGCGCCTCTGAAGTCTTTAGCCGCTCCTCCAGCTCTCTGTGTCTCTTATTCGCTGCAGCCTGACAATTTGCACGCAGAATAATTCCCTGGAAAACCCCGCAGGTGTCCTTTGGTCTTGCTGTTCTTCCGAGGAGTGTTACACGCGTGATGCCAAATGAAGAAAGAGCGCGCATGGGTTCTGCCGCAACTAACAGGGGGTTGGATACACATGCTAGCTTTCTAAAAACACATAGTGTGCAATCGGATCGAGATAAAAGATGTAGTTGTTGCTTGCTGAAAGATGCAGGTGTGCTGGTAAGTCGATGAGATTTGATCGTGTGATATTTGAGGGCGCTCGATAACTTGGGAATCATAGTAAGGTATGGTAATGATTTGCTCTGGTTTCTGTATACTCAATGTGCTGGGTAAGGGCGCGCTTTATACCTCTCCGTGTGTGTGACAAACTTCGCTGAGCGTTTGAGCTGATTGCTCAAGTCTGCACATTGCACTATTACGATCAGTCTAGAAACTTGTGAAGAGATTGCTGTTTGACTTGTGGTTCAATACCTGGCCTCGGGCTAGTGTTTTGCGGGTTTGATCAACACGCTTCACGCGCACTGAACAGACCACACTCGTTCACCACGAAAAGAAGGAGGCGCCACGGCTTTCGAGGAAAATCATGGCTTAGGAGCGATGCCAAAATTGTTAGATGTTATTGCAGGGGTACTATGTTAAGTCGTAGAGTCTGCATGCGGTTCCTACTCGTGCCTTCTTCTTCTCCGTATTTCTAGTCGTCGCAGCTGTACTCAGAAGTAGTTAATGCAGATTGTGATGTGACCTGCAAAACAGCAAACTGTGGCATTTACACTGCCCCTGTGCACGTGTCTAGATGCGGTATGTGAAGCAGCTTTGCTGTCACAACACGTTCCCCTGGTGGACGATGTGAACGGCCTTGCCTTCATACTCTTCTGGAATATGAACCGCAGTCTTATTCATGTACAACATCTTCACTTTTCTTTTGCTGCTTCCTGAATAATGTGATAGATGCGCGAAGATGTGAAGTTGTAGCTTACCCATAGTTTTTGCACTTCAATGTAGCCTAGTGAAACGGCTTGTTTGAGGGTACATATCGCACGAACACCTCCATGCTGCATGTTTTCTCAGACCATCAATACGAGCACAAGAAAAAATCCCTCGCCACTTCACTACTTGTATCATTGAAATAACTTCTTCTGCCTGGAGCATTTGAGACTCGTTTTTGAATCGTCCATTCAATAATTTTCGAAAAACGCATATCAAAGCACGTACGCCGCTAGTGAGACAATTTCCGACCGATATAAGAAGGGCTACGGTCACCATCATCGTACTCAGCGTCTTGCCTGCAGCAAAGTAGCAATCATGGTCCCGCGCTACTGTTTTACCGACAGCGCGCTCAACAAGGGATCTAATGCAAAAGCTCATCGAGGGGCTGCCTCGCCAGATCCCACTAGGTGCAATACTCAGATTAGAATTTTTGCACAATGTAGGACCAAGAAATATCCTCCTTTCAGGGACTCCGGGTCTGGAACTACCAATTGTAGCCCGTGCCTCAGCATCTTTGGTAAGAACGGACAACTTCCCTACCTAGGACCTTCTCACCACATCATCCAAACCTAGAATGACGGTACCACCTGGTGTGGAGAGTGTATTCGAAAAGAGGCCGGAAGGAAAGAGGACGCAAGGAGAGACGCAGAAAGTTTCAGGAGGCGGAGAGAAGGCAACAAAAAGGACAGAGAAAGAGCAAAATTATTCGCCAATTCTAGAGATGGTGCGAATTTGATGCGAAGGAGAGCAGTCCGGTGGTTAAGAATGAGCACTTACGCTGCAGCGGCAAGGCGCCCGACCAAACTTTCGAATTGATATCGAGGGGGGATTGATAGAGTCATGACTTTTACTCACGGAATTTTCAGGTGTTTACAATGCGCTCGCATGGGCTATCTGATTTACAGGAATGCTATAGGTTGCATGAGGAGTAAGCATGGAATCTATTATGCAGTAACTACATTCTATTCGATGTCGGGTTGCCTAAATGTAAATTGCTTCTTGCTTATTTATTCCGGTATCTCTGTCGAGTCCTACAACATTCTCTGATGAATTCATATATTGAATCGATACTGAAATTGTGAAATGGGCTGTTCTGGCAACCCATAGAGGTAGCCGGTGAGTTCATTTTGCGACTCTGTGGTGTCATATTTCGAAGTCGCTTGTATCATGGGTTACTCATCCGGATGAAGCAATCTTTCATGGGAAGCTCGATCTTAATCCACCGCGGCAAGCATCGATCCATTTCCTCATTGTTGCCTGAATTGAATTGAAGCGTCACTGTAACGCGTCTTCAATGGACATTGCCGTCACATTGCAAACAATAGCAATGGTGTTCGTCTACAACATATTCACGTTTACTTTTCTGCTTGCTCAATGATGTAACAGATACACAGTCCTAGCACTACAGTGCATCCTGGTGATTGGCTTGCTCGAGAATACATATTGCATACGCAGCGCCATGCTTCCTTCTTTCTCAGAAAGCCCAGCAATACGACCACAAGCCAAACACCTTCAGTTTTCACCACCTCAGGTCGATTATTTCAAAACACAGTCTATCTTACCTGTCGCAAAACCCTCAACTCAATCCTTTCCTACATTCCAATCTCCATTGCCTGGTGCAACGGATTGTCAATTCGATCTATCCCCCTTTTTTCGCCAGCACATTTCCTCCACAGTGCGTATATAAATGTCAGGGCGCCCAATACATCCAATCCACCGTGGAAGACCTCCCTGGCCGATATGGAACCAGACTCTCGAAAATGCACAAGGTTACCAGGTCTATCATTGTGCTTATATGCGACATGTCTGTAGCAAACGGAATCCCAAAGTCTGTCCATATCCATTCGACGAGCATCGTTCCATTCTGTAACGAAGACTTGGAGCTTTGTCCTGTTCGTTGTCCACAGTGCGAAAACTACAAGAGACAGCATGATCATTATCCTGTTGGCGTAACGGGTGAGCATTGGCAACAGCTCCTGTGGCACGATGACCAAGTCTGTGACGCTTGCAAAGCGGAAGATGATAAAGAGAAGGAGGGAAATAAAAAAGAAGATGATGAGAAGAAGGATAGACGCAGAAAGCACGATCTCGGCAGATGGGCAAGGAACAATGCAAAACGGAGAGAAAACAAGATCGAAAAAAGCAGACTTAACAAGGATCAAATCGCAGACTACTTCCGAGAACGAGGTGAGAGGGGGCAGCCCGGGGGAGGTAGCCAAGGCGCCACTCAGCATGGGGGTCAAATGCAGACTAAATTTTTGTCAGGTGAAAAGAACAAGAACGGTCTAACTTCGGATTTCCGCACGAAGCAGAAAGAAACAAAGCCTCCTAGCCACTCCTCGCCCAAGCCAATTAACATTCACCGAAATATGGCTTTGAAGCCCCACCAGATCCCAGAAACAAAGTCCGCGCCCAGAGCTACCATTGCGAAAGAGACGAAACCACCGAAACGCTTCATGTCGCCTCCCAAAGCTACCCAAAAGCCTCCCGTTCGATCCTCGCCAAAGCCAACTACCATCCCCCGTAACATGGCTTTGCGGCCCCGCCAGATTCCACAACAGAAGTCTGATCCTAAATCTTGCTTTTTGAGGGGGACGAAGCGACCGAAAATCTCTGGATCACCTGCCAAAATCACCCGAAAGCCATTATTCTCAGGGCAAACTGCCAGGTTTGGGGAGAAGTCTAGGAAAATGCAGAGCTCGGAGAGCGCCAAAAAGACGGGGGTATCACCAGCGCAAAAGTCAAATGGTCTGTCCATACTTCCCAAGAAGAAGACCTCGCAGCCTTGATTCGTAGATTCAGTGGTAGCATCTTGTGGCTGAGTGTTGACCGAGTATTTCCCTTTTTGACATTTCAAGAGTACGTGTTTTATTTCTCTTCCTGACTCATGTATGTGGGCCTATGACTTTTTTGTTTGATGTTGGTATTCATTGAATATCACTTGTTTTCGTGGGAATATGGTTTTGCTTTGAATGGGTAAAGATTTAATTGGGCTACTTGACAGTCGAGACAAATGATGATGTGCATGAAAACTATATCCCCTTCAAATTTCCATACGCTACCAAAATTCTGATCATGTCGCACTGAGTGAGGCTAGAGACCAAATCCATCGTCATTTTTCATGTTTGTATTCTTCTTCTGTGAAGAGAAGCGCTTGCTCATTACCCTCGCGGAATTTTGTGAACTAAAGTTCGAGATTGCAAGATTCTGAGTACTTGGAAGGTCGTAGCCTGATGCAGGCAATGTTTTGGGAGAATGCTGCGTAGCACCCTTGCAAGATTGATTCTTTCTTTAGCAGCTGTGCGTGATTTTGATAATGATTTAGACAGTCTTTAGCGCATATTTCTCCTACTGGAATCGTCCTCTGCGGCGCCCATAATTCCATAAGTAGATGTGATTCTTCCTCGAAGGAAATCACAAGCATGCGATGGGCTTTCAATGCTAGAGTTTAAAACGTGATAGGTAAGTGACTGCACCCTTGAAGCTCCAGTCTTCAATTCCAGTCACTCACCACCATACACTGAGCCATCATATGTAAAGGCCGTCGTAATAACGCTCCCCCACATCTTATAAACTCCTATCGTGCATACATCAAATTATCCACATCATCTATTACATCCAACAGGCTTAAATTAGATCGAGCTCCTCTATTCGATCAACAACCATTCAACCACCTGAGCTCGCAACATGATACGATCATCAACCAAGCCTGCCCAATCGAGGCGCTGCCAAAAAAAGGTGCCGCTCTGTGCAAATTGTCGGAGACCTCTGCTGAACAAGATTTCCACTATTCCTTGCGGGTCGGAAAATTGCGAATGCTATCATCGTAGGCTTGAATTGAAAAAGGTCTGGCAGCACACGTGGGTCTGTTCTTTGTGTAAAGACGGAGGATAGAGGATACCAAGCGCATAGGAAAGATTTTAAAGATATTTTGAAAGGCGCCATGTCGAAGCGTACTTGAAACTTCCCTGCGCGAGTCTCGCAATAAATGCAAGCCTGCGAAAGGGATCGGTAATGATTATATGGTCAACATTTCGGAAGATTCTAGCTGACATCATACAGAACTTGAAGTCTACTTCTGGCTTCTTCTTATTTACCACGATGTCGGTACCGTATCTGACACATGAGAGCGTTTCAATGATCACATCCCTCGTCGACTTCCTTCCGTTACGTCTGCAAGTCTTGTCTCAGACTGAATCTTTAATCTTTGGCTCCTTTGCCATGTGGGATCTCGTGCAAATATATTTTGATACAAGAAGAAGCACATATGCGAAACTGTGTAGACTGAAAGTGCTGCTGAAGCCAGAAGACCCGCGAAAAGAAACCTTGGAAAGCTCGAGGTACTTGACTTTCCAGCACTATGGTTAGCTAATTCTGTTGTAATTCTGTGGAAGCAATGGGATTATTCATCATGCACCTGACCATTGATTTAAAGTGATGCTTAAAGAAAGGTGACGAAGCAGAGACAAACTTGAAAGGGCATTGTGACAAAGAAACTGTCTACAACAAGGAAGTTTTCCGACTGGTCTTCATTTGAATGCCGATGCTTCTCAGCTTGGATCTAATTCAGTAGCCGGGACTGTGTTGACTGTAAGTTGGGATGCTTGATTATGTACATATTTAACCAAGTTCTCATCTGTGAATTGCGATCATGCCACATGCGAGGTACCCTTGCATTGAGGGCTTGCCATACCGTCTAGGCACAATCTGAATTAAGTGCTCTCGATCAAGCGAGAGCTTGAATGCGATATGGCTGCAGTTGTGATCAATTGACGTAACGACCGGGAGCTCAAAGGCATGGTGCAGTGACATAACCGAGCCGGGCAACCTCATCTCACGTGCGGCGCAGCACATCAAAGGGGCGAAAGATCAATAACAATGGCAAAGCAATGATGATGTTCCGCCATTCTGAACAACGACGCACTCTCAGTCTCTACCACAATTTATACCTTGATCGTATCAACACCGTCTCAACGTCTCGCGCGCAATCACCGAAGCCTTTATTGCATATACCTTGCCGCTTACATCCGTGGAATCCCCGAAACAAATCCAGATCCGAGATCTTACCTCGATACTCATATCATGATGCGATCTGTCATGATCGCGACCCACATTGCCACCTTGTACTGGTTCTTTGGCACTACTGCTCTAGCTCAGTCATCATCAGCTTCATTCGCATACCCGCGCACTACAACTGCCACTTCTCACAATAAACTTCGTCGACACGATCGTGGTAGAATGGACTTCCAGTTTTCAGGAAGCCTATCTGTGGTTGTTTTGCGGTAACGACAGATGTAGGTCGCGTCCTGACCCTTTCTACCTAATCATCACTGACAATTATGACAGGGGCGAACATTCGCGTCGCAACCAGCGGAAACACATCTTTCTCGCCTAGCATCGATATATCAGCTGTCAATGGCCCAATATTTAACATCACGTCGATCGCGAGCCAACAAACAACAACGTACGCGTTGCAGTCCACGACTGCACTGTCACCTAGCGATGCATCTCGATCTACTGCCGCGTCAACTACTAGACCGAACAGTGTGAACGGGCAACCGAGTGCCACGAAAACGCCATCGATCTCCAGGACGATCGACGGTACAAGCCAGCCAACAGCCTCGCAGACCGATAGTGAAGCGCCGAGCGAAAGCAAGGAGGGGCTACCCATGGGCACGAAGGTAGTTATAACGATCGGAGCAATCGCAGGTTCCATCGCGCTCCTTGCTCTTGGTTTCATGGTCTGGCGCAACAAGCGAAAAGTTGATACACTGCAATCGCGATGGTCGGATGATCAACGGGTTGGCTACACATCACCTCATGATACGGATGCATTGCCGTCAGTTTGGAACACAGACACGTTCAAGCAGACGATCGCGATGGAGCTTGAGCCTGAACCATATCGCGCGCCTCAAGAGTTGGAGGGATCTAACGTTGTGGTCAGCAAGCCATAATCGGGGGGCTTCTTCTAGGAATTTTGCATTTTCCTATCGTTGCTGTAGATTTGAAGCGTATGTTAAGTTCTTTCCTTGTATGACCCGGCCCATGCAGGTTCGATCTTGCATGTAGTGAACTTTTCATCTCTGACATGGCGTTCCAAAGGTTATCTGGAAGAAATGCGCAACCTCCGGAGCGGTATCCTTGACAAAGTCATAGGACGATTCTGCTTTGGTGTTCCCATTGTTGATAGTTTATACCAGAAAATGTTCAAATCAATAATGACGGGAATTTCGTAATGAGGGCTCGACAAGCGCGCAAGGCAAGGGGCAAACGCGTAGATAAGCGTCTGCTTCAGAACGACATTCGCTTGATACTGAAAGCAGTATCCCCCCTGAGTGAGTTAGTACATGTAAAGTGACGAGAGCGATGGAGGTGTGTTGTAAAGGTCCCACGACACAGTCCGTGCGCATGACCACATCCCCCGCCTTCGGTCTTCTCGCCGGATCATTGCCCCGACCAAGTGGGATGCTTCACCAGCATCCCAAACATCAATCTTTTCCACATTCCAAGCTCACATCCAAACCAAGATTTTACCACAGATCAACATGAAAGTCCTCATCACCGGGCGCAGGCGGCTTCGTCGGCCAGATCGTCGCCCAAAAACTCATCTCCACATCCACTGCCACATCCCTCATCCTCGCAGACGTTCAAGGAGCCTCCAAACCCAACCTCTTCCACCGCTGTGCAATGTCTCGGCGCGGACCTAACAGACCCAAAAGCCGCGGAAGCTTTGATTGCACAGGAACCAGATGCAGTCTACATTCTACACGGCATAATGTCCAGCGGCTCCGAAGCGAATCTCGAGCTCGGGCTGAAAGTAAACTTCGACTCCGTGCGGCAACTGCTCGACATTATTCGCGTCAAGCGGCCGGGGATTAAAGTCGTGTTTACGTCGTCGTGCGCGGTGTTTGGCCGGAAAGCAGTGGGCAACACGGCGACGGAGACGGATATCGTACCCATGCCTGAATCGAGCTACGGCACGCAGAAACTCATGGTGGAGTTTTTGGTCAATGATTATTCGCGACGTGGACTTATTGATGGGCGGATCGTGCGTCTTCCAACTGTTTTTGTTAGGGCGGGCGCGCCGACAGCGGCGGCGAGTTCGTTTGTGTCGGGGATTGTGCGGGAGCCGGTGCATGGGCAGGGAAGTGAATTGCCCGTGGATCCGAGTATTGGGATTTGGTTGACGAGTCCGCGGGCGCTGGCGGCGAATCTTGTGCATGCGATTAAGGCGCCCAAGGAGAAGTTTGGGCATTATAGACAGGTGTTGTTGCCGGGATATACGGCGACGAGTGGGGAGATTTTGGAGGCGTTGGAGAAGGTTTGTGGGAAGGAGACGAGGGCGTTGGTGAAGGAGAAGAGGGATGAGACGATACAGAGGATTGTGTTGAGTTGGCCGGCTGGGTATGATACGACTCGGGCGAAGGAACTCGGTTTTGAAGAGGATGTGGGGCTGGAGCAGACGATTAGGGATTTTGTCGAGGCGGAGAAACAAAAGTCTTGAGGTTTCACTTTTAAGCGGCGAATAGTATCCAGACTATGAGGTCTATAGAGTGTATGTACAGCGCAAAGCTTCTTAAGATATATGCAAATCTGAACGCATGTTGAATGAGCATGATCACCCACTATGTCGATCCGCAAGAACCGAATTGTGGGCGGCATCCCCAGCTAGGGAGACAGAAATCATCTCCAGTCCCACACCAGCCATAATCACTACAGCATCGACCGTAAGTCGATCCCGAACAAGTCATTCCACTTCCCTCTGCGCCACAACGTCCATTGGTGCTCACGTTGGTCGGCACTGGTGGCGCAGATGACGTAGTTGTAGGTGTCGGCGTGGCAGTCGATGTTGGTGTCGGCGTTGGCGTTGGCGTTGTTGTAGTTCCAATCGCTGATGAAGTTGAGCTCGATGAAGAGCTTGAAATCGGCGCCGGAACCGAGGAAGATGGAGGTGGTGCGACACCACTACACGTGCCAAAGGAACTACGACATCCAGTGCCACAGTATTGAAGTCCGCTACCACAGAAGTACCATTCAGAACAACAACTTCCAAAGCCTGAACCAGCACAGGTGGTGATATTTCCGCATTGGCCGTTAGGAGAGACGATCAATGTGCCGGATGGGAGTGGAGGTAAAACAGATGAGCTCGATGGCAGGATTGATGAGCTCGACGGCACTACGGTCGAGCTTGAGGCTGAAACTACAGTCGAGCTCGATGATGGTGAAGGTGTCGGTGTTGGTGTTGGAGTGGGACTGGGTGTATCTGGAGGCGCATCACCACACCGGCCATACTGTGGCTGACATCCTACAATTATCCCGCAATGTCTGCGGAATTCAGTATTTGCCTTCAGACTTGAAGGTAAGTGACGCTTACTCAGGATCTGTCCCGCAATAATCGAAGGTAGAGCAGCATTGACTACCAGTGCAGCTTGCACCACCTGCGCTTGGTCCGCAGCGGCCAGCTTCCTGGCGCGCGTCTAACTGATGGAGGAGTCGTAATAATAGCCTTGGTGATGTCGCGTTTCGTGTCGTGACGGACTGTGGAGCTGCATCCTGTAGTATGGTATCTGCGAACGGATCATGGGAGATAGGGGCTTCTAGAGATAGACTCGACGCAACAGTCACTGAGATCCCTAAAGATGATGCTAAACCAACTGCTATCCACTTCATCTTCCTTGCTGTATGTCAAACGTCTGATGTCGGACAAAGGGCGAATCCAGCGGGCATGGGCCGACTATAAATGGGTGCCACATTTCCGTATCGTTCGGGAATATAATATCTCAACGCGAGAAAAGTAGACACGAGCTCTTATACAGCAATATCGAAGATGCGAACCGGGCTTATGCCGAGACGCATTGGGCGATACAAGGTACACGTGAACCTGGAAGAATACCGCCTGCCCAATCGTGCAACTCTTCCAAGCCGATAGAGTGCATGCGAGCAATACAATTGATGGGCGTACGAAATCATAACGCTCCGCGAAGTTACTGTTAATCTGGGGTTACGGTTGGACTGTTTGTGGGGCCTTTCGGGTGTGGAAGATGTGGGGGCAGTTGGATGTGGACGGACTCTTCACCCATGGATAGTTGATAGCCTAAGTGACTTTGAAGAAGGTTCATCGCGGCGAGAGTATATATGGTCGGATGATCCTCGGACATATGCAGATAAGGGTAGGTGATCAGGAGGAGGTCGCAGAACATGGTGTGAAGACACATCGCTAATCCTCATTCTTGCGAACATCCACCATCAAAGCTTCACCTTCAGGATTTTTGGTGCTCAAGATCCAGTGCGACGTGTTGGATATGGCCTGTGCGGAATAATCATGGCTAAAGAACAATAACCTCGTCCACGATGACATGAAGTCACCATGCCAATCCGGAAGTGTTCAGGAATTTGGCATATGACGTGATGAGAATCGAAGTTCAAATACAGCGACATTACCTCTCTTATATCCTTTGCGGGATGTACGCATGGCGTGTAGTGTGTGGTGAAGGTAGGAGAGGAAGGCAGTAGGAGGGTCCAAAGCTGAGAGATGATGTTCATTAGCGTGACCCCGGATTTCGGAAGAAGCTGATCCCTGTTGTCAACCTGACGACCACACGCGTCGCGACATAGTGACCGTGACTGCATTGCTGTGACAGCGCAGTCGCAACCGACGCGTTGAGGATTCTACAGCATTCGTGGTCTTCTGAGTCGAGATTTTCAATTTGAGCAGGAGACATTGATCGCGATTAACATATTACTTAGCGCAACAGTCGCGACTGCGAAGAAAGAGCACCTTTCCGCTCACCTCAGGAGAGCCCAGACAGAACTACCTCTTTCCCACCCATTGGAACTCCGAATTATGGCTGCGCGACTCACGTGCCCTGTAAAGTCATAACAGCGACAGCGAGGACCCGAGGGGAAGCGCTCAAAGTTAAGACAGAAGAACCGCCAGTCTACCGGTGACTTCCTGAGCAGCCGTCCTCGGAATATCTATCGAGAACAACTTGTCACAACCACGCCTACATGGTGCGCGAGAAGGCACAAGTCACGATGGGCTCAACTACAATGGACATGCTGGAGGACGAAGTGGTGAAGGCGCAGGACAGGCGATGGAGGCTCAGGCTGCGCAACCCGTGGGCTTGCTCAGCATACACCCTGGTCACCACAGCACTTGGCTTTGCTGCGTTTTTCCTCATGCTGCAGTCATTTCTGACCAAGCAACTGGACACCAAAGGCTGTGAAATGGTCTATATGCGCCCGATGTACTCCAAATTCGACGACTTCGATACCGAGCACACACGATTCGCCAGCAAATACTCGTTATACCTATATCGGGAGTGGGGGATTGATGAGGAGTTCACGGTCAAAGGAGCTCCTGTCCTGTTCATACCAGGGAACGCCGGCAGCTACAAGCAAGTACGATCGCTCGCCGCTGAGTCCGCATACCACTACCACAACTCCGTCCAGCATGAGTCGAATGCTGGGAAAGGAGAAAGAAGGCCGCTGGACTTCTTTGCGGTCGACTTCAACGAGGACTTTACTGCTTTTCATGGCCAAACAGTGTTAGACCAAGCTGAATATCTCAACGATGCCATTACATTCATCTTATCTCTATATCACACCCCAGGTCGCTCCCGACGCGATCCACACCTACCAGACCCAACATCTGTCATCATCGTAGGTCATTCGATGGGCGGCGTTGTCGCTCGGACTCTGTTCACGATGCCGAACTATCAAGCGAACTCTATCAACACAATTGTCACGATTGCGGCGCCGCACGCTAGGCCCCCTGTTTCCTTTGATGGCGATATTGTTCGCACTCAGAATGCAGTCAACAGCTACTGGCGGAGTGCATATGCACAAGACTCAGCCAAGGATAATCCGCTACAGCACGTCACTCTTGTGTCAATTGCAGGTGGCGGACTGGATAACATAGTCTCATCGGACTATGCAAGCATCGCATCTATAGTTCCAGAGACACACGGCTTCACCGTATTTTCGTCCTCCATCCCCAACTGCTGGACTGGTGCAGATCATCTTGCAATCACTTGGTGTGACCAAGTCCGCAAGAGCATCGTACGGGCACTATACGATGTAGTAGACGTATCACAAGCAATGCAGACGCTCCCCGTTACAAACCGTATGCGATTCTTCAAGAAGTGGTTCCTCACCGGACTTGAGGACATTGCAGAGAAGACACTACCAATGACCACAGAGGCCACCTTGTTGACTGTGGATGTTGATACCGCGATATTACCGCAGGAAGAACAACTCGTTCTGAGGAGCTTGGGGCGGTCTTCTCCGAATATAAAAGCCTTCTTGCTTCCAGTACCGCCACGGGACCGTGGCGAGAAGATCTTCACATTACTGACTAATGAGCGGCTGGACGGACCAGGTGAGCATGGCAGACTAGAAGTTCTCTTCTGCAGCATGTCCTCAGCACAATCTACACAGTCCTATCTGACACACCTGGACTTTGCTGGTGAAAGTCCAACCGCGACGAAATTGGCTTGCAAGAATGCTGCATCCGATGTCATCATCCTTCCCGAGTCTACCAGTCATTCGAATTTTCCTTTCAGACCGGATCAAGCGCCATTCTCGTATTTGCAGTATGACGTGCGCGACCTGGCACAGCACCAATTCGTCGCCGTGCTCGATAAGGTTGCCCATCACAGTGCAGGGTGGGTCGTTGCAGCCTTCAGTGCCAGTTCCGAGGCCACGGTTAAGGTCAACCCGAGTTTACAACGTCTACTTTACACTGGAATCTCCTTGCAATTACCGCCTCGTCGCCCTCTGACAACAGAGATCAGCATTCCCGCGTTACACTCGAGTCTACTGGCGTACGACGTACACATCAGCAGACAAAAATGCAGTCAAGGCGAGCTCTTCGCTCCGCTGCTACGACAATACATCTCCGACCTGTACGAAAGCAAATTTTTCGTCAACGTCGAAGATGCAATGATCAACGTGCATGGGCGTGGTCGCCCTACTTGCCGAGCCGCGCTCTCCTCAAAGAGCCCTTCGAACGGTCTTTCATTGCAGATATGGGCCGACCCAACGTGCGATAGCAGCATTGATGTTACCCTTAAAGTGGACTTCCTTGGCAGCTTGGGAAAGCTCTGGATGCGCTACCGAATCGTCTTCGCAGCTTTCCCGCTCCTCGTCGTTGCCTTGGTCTTATGCCAGCAATTCCGCACATACGATGCAACTGGAGTTTTCATAAGCTTTGCGCAAAGTCTCAACGAGTGTATGTATTCATCGTTGCCACTTGCAATCACGGCTTTGACCTTTTTGTCCATCACCTTGGCTACTGCTCAGATGCAGTCTAAGAAGCTGCAAGCGTTGGGTGGGCCGGCATCAATCATCGGCGCATTCTTCGATAACGACAACGAGTTGCTACTCGGGTCAGAAGATCCTTTCTTCTGGTTCTTGGTCCCGCTCTTCGGCATCATGTGCACCGCCATTTGCGTCATGGTAAATTACGTTGTACTGATCCTGACCTATCTCTTCGCAACACTCTACGCTCTCGTCAGATCAAACCGACTCCTAGATGCATCAGGCCAACGAACGCCCGATGCTTTCGCCGTCACATCCACCCGCCGCCGCATCATCAACACACTCATCCTGTTATCTCTCATCTCAACGGCAATACCATACCATTTCGCATACGTCGTACTCTGCATCGTCCAGCTTGCAACATGCATCCGCGGCTTCCGCCTCGCCAAGGAAGCACAACTCGACACCAACTACAACTTCTACAACTACGCGCATTCAATATTCATCCTGATGCTGTGGATCCTGCCAATCAATCTCCCAGTCCTAGTCGTCTGGATTCGCAACCTTGCCATCCAGTGGTTGACGCCGTTCTCCTCGCACCACAATGTGTTATCAATCACGCCGTTTATATTGCTTGTGGAGACACTTAGCACGGGGCGCATGGTTCCTCGAGTTCGACCGGGCATATCACTGTTCACGAATGTTTTTCTCTTCGCTATTGGGGCGTATGCGGCGGTTTATGGCGTCACGTATGCGTATGTCCTGCATCACCTGGCGAATATTCTGTGTGCGTGGCTTGTGGCCATTCACTTCGACACTTTGGGTCTTGCGTTCGAGGATAGTAGCAAAGGGGTGGCGGTGGTGGGAGGTAGGAGTGAGGGGAAGAAGAGGCCTTGAGGGAGAACTCTGGAGATATCTTCTAGGTCAATATGCTTTTCGTGGGCTTTTCTGGTGTTGCATAGCGGGTCATTGGCGTTTACGTCATGCTTATTCATATTCTCAGCATTTCGGGCATAGTGAGCAGCTGGGGGCCAAAAGTTCCCCATGAGGAGAATTCTGGCATTCATGCCTATGTCGATGCAGGCGGGTGGACACGTCTTCGTGAACACTGGATGTAAGCATCAATTTCAATGAATATATCAATACAAGTTAAATTCCGTACACTACACCTTGTTTGCTGCATGGAGATCAAAAATGGTACTTTTCGCAGCTGCAAGCTAATTCTTCATTACCATCCTCGTTCACACATCTTCACTGCCCCGTCCCACCCCCACCACCCGTACTCGACCCAACAAACACCACCAAAACAGCCGCATACGTCGCCGTCGATACCAACGCCTCCACATTCCCCACACGCACCCCAAACGTCAGCACCGCAATGAAAATCAGCACCGACACAGATACCGTCACCAGACTCTTTGTAGTCGACGAATCAATCGCCATGATCAGCATTGGGCCGACGAGAAACGAGCCGCCTACAGCGGCGATGGTGAAGCGACAGAGTCGGTCGATGAAGGGCGAGACTTCTTTGGGAGGCTTGCCTTCGGAGAATTCGCGGCGTCGGGCGGAGCGTTCGTTGGAGGAGTAGGTTAGCCAGGCGGGGAGGGCGTGCATTAGGGTGGAGCGGAGAGCGTCTGTTCGGGGCTCGGCGTCGTCGAAGTAGGAGTAGTGCGAGTTGAAGACGGAAATGTCATGCACTTGGGGTTGGAAGTAGCGTTGCAGGACGAATCTGCGCTGCGTGCTTTCTTGTTTAGTCAATCCTTTTCTGCGATGGAGGAAGTGGTAGTTCTGGATGGCGGTCGCTGTATTGTGTTATTTGCTGAGAAAGTGCTTGTTGAGCTGAGGCTGAAGTGTAGTATACTGACAGTATTGTTCTAAGATCAGTCTGATGCTCTCCAGGTCTTCATTTGAGATCGCTTTTGCTTTGCGTAGGGTATCTTTGAGGCGGACGAGCTTGGTTTGCAATGCGACGATGTTTGTCCTTTGCAGTGCCTCGAATCGCATGAAGGCGAAGTCTTCGTCTTCATCTATGGACCTTTGCACGTACTCTAGTAGAGCCTCATTGCCTGAGTCACATGCGGCTGGGTTGGTTTCAGCATGCAGAAGTGAAGATGAATCTGAAGGTGGATGCGCGCTTGCTGCAGGACCTGTCACACTGTCCATTGGAGAAGCCATGATCGAACTGCCTGTTGCACTATCGGTCGGTTGAAGGTTATGGAGTTCAGGAAACTTTGTAGCGAACCGTGCAAGCCACCATGCATGAAGGCGTGGCGCGTCAGCCCTCAGCCTTCAGCCCTCAGCCTTCCAAGGTTGCCTCAGCCCCTACCGCATCTACACAGCCTAGAATGTTATGGTACTTTGCACACGACGAAATAGATGTCCTTACCCTCTCAATCCCTTCACGGAACTTTCATTACGGAGGAGTCTACATATGTACCATTATGACCGCGACTAGCAATGATGGAATGCAAGACGAGCGATCGGGCAACAGAGTTGGAAATGCTACGTCTCTACCCCAAAAGAAGCATCTCGCCGCCAGATTCCTCACTCGCCTGTCAACAAGGCTTTTCAAAGACAACAAAAGGAATGTTAGCAACGCAGTAGGCCTCGGTTTAGTTCAAGGGCCGACCAAAGATGAATCTCCTGCGGCCAAACCGAGGCAAAAGACATTCGTTCTACTACCAAGAAACCGACACCCCAAAACGGACCCATCCACAACCGCTACTGGTCTCTTTCAAAACAACTCCACAGACCGTCCTTCGCGGCGCAAAGCATATAGCGTTCCTGCATACGGCAACAGCAGATGGGACGTTTTCACCCGTCGCTCTTTATCGTTACATTCTAACCGCTCTTCCGCACACTCATCAGAACCCGATGATGAAATAGACGTGATTTTAGCTAGCATGTGCGACCTTGTCGACAAACACACGAAGCACTTACATCTTGCCCGCCGCAATATGTACATGTCAAGCTACTACTTAGACGATGTAACGGAGCTAAGAGGGTCTCTTTGGCGTACAATGAGCGCTATGCCCAAGAGCAACAAGCCGCAACGCAGTAAGTAGGAAAAGCACAAGTAATGTAGAGTTAGGTGATCAGACGATTGCTAATACATCTAGTAGAGCTGTATCATACGCTTGTAGTCCTGCACGACGACTTGAAGCAGACATTCGAGAGGAATTCACAAGAGTTCCTTCACGCTAGACGGTACATGGATGCGACGAGGATCGAGGCTTGCAATGCGGCAGTGAAGTCGCTAGCGGATCGAGTGGACAGAATAGCGTCGACGCAACCACACCTCGATCAAGTCCAGCCACTCTTCATCTGATGACACCTTAAGTCCAGTGCGGAATCTTGTCAACAGACACGCACAGGAATATCGCATGACCCTTTTCCAAGCGATAAACAATGAAAAGAGCACCCATGCTAAACCACCAGTCCTGGACGGTTGTTTATCCCGCTACTTGTTCTTTGACATGGAAAAGCTTCAAAAAGCAGTCACTTTTGTAGAAAAAGAAGTATCTGGCAGGCCCGCTTCTCACGAGCGGCACGATCGTGAGTTCCAACAATGGCACATTTCCCGGAGCTATTTTTGCCTCATGTAGCTAACCTTAGTCTCAGAAACAGTTCGCGAGCTTGTGATCATCTACGACGATGTGCAGCGAGACTTCAAATCACACCTGGAAACATTCCCGAATACGAACGCTTTGTTCGGGCTTACGTTACCACGACATGCGGCTTGGGTTACATTGGCCAGAGCAATGACAAAAAGGCTTGTGGATCTGATCTAATTCTCTGGTACCGTGAGCGTGTAAGGGCATAGAGGTGATCAACACAAAACTTCTCTAATTCCAAGCTTTTCTGCATTTACTCTCTCCTCTTTTCTTATCACAGTCACTGTTCTTTGGTCATTCATGTAGTAGCTTGGTAGTCTTCAAACACTTAGGATCAAGCCGAGAGATAGGATGGAATGTGATGAAGTGAAACAGGCTCATCTATTGGACTGCTGATATTTCAAGGGTCTTAGTTACATTTCCTCGTTTCTATGCATGCGTTGCTACACTTCCACATTTTCCGTAAAGTGAAAGTAGCTCACTATCGGACATATGCGAGGCTACCGATAAAATACCCAGCTCTGGTACGTGGTCTAGCGACGCTTTATGTGGCTATTCCTGAATATCTTCGTTATACGTTCCGACACGAGCGCAAAAACTTTCAGCCCAAACCATCACAGTACCATATACTCTCAGATTGAACGCAAGTCTTGCTTCTTCGAGGCCCCTCCCTACAAATCAGTGCTTTGCCCAGATCTCAACAATCCTGCCCACCCAAATGTCTTACTCTTACTACCGCGTATACCTCCAGGCACCACCACACCCAAACACCAGCTTCATTGAGCAATCGGCTTTTCACATCTCGCAATGTACGGACACACTTGTTGCAAAGCTGAACGCATCGCACATTTAAATTGTCAGCGTATACCTCCAGCTCACCCCCATCTTCAAGCCCTCTTTTCATTGTTCATCAGCCGCAGCAAGCATAGTCTGTTTTTGGTTCCCACAGAGGCTGAGTTGTGAAAGCCTGTATTAATTTCCAGTACCTTGAATGACAGTCTTGAAATACTGATACGCACGAGATTATTAGGCGCCTTTGGCATTCATATCACAAGCTTGAAGGCTTGAGGGATGTCGCCACCTTGCCTTTCGACAGTCGATTGTGGAAAATAGGAGAGGAGTCTGGTAGGACGATGCGCCGTGACTTTGACTGTATACGATAATGCTCTACTTCTCTAGACGTAATGCGACACATTGCAGTGTACCTCACGCATGCCGTATTATCCCTGAGGCTTGGAGTAGCCCATCACCCGTTCTTCCTAGACGTTCCCAACTGTGCGTGGCAAGCATACGCAGTACTAAACGCGCAACATCGCGAGAGTGGACAAACATGATGCCAATCAAAGAGCAGAGCACACAAGTTTGAACTGTTTATCAAGATCTATTTCTATCTTCTTGACAGATAACGAACCTGCAAGCTGTAGCTGTCGTAACAAAACCATGCATAATTTTGTGGATATCCAGACGCCGACCCATGACCACTCGCAACGCATCACACATTACTGTCGTAGGCTAAGCGTCTCAAGCCGTGAAATGCAACCCTCTATCGCATCCGTGAACATCGCAACCAGGAAAGAAAGACTACTTTTGTCGGGGGCGATACGCTTAGTCGTCCTCGTCGGAGAAGACCTCCTCGCCACGCTTGCGGCGGGCCATGCGGTCCTTCTTCTTCTTGCGCATCTCGCTCGACGTGAGCTTCTTCTTCTTCTCTTGGCTGGCGATTTTATTACTGCATTGGGTTAGCGCGGTTCATTGAAAGGATTTGGAAGTGCAGGCGAAGGGTGGATGTGAAGGGGGGGTAATGGGAAGGTGTTGGGGGGATTTTCGGGATTTTCGGAACAATCCGAAATTTCGGAACAAGAAGGAATACGTACCCCATGGCGTCGAACTTCTCCTCCTCCTCACCCTCCTTGGCGCTGAAACGAGGGCCAGAACCCTGACCCTGCACCCAGTTGTGGCCGGAAGGTGTCATGCGACCGTCCATGACGGCCCAGACTTCCTCAGTCAAGTCCTTGGTGAACTCAGCCGAGTGAGTGATGATGATGACACCACCCTCGAAGGACTTGATGGCCTTGGAAAGGGCACCGAGAGAGTCACGGTCGAGGTAGTTGGTAGGCTCGTCAAGAACGATCAAGTGAGGACGCTGCCATGAGCAGGCGGCGAGAACGACCTTGACACGCTGTCCACCGGACAGACCGCGCATACGTGAGTGGGAGACAAGCTCGGCATCGAGACCGAACTGCGCGCAGTGGGCCTCAATCTCCTTACGGACCAAAGGACGGAACTGACCAGAGGCGAGAGCCTCCTTCTGGTCAACCTCGGCGACCATCTTGGCGTGGGATGCCATGATCTCGGAACGAGGAATCCAGGCGTTGTCTGCAGTCATCATGGGAGTCCACTTCTCGTTCTTCATGCCGACGTTGTCTCCGAGAGCGAATGAACACTCGTACTCGTAGGAGTTCTTGAACTTCCTTCGGGAGTTGATACCAATGACACGACGCTGGGTACCCTCGATCTTGTAGATCTTGTCCATGGCCTTCTCGTCCTCCTCGGTGACGATCTTGTTGGCACGGTCCATGGTCTCACGGTCCTCACCAGTCTGGAAACGCCACTGGATGTACTCGGAAGGAGTAGAGTCGAGGTGGTGATCGATATGGGCGAAAGCGTGCTGTTTGATGTACGCAATACGGATGTTCTCGTGGTGGTAAATCTCACCAGAGGTGGGGACAAGCTCACCAGTCAGGACGTTGACAAGGGTGGACTTGCCAGCACCGTTGGGTCCAATGACAGCGATACGAGAGCCGAGCGAGCACTGGAAGGTAATGTCGGCAATCTGGGGCTTAGAGGTACCCTCGTACTGGAAGCTCATGTTGGTAGCACGGAGAATGGCCTTAGCCTTGGTCTTGACACCCTCAAGGAAACCGGGCTCGGGGAACTTGAACTCCATGTCGGAGGCGCTGAGCTCGTGGTATGACTTGGCAGAAGGCACACGCTTGACGAACTCGTCTAGGTTACCGCGGTAACGCTTGAGCTTGAAGCGCTCGTAGTGGATGACGTGCTGGATGATGTTGTTCAAGAACTTGCTGTCGTGGGAGATGACAATGGATGTGCAAGGGGAGTTGGTCAGGTAGTCCTCGAGCCACTTGACGTTCTTGACGTCCAAATGGTTGGTGGGCTCGTCAAGAAGCAGAATGTCGGGCTCCTCGAACACAGCACGCGCAAGAGCGAGCTTCATCTTCCAGCCACCGGACAGAGCGGTGATGGGACCGTTGTACATGTCGTTGGTGAAACCGAACTCGTTGAGGGTGCTCTTGACCTCCTCTTCGGGCTTGGTGATACCGACGTCTGCAAGCTTCTTCAAGGTCCAGGCAATGACGGTCTGCTCAGTATCGGCTGAGTCAAGATCGTGCTCAACGTAGACAGTCTTGACTTCGTTCTGCTTGGGGAAACCCTCAACCTGCTCGTTGTTGATAGCGCGCATGAGGGTGGTCTTTCCGGAACCGTTGGGTCCGAGGAGACCGTAACGCTGACCACGCTTCAGGCGGAGATGTGTCTGGTTGAGCAGGATCTTAGCACCGTAGGCCAAGTTGAATGTGCAGTTGCACAGATCCTCGCCCTCCTCCTCATCAGGCTCAGCGACCTCCTCCTGCAGGGCAGCGGGCAGAGCGCGCTTGCGGAGGTTCTCGGTGATGTCCTTGGCCTCCTCATCGCCAACAAGGACGGCGACGAAGGGACCGGCATTGGCCTGCCAGTTGAGGCCCTCGTAGTCCTTCTCGTCGATGAGCTGACCACCAATGGCACCAATGTAGTTGACGACGGGGGTGAAGCGGTCGTCGAGCTTGTACTTGGAGGGCAGGACGTCCTTGAGCTTGCCAGCAATGGTGGCAACGTCACCGTCCTTGGACAGCTCGGGGATCTTGCCGTTCTCAACGTGACCAACACGGATCAAGGTGTCGAGACCCTGGCGAGTCTTCTCACGGGCCTCGGGGTCAGCCAAGTTGTCGTGGTTCTTCTCGAGCGCAGGCATCAGCTTGGGCAAGAAAGCAGCGACAATCTGGGGGTCCTCGACAAGCTTGCACATGTTGTCGATAATGACAGCAGTCTTACGCTTGATGGCAGTCTCGCGCTCGACGAGACCACGCTCGAGCAGGGGCACCATGATGGCGAGGGTGGGCTCGTGGACATCAGTGACGAAGGTGGTGGCACCGAGCAAGTGAACGGTCTCGGGGACGTTCTCAGGCTTGGCGATACACTTGATAAGCTCGGGAATGAAGCGCTCAATATCCTTGTTGGAGATCAAGGAGCAGAGAGTCTCCATGGTGGCGTAGGCAGCCTTCTTGACCTCGGGCTTGGTGTCCCACATGGCACCAGAGATGACGGGAATCAGGTCTGGGACACGGAAGGCCATCTGTGCAGGGGCGCTCTTGGTGAGGACCTCAATGCACTTCAGGTCGGCCATCTTCTCGGGCCACTTTTGTGCGGTCTCGAGGGACTTGATGATGTGTGGGATGATGGCCTTGACGGCGTTGGGGTTGGCGGCAGCGACAATCGACTCAGCGGTGGTCTGAGCAGCAACCTTGACGGCGCTCATCTTGTCGCCGACAGCGGCGAGGACGGCGGGGAGGAGCTCGACAAGGTAGGGCTCGACCGAGGCGGAGACGTGGGAGTGCTGCGCAATGGCACGGATGGCGTCAAGCGCGCGCTCACGGGCAACGGCATCCTTCTTGCTGGCGAGCTGCTTGGTGAGCAGTTCGACGGCCCTGCGAAAATTGTTAGAAACGTGTCATGGCGGGGTGGAGGGGTAGAGGCGTTGAGACGTACTTGGTGGGAGCGTCAGCCTCCTCAATGTCGCCGTTGATGAAGGTGGCGATAGACTGAGCGGCAGCGTTGATCTGGTCCTGCTCCTTGGAGACGGTCAACTTGCCCATGAGCTCCTCGAGGGCCTTGAGGGCCTTCGAGTTCTCGGACTTGATGGCCGCAGCGTCGTGAAGAGCAGCGGGAGCCATGTTGTCGGTTGGTGGTAGGGTGAGGGTGTGGGTAGAGGAAAGAGGGTCGAGGGAGGCGGGCGCCTTTATATAATAGGCACTGGTGCGGGGCCTAAAAACTTTTCGGTGAAAGATGAAATCTCTCGGGTATCAAAGCGTGCACAGCAGCGAGAAATGTGACTCGCAGCTCCTCTATGCTACCGTAAAGCACACAACAAAGAAAGAAGTCGTGGGATGTCCCAGAGAAGTGAGGGGAGGATATGTAGGGGCCTTCACTGCGGGCGCGCACTTCTTATGTGGGCAAAATTTTGAGCAAGCCGATAAGATTAGCGTTAGCGCCAGTTGGGCCCTGCACTCTGAGACCGGGGATACTCGCAAACCACAGACACGAATCGCCCCTCGTTGACAACCAGAAATTTCACTCTTGCCGCTTTGCTCCAGTTTCTCCATTATTTGCTCCTCCATTTGCTTCTGCACTTTTCCACAACAGCTGCTGAGGAGCCACTCTTGGTGGCGGCCATGTCGCAGCCCACGTTGCAAAAAGGCGTCTATTTGTGGCGAGTTTCGACATGCGCGCTGACCGCCTTTGCAAACGACCCCAGCCAACGGCATTTGCCCAACAGGAAGTCGAGAAACGCGGATTATGCAGTGCGAAGATCAGGGACCACGACCCTGACAATGTGCCTTCGCTGTGATCCCTCGGGATAAGTAACGCCCGCCTGGAGGTATACACACTCAGATAAAAGTGTCCTCGACTTCATGTCTGCTTATTGTAGGCAACTGCCTCGTACAGTCCTGCGGCTGAAGCATACCGGAAGCTGTTCGCCCAGCCCTGCCGAATTTGTACGCTACGGCCATGAGCGGAGGCTCCAGACTGGCTCCTAGAGTACCTGCCCGATTCTGCCGAAGTCTATGCGACGTTGAATTGGCTCGTTCCGACGTTCCAAAGTATGTTTTGCCACATTCTTACGCGCTGTTGCCCAGCGTTCCATAGTTTCGGATTAACAGGGCACGCATGAGGGTCGAGACTCGTTCGTGAAATCTTGGTTGGGCAAAGCCATTCCTTTGTACCTGTCAAGCGGTCACTGCCTTTAGCCCTCTTCTGTCCAGACAAAGTTCTGCACGAAATCTTGACACGCATGGGATCTGGGGCTCCTATCCATTGCACTCAAAATCCCAGCTTCGTTCACTGCAGGTTGCCAATTACGACGGAAAGTAACTAAGGTGATTTAGCAACCTGAAGCTAGAAACGGTATCGAGAGGATTCAGTTGCGACGGCAAGTATCCGCGTATAGCTTCAGGCTATAGGATGAGCTGCCACCTGTTGCACCCTGTTCGCTTTCCGTCAGTTGCGGATGTCGTGCCAGAGGCTTCGCTAGTCCACAGCACGTCCTACTACGCTCGAGCATCCCCACAACTTATCGATATGTCTACCCCGGATTCTACACAGTACGCTTGCGTCAATGCGCCCTGTTTGCGACATGACTTCCTGAGCATCGCCGCTGCAGTTCCCATGTTCATGTGACTATGCCATCGAATCTACAGCTTAGCGATGAATACACATGGTCCTCACTTCGGTATCCACTGACCTGTGCCTGCGGTCGACCTCGATCCTTTCATCATTATTTCGCACTCGCGCGGCAAGTGCACTCTTGAGTTTGTTGTGACAAATGTTTTGAGATACGAAAATCCGATGCTTGATGCAGCTGCTACACAGTTTCGAGCGACATTTTGTCTGTTTTCGCTCCAAGGATCTTGCTCAAAATCGAATTATTATACCACTTGCTACTGTTACCAGTTTGCGCCATCTTTCTATATTCCAAAGAACAAGTTCCTCGCGTGCGGATGGTGGTTTTGCTTTCGACATGTCCAGCTGGATTTGTGCAGGTGGGATGGATGGCAGATGACGTTCATGTGATCGGACTCTTTCCTCACCGCTCTAGCAGCTCGTATCTGCCCGCATGAGCTTTGGGAAAGCTTCGCCTGTGCCCGCACGCCTTGAATACTCTTAGAGGGATATGAAATCCTTTTTACGACATTCACGATAACCAGCAGCAATCGATCCACTTTACGCGGCACGTAATTTCGACTGCGACGCGACGTACACAGCAAGCTTCGGACCTAGCATCGTGGTGTCTATCGCGTCCCGCTGAGTGAATGGGAAGGAATTTGAGAAGATGAGATCATCGATATAAAACAACAATGGCATACATTCAGCGACCGCTGATTATCCAATCGCACATCATACGATTGTGCTGCCCGCGCACAGTTAGAAGGACAAGGAGCGGTCCGTTCGCGAGGGTACAGAATCGCAAACTGCACACAGAGACTGTGACAGACAACGACATCTCTCGGTTGGCGAGTCTGCCGTTGCATCCTCTGACGCTTGCCGACCTGGTCAAGTAAGCTCCTCGCGCAGTCTCTTGCCTCGATGAAGGATTAATAAAGTCGCGTGACAGACATGGAAGACCACCACTCACAACTCAGCAACTGCTGACCTCCGCAAACTTTACGCTCTCAATCCTACCCGCACGACTTGCGCACCGTATACAGTCGCTCAGAAACCTACCCTTCATCGTCGTCTCGAACCCACACGTGTCGAAGATACACTCGAACTATATACACAGTCTGTCTACGTTGCTACCATGGGCGGAGCACGAGATAAAGACGCTGGAGGAGGAGGTGAAGTTCACAGAGGTCATGGCTGACCTGGTGCAAACACACGCGAATACCATAAGCATACTGGCAAGAGGTTTCCCTCGAAAGCACGAAAGTACATCCAGCCCTAAGGATGTGACGCGCTTCTTGGACGAACATCTGCGGGCCAGGATAGGCACGCGCTTGATCGCAGAGCAGCATCTTTCGCTGCACTTTTCGAGTCAGCCGCACAAAGAGGTCATGCACGAGTCAGAAGAAAATGCAGGCTACATTGGCGTTATCGACACCAAGCTCAAGCCTGCTACAATTGTCGAGCACTGCGCCAACACCGTGGGCGAGATCTGCGAGCTCAAGTACGGTGTACGACCTACGGTTGTCATCAACGGCGAGCCAGACTACACCTTCGCACACGTCCCAGTTCATCTCGAATACATAATCACGGAGCTGCTGAAGAATGCGTTCCGCGCAACAGTCGAGAGCGGTATGGAGCGTGAGCCGATCGAAGTCACAATCGCCCCGCTGCCAGAGCTACTGCCAGAAGACACTGGGGAGAAGGACTCGGAGGATCTGGCCAAGAGGCGCGTCGAGAATGTTGATCAGGGCAACGCAGATGTAGCATCGCACGCTTTTACTGGCCTCCACGGAAACGCCGCTGCGAAGATCGATTCGAACATTCTGCCCCTCAAGCACTCTACGCCGGGCGTCACCATCCGCATACGTGACCGTGGCGGCGGCATATCGCCCGATAATCTCCATCATATATGGGACTACAGCTTCACGACATTCAACGACGACCAGGCATCTTCTACCTTATCGGGCTCACATAGTTCGCATACGGGCATGGATGCACTGAATGCCATGTCTGGCCCTGGCGGCGACGGGGCACACAGTCTTGCTGGGCTTGGGTATGGATTGCCGCTCGGAAGAGCATACGCGGAATACTTTGGCGGAGGCATAGCAGTGCAGAGCTTGTGGGGCTGGGGCACGGATGTGTATCTCAGCTTGCGGGGCGTGGGCAGAGTAGACGGAGACGACAAAGAAAAGAAGAGGTAGACAGGCTGTGTCACATTCATATGCCATTCATTATCATATGCCTAGAGTTCCACCCGATGCCATCATGCCGTTATCATTTCTCGTTCGAAGTGTGACGCTCTATTGGGTCTTGACCTCGCCGTCGTGCTCGACAGTGATCTTGTCGTTGGACTGGAGCGTGGAGATGGCATCGTCGGGGACCTTGGCACTGTGTAATGTCAGCATTTGCTATCGAGGGGGGGTGAGAGGAAGCATACGTGAAGCCCTTGATGAGAGAGAACTCGCTGACGATCTCGCCGCCCTGGTCCTTGACGTGCTGCTTGGCCTTCTCGAGGTCGTCGTTGGACGCGTCCTTGGCGAGGGTAATCTGGTACTCACGTTAGACAGGCAGCACCAAACATGAAGCAGGAGGGGTATGTACGTTGTACTGAGGCATCTTGAATGTGTAGATGTGTGTATGAGTGAGTCAGTTGCAGGTGAAAGTGTAGTGAGCACAGACACAAGCAGGATCAAGATCGATGTTTATATAGGCGTACTACGTTCCAGGCTTCCAACTACCCACCACCACCCTGCACAATCTCCTAAAGCCTTGGATAAACGCTGATGACGTGCGTGTCCCAGCACACGAGGCCATGGTGCCCCACCACCACGGCCAACCGCGTCCTTATCGATAACGCCATCCCTGCAGCAATTTTAGCGCGCCGGCCTAGCGTCGAAATTTTGGGACGCAGGCGCATCGCCGCTGGAGAAGTCACTTTTTCACGGCTCCGCGAATTGAAGCAGTGAGGGGACCATGGCCGACCAAGGGAATCGTCCGCACAGGACGACAAAGGAGAAGAAAGCGCATACCGGCGGACCGAATCCAAAGGCTTTTGCGTATGCGGCGCCGGGAAGATTGCAGAAGACAGCTGCGCGCTCACACGATGTATGTTACCTTCGTACTTCTTGCACTTTGGCGATACTGATAGATATGTAAAGGTCAAAGAGAAACGCCTCCACGTCCCCCTCGTTGACCGCCTCCCCGAAGAAGCTCCCCCCATCATCGTCGGCGTCGTCGGCCCCCCCGGCGTAGGCAAAACTACTCTGATCAAATCGCTCATTCGCCGATACACGAAGCAAACCCTCTCGACGCCGAGCGGGCCGCTCACAGTTGTCACTTCCAAGCGGCGACGCCTTACGTTCATAGAATGCCCGGCGGATTCGCTCGCCAGCATGATCGACATTGCGAAAGTGGTGGACATCGTGCTGCTGATGATTGACGGCAACTACGGCTTCGAAATGGAGACGATGGAGTTCTTGAACGTCCTCAGCGCGAGCGGTATGCCGGGAAATGTGTTCGGTATCCTGACGCATCTGGACTTGTTTCGCAAGCAAGAAGCGCTGAAATTGCAGAAGAAGCGCCTCAAGCACAGATTTTGGAGCGAGTTGTACCAGGGCGCAAAACTCTTCTACCTGTCTGGAGTAGTCAATGGGCGATACCCCGACCGAGAGATCATGAATCTTAGCAGGTTCTTGAGCGTGATGAAGAATCCTAGACCGCTGGTGTGGAGGAATAGCCATCCGTATTGTCTGGCGGATCGCTTCTTGGACATCACGCCCCCAACGGACATGGAGCAGAACCCCAAGTGCGATCGCACGGTCGCGCTGTATGGATACCTTCGCGGAACAAATTTCCCGGCGGGTGGATCGCGCGTGCATATACCTGGTGTGGGCGATTTGACGGTCACTTCGACAGAGGCGCTGCCGGATCCGTGTCCGACGCCGTTTGCAGAGAAGCAGGGCGAGAAGATGACGGGCAAGAAGAAGCGCACGAGGTTGGGTGAGAAACAGAAGATTCTATATGCGCCCATGTCGGATGTCGGTGGTGTGCTTGTCGATAAAGACGCAGTGTATATTGATGTCAAGACCTCAACGTTTGATCCGGATGTCGACTATGCGGAGCGCGGACTGGGCGAGCAGATGATGGTCAACCTACAGGGTGGGCGAAAGATGCTTGGTGAAGACGACCGGGGCTTCAGGCTATTCAGTGGCGGCAAGCTTGTTGATAAGATCGAGGATGATGTCGAGGATACTGGACGCCGGTCACACCGAAAGGCGAGAGCTGCGGAAGCTGAGGAGGTCGACGACGGAGATCTTGATGGCATCGATAGTGATGAGGAAGAGTTACAACAACATGGCAGTGGTTCGGAGGATGAGGATGATACCGGCTTTCTCGACACGAATGGCGCAACAAACGGCAAGCCCAAGTTTGCCCGGAAAGAGTCGGATCAAAACGGCGATGCAGCTGAAGAAGTCGCATTCGCGGACAGTGACTCTGATCTTGGTTCGATATCCGGAGACGAGCGAGATTTGAGCGACCTGGACGAGGGCGAATCCGAATCAGAAGAGGATGATGACGAAGAAGGCGCGCTGCGCTGGAAAGACAACCTCCGTGAAAACGCCGCGAAGCTACATGGACAAAAACGAGCATACCGCATAACAGACCTTGCCAAGATGATGTATAACCTCGACCTTGCGCCCACCGACGTGATCAAAAAGTGGACTGGCGCACAAGTTGAGGAGGAGATCGAGGATGATGAAGACGCAGATGATGGCTTCTTCAAAAAGTCCAAAACCGAAGACTCTGCTAATGCCGAAGATCGATACATTCCAAGGTTCGACTACGAAGAGCTGGCAGAACGATGGGAAGACGAGGACAACATCGACGCTCTCCGGAGTCGATTTGCCACAGGCCACATGAATGGCAAGGGTGGTGATGGTGAAGAGGAGAATGAAGATGATTTTGAAGGCTTCGATGAAGATGATGAGGGTGATGGCGAGTTTGAGGATTTAGAGACAGGCGAGAAGTTCGGTGGCGAGGAACCCAAACCAGAAGTGGACGAAGCAGCCCAAGACTATCGAGGAAGAGCGAGAACGCAACGCCAAGCGGAAAGAAGAGCTGAAGCTTCGGTTCGAAGAAGAAGATCGCGAAGGTTTCATGAACGACAAAGCCGACGGTCGTAAAGAAGGCGCCGCGCAAGAAGAAGAATTCGGCGAGGATGACTGGTATGATGCACAAAAGGCTATGATTCAGAAGCAATTGGACATCAACCGCGCTGAGTTTGACCAGCTGGATGAGCTTTCTCGTGTCCGTGTCGAAGGTCACAAGGCTGGCACATACGTCCGGATCGTTCTTGAGAACGTACCATACGAGTTCTCCGCACACTTCAACCCGCGATTTCCCATTCTGATCGGTGGGTTGACACCGACAGAGGAGCGATTTGGCTTTGTCCAAATACGCATCAAGCGTCACAGATGGCACAAGAAGATCCTCAAGACAAATGATCCTCTCATCTTCTCGCTCGGATGGAGACGGTTCCAGACTACGCCCATCTACAGTATATCAGATTCGCGGACGCGCAATCGCATGCTCAAGTACACGCCTGAGCACATGCATTGCTTTGGTACCTTCTACGGCCCTCTCGTCGCACCAAACACTGGTTTTGTCTGCCTTCAAAGCCTCAGCAACAAGACACCCGGCTTCCGGATCAGCGCCACCGGCGTTGTCTTGAATGTCGACGAATCGACCGAAATCGTCAAGAAGCTCAAGCTCACTGGCCACCCGTACAAGATCTTCAAGAACACCGCCTTCATCAAAGACATGTTCAAATCCTCGCTCGAAATCGCAAAATTCGAAGGCGCCTCCATCCGCACCGTCTCCGGTGTCCGCGGCCAAATCAAGCGCGCCCTTTCCAAACCCGAAGGAAACTTCCGCGCCACCTTCGAAGACAAAATCCTCATGAGCGACATCGTCTTCCTGCGTGCCTGGTATCCCATCAAGCCCCGCCGCTTCTACAATACCGTCACAAACCTGCTCACCCCACCGTCCGCCGAGCAGAAGGAGGCCGGCGAAAGCACAGGCTGGAACGGCATGCGCCTCACGGGTGTCGTCCGCCACGAACTCTCCCTTCCCACACCCGCCGACAAAAACTCTGCATACCGCCCCATCGACCGCCCCACCCGCGTCTTCAACCCCCTACGCATCCCGCGCAAACTCGCTGCCAACCTGCCCTTCAAATCCCAAGCCCCCGTCATGAAGCCCCAGCGCCAACCCACGTATCTGCAAAAACGCGCGGTCGTGCTGGGTGGCGAGGAGAAGAAGGCGCGCAAACTCATGGACCAGGTCGTGGCGATTCGCAATGATAAAGTGGAGAAGAGGCGCAAGAAACAGGATGAGAGGAAGGAGGGGTATCGGAGTAAGGTTAAGGAGAATGAGGAGAAGAGGGGCGAGAGGGAGAAGAGGGAGAAGCAGGAGTATTGGGAGAGGGAAGGGAAGAAGAGGAGGTTTCAGGGTGAGGGAGACCAAGGAGGGAGAGGTGGAGGTGGAGGCAAGAGGAGGAAGTAGATGGTTGAAATGAAAGAGGGAGGGGGTGTAGCATTAGTGGCGTTTTCATATTGGGAGAGATAAAATGGATTGAGATTTCGCTGTTCGAAGATGAAAGTGTCTGGCTAGTCTCGGTGCGTGTTGGAGTGATGTAGGAGAAGTAACAATGTAGCCTGGTTATCTTCAGGTCTTTTGCGCGATGCGTTATGGTTGCGACATATCGGAGCTGGGCATCGCAAGAGTCTGGTTCCTTCCCGATATTTTCTATGCACTCCAAGATTGTCGCAGTCTCCGGCTCGCCTAGTTCCTCTCTGAGCTCCTGGATGCAGCTACACTGTACTGTCTACATATGAGTTGCATCTATCTTCCCTGACTATTCCTAAAGTACATTTATAGATTGTCTGCTGTTGCATCTATGAAAGCTCTGTATTCTTCGCGCTCTTTATCTTCTCTACTACTGTAATCCGAACATTGAGGTCTACTTTCAGAAATCATACCTGATGGATTTGGAAGGTGAGATGCATCAGATGCATTTGTATATCCAAGCTTTGAAATCTTGTTGACAGTATTTCAACTGCGCTCAAGCAGCGCAACAGTTTTCATCTCTTTCTGAAGCTAAGCCTTGTTAGCATAGAGGTAACTCATGCTGCAAAGATTCAAAATCCATCTCCCGTCTTTTTGCGTCTTCACAGGCCTTTGAATCTGATTGAGATCGCAGCTGGTATTCCCGCTACTCTCTGATAAAACTTTGAGTCTTGACATGGCGAGTAGTAAAGTTCGATTTTATTATGCCCCGCAGAGTCAAATTCTACACTAGCTCAATTGTACATGCTTTTGAACACAATGGTGCGGGAGATACGGACAATGACTCAAAAATTCTCCGCATCTTCCTTGTAGGCGGACGCACTACGCCTAATCTTTCGCCGCTTGTGGGGCTCATAGGCTTCAGAAGTAGGCCAGGTGCAAAGCTGCGATTCTCATGATCTTGAAAGCTCAGCATGAGCCAATCTTGATCGAACACGGTTTTCAGGTCTGTGATTGTATGCTCCAGCACGGCTGTCATGATGGTTGCTATTCCGATCAACCTAGACAGTGATGAGTCGAGAACGAGAAGGTCCATGGGCTGGCCAGGTGATAACTTTGGCGTCCATTGAACTGCATAGGCACGAAGTTTCACGGGCAGAATCCATCCGGTAAGGAAAAGGGAGGGTTTGAATTGATAGATGTCGTAGTTCTTTTGCATTGCTTGCCTGTATTCGTACACACTGTATTTATGACCGTTGAGATCCTGGATGCTAACATCTACAGGAGGTTCATGAGGCAGGAGAGTATTTTTTTGATCGATAGACCCTTGATCCAGTCCTGTAATGCCTTTGAAGGCGGCCCAGCTCCAGGATGGAAAACCTTTCCTCTTAGTGATGATTGAATTGGGGTCGTATCGCGGCTGCCATAGTAGAGCCTCGAGGAGGTCATGTTTTTCTGAAAGTGCGTCTTTCGTCTCTGCAGACCATGTAAGGCCCCAGATATGAGAGCAGACCGAGCGTAGTATACCAAGTATTGCATTGAGAATATCTGAGTCGTAGGAAATATCTCTGCGTAGATACTCTTCTATCAGTGCGTTGAGTCTACTGGCGTCAGATCGAAAGTTCATGATCGGGAAAAGGCAGGTCTTCGGTTGCAATGTAGCCTCTAACCCCTCAGAAGCCCATTGCGATAGGTTGATTCGACGACAAGAGAAAGCACGTGTTTCTATCATCTCCCAGTGGTACGTCTCTTGACACTGGAAGTAGACCTGGGACGATGTAAAGACTAGTCGCCGGCGAGAGAGGAGGCCTTCTTGAAAGGTCCAAGCTCGTCTTGACCATTTGCTTTGCTTTATCTCCATGATAGTATTGGGAAGGATAGCGACTCTTCGCTTTCCAACTTTGACCGAAGGGTGGCGGTGACGAGGGACGTATGACACACCTGGCAGACCGCAACTCGAGCCCTCCCCGACCGCATTGATGATCGTGACAGCTGCTCCTGTATATATACGATCCATGTTATGGATCAAAGTCTTCTTAGTTTTTGCCTTCTGATCGATACAGTACCGATCAATCCACAGATACTGTAGACCAAGCGCTCTGGTACATGTCATGGCATCCTCGATCAATGGTGGTGCGGGCGTGGGTATGTTTGACAAAACCTCGGGCACAGCCTCAGCTCCCCATACATAACTCAGCGCTGCAAATCTGCAATAGGGCGGAGCTGTCACTACCTTCCTGGTTAGACAGTCGATGACGGCAAACCCGGAAAGTGAAACAGACAGAGCTGATTCACAAGTAGTCGTGTGCTCCTTCTCGCAGCAACTCAGCCACTGCCTTAATATCCACCAGTCCACATTCCTTGTTTGCTCATTTTCTAGGTACGGTCTTTGTACCGGAGGCATATCCGGCAAGTGCTCAGGCATTGGCAGAAGCCACCCAGATCCATTGCCACTGAGTTCGTACAAGAACTCCCGAACACCTTCTGCACGTTTCGCAACCAGTTTGTAATTGGAATAGAAGCGACTTGGTAGTATATTGTACTCCTCAATACTGTGTCGACGGAACCAAATCAGCATTTGATCACTGCTTCCAAACACATTGTTGTTCATAGGGCTGATCTGGTTGCACTTACGTCTTGGCCAATAAGCGACAGAAGCGACACCGTTCATCAATCTTTTTGAAGGTATAAAGATGGATTGAGTTCATGTACTTCCCACCGCGTTCCTCGATTGTAGCTTGATCGAGCTGAAGAGCCGCACATGGCTTGCACAGCCCGCCAGGACCTAAACTGTTAAGCAGCGGGTCATTTGTTAATTCTCCATCCAGCTCTTGAGTAGGGGAAATCATTGGCCTCGGCCTCTTGTTCGGTCTTGTCTCTTTCCCGGTGGCTGTGGTCGCTGAACGCTTCAAAGAGATTGACGTCTGTGATTGCGACATGATGCTTTCAAAATCAGGGAATTTCGGCTGTGTAAGGCCGTTGCCTATAGTCTCGGGAACCTGAACAAGACCTGCGAAACTAATTGTAAAAATGCTTTGAACAACGATGAGAGAGATGGGTGCGCCAACATAGGTGCGAGAGAGCAAGCACCCAGCGGCACTATTTTGATCGAAATATGTCCATGATTATGTAGGGAACCAGATGTGCTCATTTGACTTTCACCATGCTGCGCCTCGGAAGGTTGCGTGCTTGAAATAAGGCTATGCCAGCACATCGACTCTTGCATGTAAGACGTCCAATGACGATCTAGGCGCATGTGTTAACCGGTGCATGCCTTGCGCCACTTCCTCAGCATTCCTTCATCATACCGCTTATCGCAATCTTCTCTCCACTTCTGGCACCACGGAAGACGAGCTTCAGGGATTAGTTGTATACAAGAAATACTTTCATCGCAACTGGTAATGGCAGTTGTTGGAGAATGGGCGATTATTGTCAGCGCTGCATAGTTCAGTTGGAAGGCCACGGTAAGTCTAGCCATCTTGCATCCCACCAATCAGAAGTGGATTGTGCGCCACTTGATGATGCGTAGAGCATTTTAGAAAGACCTCGGGAGGTGGAAAAAGGCTGCGCATGTTTCAGCCTGGAGCTATCGGTGTGACATCTCAGCCAGTTTCGATGCGAAAACTTATCTATGTAAGTACACGTTTTGCACGTTGCTAGTAGGGCATTCTGCCTTGCTCGCTACATATGACAGAAGAAATTGTGCGCGTGAAATGAGCTATGGGATCATCTAAAAGCAGACGTTTCGATTGTCATGAGACACATGGACGTCTGCGTTAATGCCAAATAGCTTGTAACGCTGTTGTAGCGGGTAATTACACACCTGCTGTGCTGTTTAGAACCAGCCAGCGCAAAAGATAGAACAGCATTTCCTACACGAGCTTAAGCGTTTGCCACTCGGCTTTCAGTCTACCCGTAAACTGTTCATCCCATCGCGGTCGGATCTTTGATGGTTTGATTTGTGCTCGGACCTTAAACTCGAAGATTTCACCCAACGTGTGTCTAACCTCATGTGCAAAAGCTAGATGTAGGTGATACACGTCAAGATCGAACACTCCCACCTTTTCGTAATGTCCTTCGAGGGTCTCTGTGAGAAACAGGCCGTAGGTATTTGCGTCCCCTTCATGACGATTGTCCGCTTGACCCTTCTTGTTTGTGAACATGATCATGGTTATGGGGCATTCAGTGGCTGGGGATTGAGATCCCTCCTGAGTGGAAGCTTCCAAAGGGACAGCTCTATCGATAAAATGCACTCGATTAAACTGGAACTTGTTGTTTGCATCGTCTGTGCCAGTGGTGATTCCCGTGCTCCAATTCTTCAAGTCGATATGAATGGTAGCAAACCAGCCTGTAACGTAGAGAACAGGCTTGAACATGAGCAGGTTCCACGAAATTCGCATTCTGCATATGTATTCCTGGAGAGTTAATCGGTTGTGGGCTAAATCCTCTAATGCAATGCCACCCTCAAGGCGCAGGGCCCTGCTTTGTCGGAATCCGCTTAGTCCTCGCCAACCAGCCCACGTCCACGAAGGGAATCCGGACCTCCTCGATACTAGGTTTGGTTGATACAGCTCTGCTGAGGTTGGTCGGTCTAGCTCTGCTATCCATATTAACGCCTGCAGAAGATCCGCATCGATTGGCTCATCGCCTGTGGTGTGCGAGAAGAATGGCAACCCCCAGAAGTGATACACAGGCTCGGGTGAGAACCATGCCTGGCGTAGCATGCCCATAAATGCATTCATTATATCAGATTCGTACGATAACGCCCGCTTGAGATACTCATTGATTCGTAGTCCAATCCACGTCTTCCGACTGCTCAGATCCAGCTCGGAACCTTCACTTGGTGCGTTCACGAGCACCGGGAAAGCCTGCATGGAGCTATCTTCATTGATGACTCGCAGCTTGTAAATCCCAGGAATGGCCTCACACCCATAAGTTTGCAAGCACTGGAAGTAGATTTGACGCTGAGTAAACACTATCCTGCGGCGGGAGAGCAAGCCCTCCTGGTATGTCCCTAAGTTCGACACAGTCAGCGTATCTCTCTTTATTTTGGCAGAAGCAAACATACAACCCCGCTTAGCCCATGAGGATTGGGCTAATTCCTGCTTAGGACAAGGCAACGTAGAGTATCTCACACAATGAACGTCAACCAACTCTTGTTTACCACGTGTGCGGTCGGACACGCCAGATAAGCCGCAGTCGGGACCTTCCCCTGCAGCATTGATAATATTTATAGCTGAATTGCGGTAAACTTGGTCCATTCGCTGGATAAGACGGTGTTTAGTGTCCGGGTCATCCTGATCGATACAATAACGATCAATCCAGAGGTATCGCATGCCCAATGCTAGAGTACACATCATTGAGTCCTTGATGGTCTGTGGAGCTTGAGCTTTCGGTTGCACAAGGGAATTGTCCGGAGCGGGACCTGGAAGACCCCAAACATAGCTGAGTGTGGCGTATCTGCAGCGGGGTGGCAAGGGTATTATATCCTGAGTCTCGCAATCGATGACTTTAAAGCCTTGCAGTTGTTGCTCGTCAGAACCATGGCTTGTGCACCCTGTATGCGTCGCGTCACAATCGCGTAGCCAAGCTTTCACAGCTTCCCAATCTACCTTGCCCGGATTGATTGGAGAAGCTTGCTTTAGATTGACATGGTCCGGGCTCTGTGTGCTGTGTGTCTGTAGAAGCGATAGCCATTCATCCGATCGATTTTCGTCCCTGGTAAATTCTAGTAAGAGCAGCGGAATCATTGTGCTGTCAATTCGAATCAAGCATTCGACAGAGGTGGACAGGGAAAACTTCGTATAGTCTTTTCCGGCGTTAGAGAGCCTACTTAGATCATGAGCACAGCTCGAAACGCTCATCAAGTTCTGTTATTTAGCACTACTGAATTGGGGAGGCCTACGACTCGTGCAGCAATAAGCAGAACGCACAGTGATATGGTTGCAAATGCTCAATATTGCCAATGTGCCTTGGCCACGTTCTTAGAGAAGGATCATCTAACCCTGTAGAAATAGTGGGCAATTCTGATGTAGCCGCTGAAAGATCATGTGGTCTAACGGGCAAGCCACGACATCGCTCACACAGTGTTTCGATCACCATTGCTCCGACTGTTGTATGTAAAAAAAAAAAAACTTAAGTGAGTATTTGGAGAACGACAACGACCCATGGGCTGCGTTTATGTAGGAAGCAGAATCGCTGTGGAGGCTGAGCGCAAGAGCGACTAGGTCAAAGCTGCCCAATGAGAGGTCGAAAACAAACGTCCTGCATCCTTGGCACCGCCCCGTTTCTCGTGATTGCAGGCAGCATAGCAGCTAGACACTGTCTCCGGGCAGTTCCGATTGCCTGAGGCATGTCATGTTTGGAGCACCAGGGTCAATAGGGGACGTCTACTCAGACTTTGGCTGAAAAGGGCTCGGATGTGAAAGGAGACGTGGCTACCTGTTGGAGCGGCTGAAAAAGGCTGAGGTGTGCAAGAACTCGATCTCAACCACTTAAATATTTGTCCTATCCTGCCCCAACGCCTCCCCGAACTCCCCTCACTTATCATACACATCCCTCATCTTCTCAAAATGCACCCTAACCTCCTCTCCCAACCTCCCCTCAACATCCGCCAAAATTGTACACACCAGACTATAATTATTACACAAAAACCTCTCCTTCTTCCTTGTATCGCTAATCCCTTTACTCATCTTCGTCAAGTACGCTTCATACTCGCTCCGCAGCCTGCCCACACTCACCGACACCGGCTCGTCGTCTCCAGCCTCCGAAGACAACGCCAAAATGCCCTGGAGAAGGTTTGCGAATTTCTGCGTGAGTGGTGTAGGCGCAGTAGATGTCAAGGACGCGGAGCTAGAGGAGAGAAGGGCGGCGCCGGTGGTCGGGCGACCAGGGAGTGCGGATGTGACTTTCTGCAGGGATGTGCAGTGCATGTCGAGGACTTGTTGGTAGCGTGGCCAGAGGAGCATGTTCGTGGCGTTGATGTAGTTTTCTACCGTCGGCACTTTGCGGCGCTGCAGTTCGAAGGCGAAGTGCTGGTTGAGTCGGACGCAAATGAGTATGCCGAGTGTGTCGGTTGTGGTTGCGACGAGGGCTTTGGTCAAGGCTTGACCGGCTGCCATGGTTGGTTCGAAGATTGTAGAAAAGGTACGGGATATGGCGTGGTAGTTCTGCGAGGGTGCGAAGAAGGAGGATATAAATGTGTATTCGAAACATGCGTTGTCAATGAGGGCGAGATTGAAGCTGCGAAACGGTGTTTCTAGGTAGTGTGCTGACTTCTCCTCTTCCGCAAGGTAAGCAGTCAGAGCATTCGTTGATGAGCTTTTCAAAGCATCGCGCCGTCGACCCAGGGAAAATGCGTCGTACGCAGCTGGTGTGTTGCGTGCTTGGCCGAGCAGACTGCCCGCTCTTCTTGCAGTGGGGTCCTCACCGAGGACATCATACTTGTCCATGGCGTGCACTTTGATTTTCTCCAAAGCCACCCGGTATCTTGTGAAGTGGTTCAAGTAATACCAGCGCATGGTGTAGATGTATGCCTGGCCAATCTGCTGCGCAAGTTCTGATTGGTGTTTGGCAAGGAAAGCATATAGTTCCTTGTACTTGATCAGGGCTTGCTGCTGGATGACTTGCGCGTTGATGGAAGGAGACCTAATCGCCTTGATTTGGGCGACAATATAGTCTCGTATTCGTTCGACAGCGCGATTTGTAAGATCATCTAGCAGCGGCTTGATGTCTGCCAAAGACTTCATGTCAGGTTGTTCTGCTGCTTTTGCGTTGATAGTCTTTGAGCGCTTTTCTATCTCGGCCAGGGCGCGCACGAAACCCTCGTCTACCGGTCCCTCTGCGATCTTTCGCACGATTGCGGGTGAGATGCTGATGTCCTCGGCTGCAGGGCCGAGTAGCTTCTCCACCACCTTTCTGTTCTCAAGCTTGGTGTTGAGCGCAATCGACCGATTCTGCAGTGACTCGATCTCAGCCGAAACCGCACCAAGATCGGCCTGGAAGTTTGTAAGATATGTCTCGACAGATTTTAAAACTTCATCGCAGGCGAGTATTGATTTGTGCAGGTCTTCAAACTTGTCCTTTTCGTTGTCGTCTACAATCACGATGAGCAAACCTTCTGCGCTTGAGAGCTGAACACGTACATTCTTCGATTGACTGCGCGCTATATGTATGTACAGATGTGGGTTGCTGGTGCTGCTTGGGTGCTTCTGCTGCGAAGTCCTGCAAGCTGAGCCCGCCAAAGTCGATCTCTTCTACCACCACCTCTGGCTTTTTCGAAATGCCCGGGTCCTTCTCTCCACTGGTGGCGAGCGGCTTCCGAGGCATTCCACCCATTATGTTCGCCAGCACTTGAACCGGGTCCGGCCCGTGATGTGGACCGTTTCCTGTCGGCCGTCTACGTGATCCGCCATTGGGCACCCGTGCAGTGGCTGGCAGGCTGGTGCTTGAAGCAGAAGGAGATATAAGCCCCAAGGAGGTTGTGCGTGGTAGCAAACCAGGGCGAGGCGGCAAGGCACCGGGCCCTGGAGCTGGATATCCCCTTCGAGGGGCTGGTGAGTACGAATCACGGCGAGGAGGCGGCGTTCCTGAAGGCGTAGAGTAGGCAGACAGCCTGTCCAGTCCCCACATGGTGTCTAATCAAGGTGCGACCGGTTCAAGGACACGTCATTTGTGGTGGTCTCGTTGTCGAGGACAGGTCGCGAGCGCGTTCGCCCGATCGATGGGCAACGGCGGCCGGCGGTTGTTTGTTCCGTACTAGGCAGGGATTCTCTAGCGCCTTTCTTCCTCTCGCGCGGGCCCTTTTTCAAAATCGAGAACACGAAGTCTTCTCTTGAACGGCCACCCATTCACCCCCGCTACTTCTCTCCTGCCCACCGAGTATCACCAGCTTCTTCACCCCCGTCGTACTTACTCTCATTCAACACCATGGCGGACGACGCGCAGGTACGTACACCCACATAGGACCCCGCATGTGTAATTACCCCACCTTGTCGATTTCCGTCGCCAGTTGCGCCCAGCCAGGTGTCGAGTCGGCCATTTTTCGCAGAGCCATCGAACATGTACTGACTGTATCGCGCACAGCATGAGCACACCTTCGAGAGCGCCGATGCCGGTGCCTCCCTTACCTTCCCCATGCAGTGCTCTGCTCTGAGGAAGAACGGTTTCGTCGTCATCAAGAACCGTCCCTGCAAGATTGTCGAGATGACCACCTCCAAGACCGGAAAGCACGGTCACGCAAAGGTCCATTTGGTTGCCATCGACATCTTCACTGCCACCAAGCGTGAAGAACTCTGCCCCTCCACCCACAACATGAACGTCCCCAATGTCCGCCGCCAGGAGTACCAGCTCGTGAGTAGACCTGGAATGTGGGGTGGCAAAGCTCGGCTAACCAAGAGACCAGCTCGACGTCACTGACGACGGTTTCCTCTCCCTCATGTCCGACGACGGCTCCACCAAGGACGATGTCAAGGTCCCCGAGGGCGAAGTTGGCACCAAGATCCAAAAGATGTTCACCGAGGAGGGCAAGGACATTAGTGAGTCAACCCGACGCATTCCAGGCTTGGCACTGCTAACATGTATCAGACGTCATTGTTCTCACTGCCATGGGCGAGGAGGCTGCCATCGACGCCAAGGAGGCTCCCAAGGTCTAGATTCGCTTCGTTGGAGACGCAGGTTGTCAGCGGGAATCGCGGAGTTGGGTCGAACTCCGGTCAAAAGTTTGGCTGAGCAAGTTCGGCTTCTTTCGCATGCGACACGGGACGGCTACTTTTCGGTAACACGAGCACCTCCATGCGCTCCACCTGCCTTGATAGCGACCAATGCAAGTGGGTTCTTCGGATCAATTGGGTTTTTGCATTGCCATCTACGGGAAACGTTTTACGATATGAGTACTTTCCTAGATATATCCCTACGGCAATGAACAAAAGGTGATGATGTTATGCAAATGTATGATCCCTTATTGGTGAAATCAGATGATTCCTCGTTTGCAATTTTCGCGCTAGTGAACATGAACTGCTACTAGCGTACCCGTCGCAACTTCCTCAAGCGTGACACAACAAAGCGAAGGCAATACCCAAGCAGACTGAGACCCCTTCGCGTTTAATCATACGTCAAGCTTATTCAGAGGTTCCGCATGCATTGACTGTTCTGCTTCCGAAACCGCCCGTGCTGTCTAAAAGAAGATGCTGGCAACGACACTGTGGCAGCTCAGCTCACATTACAGTCAACGCTGAAGAGCCGACCCAATATCTTCATGATCACTTCCCTTCTCTCAGTGCAGTTTAACGGCCTAGTTGATTTTCGGCTCCTTAAAGCGCGCAACAGAAGATTAGCGCAGGTAGCATCATGGAGACACAGAGGAAAAAAGGCCCAGCCTGCGGCATTGAGAACTGTCGATCAAGACGTTACGAAGAAGGAGAGGACGGGTACTTCTACTGCCAGAATGGCCATCGCCAAGAGGTTTGCTGCATGCTCAGCCTTGAGACCATCAACTGATAGACGGCAGGGTCTTGTGCGAGGCGCCGATGAGGACCAACAAATGTTGGCAGGTCGAAAAGTGACGCGTAAGCGAAAGGAAGTTGACGAAAATGCGACAAAGGCCGAAAAACGTACGATTTAACTCATGCAGAACGACTGGCACCTTGGCTGATAACCACTTAGAGTTCAGTGGGCGTCGAGCTTTCGATTTGTACTTGAAGTGCTTGCAGCTCATCCTCAGGCATCAAGTGTGGTTCTTGGTCCAGGAGAAGGGCCTCCCGAGTGAGCTTGAGATGGTCGTTTTCGACCTTTGGGCACTCCGTGTAGCTCAGCTCGGCAACAGAATTGGGAGCAACAATGCAGAGGCCGAGTCCCAGCAGTCTCAAGTCTTCAACACTCTTGAGAGCGAAGGCGAGCAGACGACCGACAACGAGCGAGGCACAATATCTACCCCAAAAGGTCGCGATAGGCAACTTCACGGTACGCCGAATCTGTACGACTGTCTGGCTCTATGCTATCTTGGCATGTCCACACTGCGACTGCTGATTACCCCGGGTGATGTTCATGCTTGGGTAACAGACGGCAAGTTGGCGTACAGAAGAGCCATCAAGCTAATACCACTCGGCATGAGGGATCGGCTACCGTCAACATACCATGCCGTGCTCGACCCGCAGACGATGTTGAATTATCGTATTTTCTACACGACACTCACCAACCTGGAGATCAGTTTCGAGAAAGATCACGAAATGCAGTGGCCAGCTCTCAACGTGCAGCCACTTTTGTTTCGCTACCTAAAACAGCTGGCGCTACCCTTGGAAGTATACGACGCGACGTTGCGACTGGCCGATCTACTTGGCTATAACTTTGTGTTCCGGTACAGCGGCCGTCATCGACTCGGCATTCGACACCTGCCAGAAGCTCAACTCATTGGTTGCCTTGTCGTCTGCGTCAAGTTGTTCTACCCGTTCGATAAGATCACGCGCTCACCAGAGTCTTCGTTGGAACCCACCACGACCGTCATGGATTGGAAGAAGTGGTGCAAGCACATGGTCGCTGCAAAGAAGGCACAGAGGGAGGGCAATCCAGGCTTCACGACCGAAGAGCTGATCAAGCTACAAGAGAGCGACGTTTTCGATATGGGAGCTGACCAGCTTGATCAATACCTAGACTTCTATGGCAACACCTTCATCGACGAGGCTGAGGTACAGCGCACCAAGGAGAACGATGACTTTAGAAATGCGCTGTACGGGATGTTCCCGATCGAAGGCAAAGAGGAACGCCCTCCAGTTCAGATATCAGACGGGATGTCTCACGATAGGACGTTACAGACTGTGCAGGCAGTGCATGCCAGTGTGAAAATAGCTGCAGTTGTGGATGACGACTCGGACGTCCTACGACCGGGGCAGATGTATCCGATCTGGAGGACCGCAGATGAACTGCCTGGCCGCGCTGCAGTATTCTATGAGGAAGCAGCAAGGCTGACCGGATTCTCACTCGATATGCTGGTCAACGCGGTGTTCTTTACAGAGGCAAGGGTGGAGAAGTGGCGGAGGAGACAGAAAGAGGGTACGCGAGGTCGAGGCGATTGAACCTACCATCACCCACGTCGAAGCGACGACTACATGCGTCTAATAGAATACAAGAAACCAACGATTTTGACATTGTAGACTCCCAATGACGACTTTGATATTCGTACAAGGACAAGGCACGTGACCCGGTCCGTGCGCTCGGTAAAGCGCACGAGGGGCGATCAGCCATCGCCAAAATGCACCTTCTCCGCCGCCTCATCTTTCAACGACTGCCCAAGATCACGACAAAACACCGCCGTCATGCAGGTAGGCTGCCGCGCATACCGATATACTGCGTATATCAATTACTACGACAATTATACTGACTTTACCAGATCTTCGTGAAGACTCTCACCGGCAAGACCATCACGTATGTCACCTCTGGATCCTCAGGACTTCCTCTACAACTTCACGACCCTCTCATGGTATATACTGACGACGTTTAAGGCTGGAGGTCGAGTCATCGGACACAATCGACAATGTGAAGAGCAAGATCCAGGGTACGTGCCGTTGAAAGCGCGGATTCAAGAGCTTTCTAACAAGCCCAGACAAGGAGGGCATTCCCCCGGACCAGCAGCGCCTGATCTTCGCCGGAAAGCAACTCGAGGATGGCCGCACCCTGTCCGACTACAACATCCAGAAGGAGTCGACTCTGCACTTGGTCCTCCGTCTCCGTGGCGGCATCATCGAGCCTTCGCTCAAGGCGCTCGCCTCCAAGTACAACTGCGACAAGATGATCTGCCGCAAGTGCTACGCTCGTCTGCCACCGAGGGCTGTCAACTGCGTACGTCACATTCCGTAGCCACCATCTCCAATTCATGGATGGCTGGCGCAATTTTGAAACATGTCAATACTAACACCCCCCGCAGCGCAAGAAGAAGTGCGGCCACACCAACCAGCTCCGCCCCAAGAAGAAGCTCAAGTAAATGCTTCGCTCCCTACGGCGTCTGGCGAGAGTTTCGGGGTCATGTGGAGATACGATTATGCAACGAATGCATGCGACGGACATGAGGGCATGGTCTCTTCTTTGGCACTTTCTACCTACATACGGCAGCACCCGGGCATGTAGAGTGAATCGATAACAAACCTTTTCCTTTCGTGCAAAATATCAAGGACATGGCCGAGGAGTGTGCGTGCAGAGCCTGTAACGAAATGAAAAACATCTCCAGCTTCGATGTGTTTGATTGCCTGTTGTGTGCTTTGAGTGGTTGCAGGGTCACGTGAAGACGCGCTAATGTCGTATCAGTAATGACGTCATCTGTCACGTTTCCCCAACTGTGACAAACATTGCACATTCAAACTTCTTTCGACGACATGCCGCATACGCTCATTTCAAAGTCGCATCCAGGTCACCGCATCAACAATACAATGTGAATTTTCAAGGTTTTGTATGCCATTGGTCTGCCGCTAGCTGCCACCCTCGCATTCTTGATCATGCCACCTGCACGTCTCGTAAGAGATGCCCATGTACATATCCAAAAGCACTTTTCCGCCTCGCACATTCTCCGACAATATGCAACCACCATGTATCTGCCCCACACATGCTCCTCATATCCGTCCACCGCCACAATAAGAAATCGGCCAGTGAGGCCCATCCGCCAGTGTAAAGTAAGAAAAGCCGCTGCGTTCGCTGTACGGAACAAAGCGGCGTGGAAGTATGACGGGACGTGATAAGGAAACGATCGAGGTAGCGATGCATCGAAAGTGATCCTTGTGTTCATTAGCACGATGCCCTAAAGCTTCAGTAGGAGCATGGACATACCAACAACGCCTCATGAAGCCGTACATGTAAGCACTTCGTCAGTGCCTGAAAGAAAAGAAGTTGCACCTTGCTCACAGCCAGCCATGCAACTGAGGAGATGATGGTACACGAAGGAAAGAGATCCGAAAAGAAGGGTCGACGTGTTTGAGCACGAGGGCTCAAAGAAATGGTATCGGAACGCCGCGCTATGCAAAACATGGAAGGAAAGGGGTGTGCTAAGGCGGTAAGATTGTGCGGTTCAGTCGAAAGAGGTAGGAGACAAAGTGGCTGGAGCTGCTCAGACGCGGGGCTTCTTCCAGTAGTATTGCTAAAGAGGGTTAATAATGTACTGTAGATAGGTCGTGCAGACGACATACCTTGTGTGTCTTCCTGACAGAACGCAGGCCGGTGCTACGACTGCCCGCGGTGATGGACTCGCGCCTCAGCTGGTTGGTGTCCATCTCTGGGACGTAGTAGAATTCGTTCTCTAGCGGCTGTCCAGCGGCGTCCTTGCCAGCACGAGAGAATCTCGCCAACACACGGCGTGTCGTCGAGAATTTTCTTGAGGTCCTGGTGGGAGAGTTGAGGAATCGATGTAGACGCCTCACTAGAGGCCTTGCTGTCCGTGGTTTTCGTGACGCAGGCCTTCATTTCAGCAGGCAGGTTGCTGTGGATAGCAGACAGAGGCTGGGAGTGGATGCGCGAGAAGGCTAACTGGTTAATCACATGGTTCTTGATCGGTGACTCCTGGAAGCGAAGAGGCTCAGCAGAAGGACGTCGCGGCGACGGGGACAGCAACGGAGCGCGAAGACGGGGAGTGTTGGACTGAGTGGGCGTAGCGGTTGAGAACGAAGCGAGCCCGTTCAGGATGTTCTGGCCATAAGGACCGAAGGAGTGGACAACAGGGTCATTCTCCTCATCACCGTCAGAATAGTCGTCGTCGGCGAAAGAGGACAGCATGCTCGACTTGACTTCACGATTCTCATGGCTAGAGTTGAGACGCGGGTGGGCAGGGCGGATAAAGGTCTGCTCAGCGGATTCCGGGCTCTCGACCTTGGGGCTTTCTTCACTAGCGTCGGCATCTTCGAAGACATGAACAGGGCCAGACTGGGCGTGTCCTAGACCTGCAAAGACGGGCTGACGGATAGGGCTCTGCGAGACAGGCGAGCGAGGAACCACAGGAGGGCTAGAGTCGAAGGTCTCTTTGGCCTTGCGACGGGTGGGTGTGGGCATGTCGTCCTCCTCAGAGTCCCACGACAGCTTTGGTGTGGGGATGGCGGGCCAAGCAATCATGACGCGGGTATCCTGAACATCCAACATGATTGCCGTCTCTGGGTTCTCCGACACATATGTATCGCCCTTGCTCAGTTCGAATACACGGCCTCCGCAATGAATCTTTGCTCCATTCCAGCCTAGACACTCGACCTCGATGTAGCCTGAACAATACCTCGCCGAGGGCGCGTGATACGCGGCCTGGACGTGGACGCGTGAAATCAGGCGATTTGTGGACAGCTGGTAATCCGACGTGTTGGACGACCGTCCCATGCGCACTATCTCGCCGTCAAAGGGCAGGTCGACGGCTGGGACTGCGCCTAGCGGGGCCCGCTCAGAGAGGGCAGAGACGGTCCGCGGCATGGCCGGGCGGCCATTGCGGGGCGACGACGAGGGCAGAATGGTGGACGATGTCGGGACCGAGGGGACTGGCGTAGGAAAGTACTTGAGCACCTGCTTGGGGAACGTGGGCGAGTCGTCCTCGTCGTACTTCCGTTTGGAAGATGGACGTGGGAAGGGCGAGGAGCTAAAAGCGGTCTCGTCGCCGAAAGCGGGGAGAAGACATGGCTTCGAGGCAGGCTCTGCCTGTACCTCTGTCGACTCCACGAGCGATTGATGCGCCTCGCGGCTTGGGGAGCTGTCCATGGTGTCGTATACGGTCAGAACGCGAGACTGGACGTGTCAAGGTCTGATATGAGAGCAAAGCGCGGGCGTATCGTCCGGGCCGCCGGCTATTGACTCTGATGCTAAAAGAGCGTGTACTAGAGATGTCAGGAAGAGTTGACAGGAGGTGGTCACGAAGAAGAGGCCATGAGGTCGTCGGATTGCGAAACTGAGTGGTCTCCGACGTGGAAGGTGGAATCGCGTAGGTACGCGAAAGCGGATAGCGCGACCCGCAACGCAGCACGGGGCATGGGCTTCCCTTCCCACAATTACACCTGTTTCACGGCTCGATTGAGTTTCTGATACATTTTCTCTTCCAGATAGATTCCAGCAATTGTCTCTGCTACTGCATCTGCTCTGCCTAAAGTTCTCGTGCTTCTCCTTCTGCTTCTCGATGACCATGAGATTGTTCACAAGACTCCGTGCACGAGCACAAAGATCACACCTATTACGTCCATTCCTCGCTCGGCTCTACATGTAACTTGATTTTTCAACCCGTCCCAGCCCCTCTACGCTGCGGGTAATCGCAGATTAATCCACCGCTATTGCCACCGTGTACGCGCTGGGCTGTCATCTTCCACATTGCATGCCGTGTATGGCCTGCACGTAAGACATCTTCTGTGGAGCAATTTGCTGCCACTTGCAGATTCAACTAAAATTCGACTAACAGTATTGCCTGGCAAATGCATCATGATGTTGCTCTAGTCATTTACGCGTCTTGGTAGGTACACGTGCAACGCGTGAATCGTTCGCCCGCAAACGGCCACGCGAGCGAACGGATGTCAAGTGCGCTTCTGCCCGCGTCTGGACCCATTTGCAAGTACCGTTGGCTTTTGAGGAATTCGCTCGTGTCCCAGGTCTCACCGAGACCAGCCTACTAAGCAGGGTGGAACAAGGCGCAGCCCAGACGTCACGCAAGTGAAAAGAAAAGTTTCCTGCAGCAGCCCACTGTCACAAATGGAACACGGAGCGCGAATCTACTCCAAAGTGGAGCGCCGAGGCTGACATTGACGCGAACGTAGCGGTATAGACGCGTTGAGAAATCTGGTCGGTGCTTTCGGCTGGAGCTCGATCGAATGGCACTATCGATCCGAGGACCAACGAAATTGAAAGCTGTAGCTGACAACTGCAACAACCGTTCTCGAACACGAAGAATCAGGAATCAAAGGGTGCGATGTCCAAGGGATATCCATGGATTGATTGAAGCCTGAGTGTTTCAACAAGTAGACTCTCGGAAGTACGACGTCTAGCACGAATTCTTGTCCTACGGGTAGACTGCGAAGTGATTCGAAAGGCTGCATTACGTACGGACTGCTGCATGCAAACGAAGGGCTAGAAGTATTGCTGCGTCCGCCCCATCGGTTTGCTGCGTCGCGACAAGGATGAAGGCGTGTCGTGTGCTTGTTCCGGTTGCGACGCGCTGATAGGCGGATCTGAAAGCTATGACTGCCTCTTTAGGAGAGATCCAAGCCCCGCACCTTAAGTGCTTAGTGGCTGCCGCGTCGGGGCCCGGCGGAAGGTATCGCCGTCGAAAAGTTAGTTCTCGCCGAACTTTTACAGGCGATCAGCAGCGCATCGCAAGCAATACAACACAGCAACAATGGCGCGTTCAAAACAAGTTACCAAGAAGACGGAGACGGTCATCGAGGCCCCGGTTACCACCAAGGTTGCAAATGGCACACCATACCAACTGGACCCGTCGCAGGTTGAGCGGGCCGCGAAAGCCCTTGTGTCGCACATGAAGAAGCATGTCGAGGAGAAGGATGAGAAGGCTGCCGTGAAGAATCTGGCAGACGACGAGGACGAGGCAAAAGACAACGACCAGCCAATCTTCCTCAGCATATCCACCAAGAAGCACGTCAACAATACCACCAGCTTGAAGCCTGCCAAGATGTCAGTAGAGTCGTAAATTTTGCGCAAATCTTGTACTAACTCCGTGATAGTCCCCTGCCGCACCCCATCATCCCCAACGACGTCCGAGTTTGCGTCTTCACAAAGGACCCACAGCGTGCCTACAAAGACCTTGTCGCATCCGATGCTTTTCCAGCTACTCTCCGCGAGAAGGTTGTCCGTGTTCTTGGTGTGGACAAGCTGAAGAAGCGATACAAGTCCTACGAGCAGAAGCGCGCGCTTCTCGCAGAGTTTGACGTTTTCATGGTCGACGACAGAATCATCAAGATTGTAGCAGAGTTTCTCGGAAAGACATTCTACGCAGGCAAAGCCAAGCGCCCAATCCCCATCAGGCTCACCGCTGGTGCATACATCGACAAGAGCGCGAAGAAGGACAGCAAGGAGTCGCAGAATGTAGTTGGCACGCCCCAGGGCGTAGCAAAGGAGATTGAAGCCGCGCTCAAGTCCACATACCTCAGCATGAGCCCTTCAGCAAACACGTCTATCAAGATTGGCGCACTTTCCATGAGCGCCAAGCAGCTCACCGAGAACACATCCGCCGTTGTTGCTGCTATAATACCCAGGTACATCGAGCAAGGCTGGCGCAACATCCGTTCCCTACACCTCAAGGGCCCTACGACGAAGGCGCTGCCCATCTGGCTCGCCGATGAGCTGTGGGCTGACGAGACGCAAGTGCTCGACCAGCCATGGAAGGGCAAGGGCGTCACTGAAGGCAAGACGGCCGAACGCAAGAGGAAGTGGGAGGAGTGGGAAGAGGAGATGCTGGATGATGATGAGCTTGCGGCGAAGAAGGCACAGCGGGAGGCGAAGAAGGCAAAGAAGGAGAGGTCAAAGGAATCTAAGAGCATCAGCAAGGAGAAGCGCAAGGCGATGAAGGAGGCTGCACTATCTGGTGTACAGACGCCTTTGATTGCCAGCTGAACGACTTCTTTGGTGTAGATGCATGCATTGACGGCGTATGATGGCGTTTGGCGCTCAAAAGATTTATATGCTTGGTCAGATACCAGAAGGCTGCCGCGGCAATTCAAAGATCTCTTGTCCATGTTACTACCATCCGCTTCACGGTGAAATATGTATTCTCGTCGTCTTCAGCTTGGAAGAATGGTCACTTCGCGCGGAGATTTACATCTTCGCCTGTGTTCCCACGCGCTTGATTTCTCATCGCCAGAGACTCATCCTGGCTGTATTTCCACAGGATGCATATCAATCTTGTAAGGTACATATGAGAGACGTGATGATTTTCTTCCAACCAGCAACTTCTCATTTCAGCAACTCCAACCGACCGCATCCCGGCTAAACCTCCCCTCCCAACCACCGTGACGCCATGCATCGCGTCGCATCGCAACCTGCGCCCCAGCATCCATCTCTCCAACAACCACCTCCCACTCCCGCCAAAATGCTGCGCCTACTCCCTCTCCTCCTCCTCTCCCAAACCTTCGCCTCCCCCGTCTCCCAATCCTCCTCCAAACCCCTCCCTCTCCTCATCTGGCACGGCCTAGGCGACAACTACGCCGCCGACGGCCTGCACTCAGTCGGCGACCTCGCAAACCAAACAAACCCCGGCACATACGTGTACTACATCCGGCTCGACGAGGAAGCCGACTCCGACCGCACAGCCACCTTCCTCGGCAACGTCAGCGCGCAAATCGAACAAGTGTGCTCCGACATCGCCACACACGACGTCCTGTCCCACGCGCCCGGCTTCAACGCGCTAGGATTCTCACAGGGCGGGCAGTTTCTGCGCGGCCTGGTGCAGCGCTGCGGCGACGTCGTGCCAATCAGGAATCTAGTCACGTTTGGAAGCCAGCACAACGGCATTGCGAAATACCAGCTCTGCAAGGATGGGGACTGGCTGTGCAAAGGCTACATTGGCTTGCTGAAGGCGAATACGTGGGGCGCGTGGGTGCAGAGCCATCTCGTGCCTGCGCAGTACTTCAAGGAGACGAATGACACGACGGGCGAGCCGAGCGAGGCGTATCTTGAGAACAGCGCGTTTTTGGCGGATATAAACAACGAGAGGGAATTAAAGAATACGACGTACGCGAAACATCTGGCGGGATTGGATAATTTCGTCATGTACCTTTTCGCAGACGACGAGACGGTTATTCCCAAGGAGAGCGGGTGGTTCGCGTACACGAATGGGTCGGATGGGAGCGTGACGCAGCTCAGGGAGAGAGATATATATAAGCAGGACTGGATTGGGTTGAAGGCACTTGATAAGAAGGGCGGGTTGCATTTCGAAACGACGGAAGGAGGACACATGAACCTTGGTAATAAAGTGTTGACGCATGTTTTTGAGAAGTGGTTTAGTACCAAGAGTGGGACTTGGGACTGGGATGGCGTGGTAGATGAGGAGACGAAAGAGCAGGGGATTATTGAGTTGTAGCTGTGTAAAAGAATATGAAATCGCGCTGGTTCGCAAGCAAATGTGTAAGAGTTTTGAAATGTGTATCATGCATAGCATTATCCTAGTGAATTTATTCATCTTCTTCTTCTTCCCTAGCACAGATACCCATCCTCTCTCGTCCCCCGGCTTACACCGACTTTGAATAATCCCACTTGGGCAACTTCATCGTCCCATGATCATTCAGATGCTTGTGCATATCAAAGCTATTCCACAGCAAATGCGGCTCATGTCCCCAGCCCTTCCGCAGACACTCAAACTCCGCCTTGTCAAAGTAATCCGTCAGAATCGGCACGTAATCTGGGTGCGCGCACTTGTTGATAATCACCCTCGCACGTTCTCGGGGGCTGAGGCCGCGCACGTCTGCCAATCCCTGTTCGGTGACGATGACGTCGAGGTCGTGTTCTGTCTGGTCAATGTGCGTGCACATGGGCACGATGCAGGACACGCCTGTGGGGTCGGTCTTCGAGGGGCGCGTCGACGGCGTGTGCATGATGGAGTACTTTGCGGAGCGCAGGAAGTCTGCGCTGCCGCCCAGGCCGTTGAGCATGCGGCTGCCCATGACGCAGGTCGAGTTTGCGTGCGCGTAGATGTCGACTTCGACGGGCGTGTTCATGCCGATGACGCCCAGGCGGCGGATGATCTCCGGGCTGTTTGAGACCTGCTGCGAGCGCAGGAGGAGTTTGGGCGCGTACTTGTCCCAGTTGGCGTAGAAGCGCTCGAAGCCGTCGGGTGAGAAGCGGATGGACGTTGCGGTTGCGAAGTCGAGGTTTCCGCTGTCGAACAGGTCGAGGAAGGAGTCTTGTAGGACTTCGGTCCAGACCTTGAGGTTTTTGAAGTTTGCGCCGCCAGATGCGAGACCGCCGACGACGGCGTTGGCAATGTTTCCAATACCGGATTGAATAGGTAGGAGGTTCTGCGGTAGTCGTCCGTGATTGACTTCATGCTTCAAAAACTCAATCAAGTTACTCGCAATCGCGCGAGATGTGTCGTCCTCTGGTGCGTTCGGCTGTGTCTGATCCGGATAATCACTCTCGACAATCGCAACCACGCGCTCCGGGTCGATGGGGATGTGCGGCGTGCCAATGCGGTCCTCCGGCGACATGATGAGATACGGCTTCCGACGCGGCGGCAGATCCGTCATGGTGATGTCGTGCAAGCCCTCGAAGGATGGTGCAGCGGTGTTGACTTCGATGATGATTTTGTCTGCCATTTGGATGAGTTCTGGGGACGCACCGACGCTGGCACCGGGAATGATGCCGCCGTCTTCGGTGATGGCGGAGGCTTCGACAATAGTAACATCCAGCCTGTTGTTTTTCTCCGGCTTGTTTAATGTGTAGAAACTGCTTTTCGTCAACATCTCGTCCTCTTGACATGTGCTAGAATGGGATGATACTCACCCATACATCAAATCCACTGGAAACATACTCAAATGCTTATCAAAGAACTTGATATTGCCATTATTAATACCCTTTGCAATTTCCTTGCCCACCTGATGCGGCGAGCGTCGCTCAATCATATTCAGCCTCGCCCATCGGTTCTCCGTCTCCGCGCCGGACGACGCGCCGACGAAGAGGTTGTACTTGAGCTGGCCCTGGAGATTGTTCTTCTCGACATGATCGGCTAGGGCTGTTGGAATCTTTCTGTTGTGGAGTTAGTTTTTGGCATCGAATGACGTTGAGGCCAAGCTCCAAGAGCCTCATCAAGTCGATCCGAGATCATCCCACCGGTGCAGTGCGCCGACTCCACAATCGGACATATCTCGGCCTTTGAGACCAGCTCTTTTCAAACCTTCCGTTCCACCTCGGAACAACGCAGTTGATCATACCACCTTGTAAAATCTCTTCATGATGCCTCGATGATAATGAAAAAGCTGTGATGGTAGAAAATAGAGCAAAACTTACTTAGGATACCCAACACCCGTGAACCCTGACCAACCCACATACGCGCCATTAGGAAAATGGTGCAGTAAATCCTCGGCCTTTGCAATCTTCTTCAAATAGCTCGGTCTTCTGACTCTAGCCTTAAGAGCCGCTGAGACTGACATGTTGCTGTTTAGTCGTCACGCTCACGTAGCTCTTATCGATAAAAGGTCCTGGGAGCTCCCCACAGAACAGTAGAGGGGAATTGAGTGGAGAGATGTCGCGGAGGACAGAATTAGTGGGTTGTTAAGGAGTCTGGGGGTCTAGGGACAATTTATACTTGACCAAGACCCTGACTAAGTGGTTGTGCTTTGCTTTGGTGTGGGCTGATGGGGACCCACTTGTGAGCATGACGTTGTGTTTTGTTGCGCCGCGATACCCCGGTCGTAACGCAACGAGCGGCATGCATGCATACCTTGAGCGTGAAAAATAGTCTGAAAGGTATTCGTGTCATTTCGTTATGTATATATCGTTACTGATGCTAGTGTGCCTCCCTTTTGCTGTTGAGTCTATATGGTGGAGCTGTGCTGGTAATGTCAAGTAATGCTCCAATGTGACTGCTTCGCAAGGTACTCTATAACAAAAGATGCACCAAAGCCAAGACTCGGTAGCTGGGTATCTGTGCACACTAACCGGCCATGCAATTGCTCCTCTATACAAAAATGCAGACAGAGTTCAAACCAGCGGGCCAACTCTCGTCGTGTTATCGGGCGGGATGTGCTGCGTACGGTCCGTACTGATGTTGCTGTGGCGGAGGCATCTGCGGCTGGTAGACGATGCGCCTTTCCTGTGGAGGATATGCATCGAACATGACGCGCCTCTGTGGGGCGTCTGCTCGCAATGGGCTCGGAGCAGTCTGGCTGTTGTGCGGATACCTTTGCGAAGCGTTTGGACTGCCCATGAACAAGAGCGTATCGACAGCATCTCTCTCCGCCTGTTGACTCGGCATGCGAAGAATGCCAGCCCGGGGTGTCGCTGGCGCACGTTGACTACTGCCCAGGTCGCTGAAGTGCTTTCTTTGCCCATTGCCTATCAGTGGAGGAGGTGGATGTGAGGCACTGGATCTCCGTCTCCTGCCAGGTTGAATCTCTGGAGCTGGAGCAAGACCTAAGCCATGTGGAGCACCTGTGACTGACATGAGGTTTGCAGCTGCATCCAATGCGTGCTTGGTACCAGGGCGCCAGTATACTGTGTATCTGTCAGCAATGTCGGCAACTTCGCAGCATGGAAGAACTGACGCGACGAGCTAGCCGCATGTGCACCTGATGGGTCGGATGCTGGCGACATGAGCATGTGATCCGAGCCATCAGAGACACCACTCGGTCTTCGCTGGCGTTCGAATGCCGACGGCGAGTCGAACGCGAGACGATCACTCTTCCCCGGAGCCGAGTTTGGTGATCCACGCTGTGAGTGCACCTCCTCAAGCTCGTCAAGCGACTGCTTCTCCCAGCCATTCTGGACCTTGACCATGGCGTAGGACAGACGCGTCTTGAGCTGGGCGGAAAGCTGCATATGCGTTAGCACCTTGCAGACTGCACCGCGGTACAGGATCACACACCTCTCCGATGCGATGTGTATCCATGCTCTTGTTCCTCTTGTGCGCGTGCGCAAATGCTCGCGGGGCCTCAGCAGGCGTGGCAGTCTCGTCACCCTTCAGTGAGCCGTCGGCAGTCCTCTTGAATCCCTGGGTGGCCGGAGACGTGAGCGCCATGGGGCTGGCTGCTGTGTCACCGGTTTGCGGCGCGTTCGCGGCAGCTGTATCGATCCGAGGTGCAATTGCTGGCGCGTCGGGACCACGAGCTTGACCCGGCGAATTCGGCATTGGTGCCTCAGCAGGCTTACTTGGAGTCGCCGCTACATTGGCAGAAGTCGGGGTAGTCAGATCGGTGTCTGTTGTTGTTGACGTCGACAGATTGCTAGACGACGAAGGCAGTTTTGGCGCCGAGAAGGTGCTCGACACGGTAGAAATAGCTGATTCCTGCGAGTCTGGCAAGTCCTGTTTGCGGGCGGTGGCAGCAGCAGGCGCATGGGCAATGCCGTTGCTCTCTGATGGCGCAATTGATAAGCAAGTCGTGTTCAGCAGGGCAGACGCGCCGACTTACGCGGTGTCGACATGGTGGCGGGGTAGTATATACCCTCGACCTGAGACATCGGAGTCGAGTGACTGTAGATAGCAGAATGCAAAAATCCCCAAAGCTTCACGGATCTTGCGAATTGAGTAGGGAGCAGAGAGACGCTGGCGCGGGCGAGTGAACGGTAACGATAAAGAGGCCCGCGACGTGTCTCGCAGGAAGCGTGACGCGAACGGCTAGGTGCCAAACGAATCCTCTCCCAACACCAAAAGAGATATTATGAACCAGCGGGGAACGCGAGAAGCTGTCAGGGGTGTTGCAGAGCTCCAAATACGCGTCGCGCTGAAGTGATTGAGAGGACAAAGACGCTCCTCTGCACGCCTCGGACCTGGCTGCTCGTTCTCGTGCCGCGCGGTCATGTGCCCGCACACCAGGTCAATTAGCGGGTGGCAACTGCAGAAGTCCCAACACGCGCACGCCATCAAGTCCTAAATTGCTCCCATGCAATGCAGCTGACCTGACAGACCGCTGACATTCGCCCTTGCTGCTATTCAAAGACATTGACGTTTGTCTGCCAGCAATTGTGTATAAGCATGACAACGTGCACCAGGCGCGGAACGGGCGCATCTCGAAGGTATTTGGCGGGTAGACGCGTTTGCCGGGTACCAGGGTGTTTGATGCGAACACATGTTCGATGCCTTGAACGTGCTTCCTGCAGATCCACGGATAAGCCTGAAAAAGCAAACATCGCATGCATAACCATGGTAACTTGCTCTCTACATGACAAGATTGTGCTTTGTTCTTGTAACGCTTGGACTGTTATTGATATATTCTGCGAATAAAAATCACAAGTACTTGATCCACATGTATCTGCCACGACCTACCCAAGAGCGAACGCATCAACGCGAACTGCATACAACACCACATCTACTTCACAATCCAGACTTCCGCTTTTAAAACTGCAGCTGGCTCAAACCAGCAAAACTTTCATTGCATCCCATGCCCCAAATCGCGTCCCTATATGTGCGTATCTCAAGAAAGCCCTTCCAAACGCCCATCAATCAAACCCAATCATACATGCCAAAATATACACTCAAGCCATCCCACTAATCTTCCTAAACGTCATCCCGCCCATTCCCCACCCCCCTCTCCCCTCCTCCGCCACCTTCCCACTAACATCCCTTCTCCTCCCCGTCGCAATATCCGAATCGTCAAACTCATACGGATTGATGTAATCCACACCACTCCTGCTCACCACGCGCGGACTCTGGCCCTTGACAGGCTGATACCCGATATCACCAGTCCTGCGCACGCTGGTGTACGATTTCTTGTCGAGCGTGAAGGGCGAGGCTTTGACAGGCGAGTGCGACGATGGAGGTGGCGTGTTGGAGATGTATTGCTTGGTGGCCGAGGGGAAGTGGTTTGGTTGTTGTGTGCGGTACGAGGGCTTGGAGGGGGATGTAGAGGGTGAGTTCGCGGGGGAGGCGCCGCTGCGGACGCCGTTGGTGGCTGCAGCGAGGTCGCCGTAGTATCGGGATTTGGGTGTGCCGCCGCGAGATTGGGAGTGCGAGCGGGTTGAAGGTCGCCGGCAGTGGATATGGACGTGGTGGTCTTGGTGCGCGTGGTAGCTCGGGGGGAGGGGTGTGTTTCTTCTGTTGGCCGTAGATTTGCGCTGGGGGAGGTGTGGGTGGGTTCATGCGGAGGGGTTGGGGGGCCATGGCCTGGTCGAGCTCGTACTCCTGTTCCACGTCCGATACGTCGTCGTCGTACGGGGAGAGTGTGTTGTAGCCTTGGTTGGATTGGTTCTTGGTGCTGAACATGGACTGCTTGGTGGTAGCAGGAGCTGCGTACTGCTGCTCTGGTTCCGGCGCGTTCTCTTCATCGGGATGGACAAACCAATTGTCATTCTGCAACGTCTCGCGGCTGTTCCTTTGTAGAGAATGATCTCCGGCGCCTGGCTGCTTGTCGGATCGAGCAGTGGCTGGGGGCGTGTAGAAGTTCTCCTTGGATGAGTTCGTAATGTATGACTCTGCGCGAGCGTGTCGTTTGATGTTTGCCTGTTGAGCGAGCATAGACTTGCGTTGAGCTAGGGTTTCGTTGTCATCCATATCGTCGCGCTTGTGAAGGTCATCGCGGTGGTTGAGGTCTCTTCGTGATTGATGAGCGGTTGCAGGTTGCGAGTACATAGAAAACCTCTCCTTTGATTGACGGGCCGAGTGTGGTATGTGGGGCGAGTAGGTCATGTCTGAGTTGGTTCGTGTATGCATGAAGGCCACCTGATGTTTATGGGGACTTGGAATGTCTCTTGAGATGAGAGGATCCATCTGCGAAAGACGATCACCAGGCACGGTACTCTGACTGCTGAGGTTGCTGAATCTCTTCTCCTGGTCGCCGGTCAAGGGAGTCAGAGCCGAGATGGATGAGTTCTTGTGCTTGTGCTTGGTCTTCCTGCGCGATGTCAAGTTGTCTTCGAGCGGGTTCATGTCCGGTGGCAACTTCGCGATCTTCCTGAATATAACGAGGAGGTACATGTCCAGGAAGAGAGAGATCAGATGCAGACCAGCAACAGCAATTGAAGTCAGCCAAGTCGTGAGAAGGACCTTGTTTGTCTCCTCATCAGTGGGGAACATAGTTCGCCAACGCCCAACAGTCCCAGCTTCCATGTCAGAATTGCGTCGCGAAAGCAACACAGTGAATACGTAAAACGGTATGAAGCCAGCATCGGTGACAAGGGCGAAGAAGTGGTAGCTGGCGGAGCTCCCCGGTGGTCGAGACTTTGCGTTGCGGACGAGGTGGTAGATGGCGTATAGGCAGATGACAAGATCAGCGCCAGGCTGTGAATGTTAGTCATGTTCACATTTCACATGTTATTGATCGTACAGGTATCCTCATAATGTAGCCTTCGGTATCTGTGGTACCACGGATGAAGATGCTACATAATAGCACGCCCACCGCGCCCAATAATGTGCAAACTCGGAAAAAGAGTTGTACCCATCGCGCGATCTTGATAAAGGTCTTCGTCTTCTTGTTCATGGGCTTCGCATTGGTGTTGCCATATGGTAGGATCAAGTAGCTGTCTGGGTGTTTGTTGAAGTCGATGAGTGGGCCTTCCTGCTTCTTCTTTGGCGGCGATGGTGGCATACGACTGGCCATAGTCACAGCTTTTGGATTGAACGTCGAGTCGTCGACAGGCGCATCATACAAGTATGGCTGGAACCGGCCAACCATGTTTGCTGTGTGTGAGGAATTGGCAAAGGGAGGGTATGGGCCTCTTTGACACGACCTTCAGGTACGAAAGTGAAGTGTCGAGATACTTTCGCTTAGCGAAGGAATGCTGGCGATGGCAGACATGGGGTACGTGGGGGATATCAAGGGCTGAAGTAGTAAACAATGGTTGCCATGGAGACCGCTAAAGTATGGAATGCATGTGCCATATGTGTCTGACGTATGGATCCGCGGCTGGAACAGGCATGGCATCGCTTAAATTAGCTTCGGCGGCTGATAAGACAAAGAACAGGTGGGGTTTCGATACTGCTTTCATTGAAAGCAGGTTTGTTGGTGGTCTGGGCCCCCGGGGTTTGGTGCGCGATGGCTATCAAAGTTTTGGCCTATATCGTACGATGACAGGTGAGCAGACTTCCATGATTTTTCAGATGGACTGCCTGTAGAATAATGTTCCTGGGGTGCCTCATGAGCGAAGTGACGCTTCAGATGGAATCGAAAAAGCTGGTGATGTTCAGAGACTGTGACCTTAACTTAGTCATCGGCAGATCGTTGCACGTCATGCGTGAACCGCGATGCAGCACCTGCGCATGATGCATCTTTCACAACTGTCAAAGGCGGCCTATGTCTGCGCCATCTGTACCAATCGTATAGTAGCATCTGCGAGATCATCACCTCCTCGAAATGCCTCGCTCAAGGCCGCGCGATACTTGACTACTACGGCACGAAATCCCGCTCGACTTCGACCTACACCACCACGGCAAAGATTTGATGCATCCCAATACATTCGATTACATCGCAATGGCTACAGCACGACCAATAGCTTCCGCAAACCTCTTCGCCTGGCTATCGTTGGATCTGGCCCTGCGGGGTTCTACACGGCATATCGCCTCATGAACAAAGTCGAAGATGCGGTCATCGACATGTATGAGCAACTCCCGGTACCATACGGGCTCGTCCGCTTTGGTGTGGCGCCCGATCATCCCGAAGTGAAGAATTGCCAAGATACGTTTGAGGAAGTGGCGCTCTCTCCACGATTCAACTACATTGGCAATGTGCGCGTGGGACATGATATCGAACTGTCAAAGCTGAAGCCTCATTATGATGCGATACTTTTCTCCTACGGCGCAAGCGAGGACAGGAAACTAGGGATTCCAGGAGAAGACTTGCCCGGTGTCTTCTCTGCGAGGGAGTTTGTAGGCTGGTATAACGGTCTGCCGCAATTCCAGGGCCTGAAACCTCAATTGCAAGCCGGGGAGCAGGCGATTGTTATAGGGCAAGGCAACGTCGCAATGGATGTTGCGCGCATACTGCTTTCGCCAGTCGATGCGCTCAAATCGACCGATATCACAGAAGAAGCGTTACAGACCTTGTCCGAAAGCAAAGTCAGATCCGTGAGGGTAGTCGGACGGCGCGGGCCTATACAAGTATGTTCGAACTCCTAAAATGTGCTTCACGTTTACTAACATGACCACAGGCTGCATTCACCGTCAAAGAAGCCCGCGAGCTCATGCACGTTCCCTCCGTCGCATTCGAACCCATCGACCGATCTCTATACCCACCCGAAGTCAAAAAGCTTCCACGAGTTCAGAAGCGCATCGCCGATGTGCTTCTCAAAGGAACACCCTCGTCGCCCTCAGACACCCCGCGGTCATGGGCTCTCGACTTTCTCCGCGCCCCAAAGTCAATGAACGCAACGTCAAACCACATTTCTTCGATAACCTTCACCAAGCAACGCTTCGCACCCGATGCCGAACCATTCGATCAGCGCACTCGAGTAGTCTCTACAGATGAAGAAGTCACGATGGAGGCCTCGCTTGCTTTTCGATCGGTGGGATACAAATCGACGGCTCTGCCTGGCTTGGAAGAGCTTGGCGTTCCGTTTGACAACAAACTCGGCATCATACCCAACGACGTCCATGGCCGCGTCGTCACTCCTTCCGAAGGCCCCGGCAATTTGACTGCTGGTCATCTTGCTGGCTTGTATTGCGCCGGATGGGTGAAAAGAGGACCTACAGGCGTTATTGCGAGTACAATGCAAGACGCGTTTGCGTCTGCCGATATTATTGCAGAGGACTGGGCGAACAACGTGCCGTTCCTAAATGCTGAGAATGAGGGAACGAAGATGGGATGGGACGCCGTCAAGGAAGAAGTTGAGGCCAAGGGCGTGAGGCCGCTGAGTTGGAAGGATTGGAAGGTGATTGATCGTGCGGAACGGGAGAAGGGGAAAGCAAAGGGCAAGGAGAGGGAGAAATTTGCAAGTGTCGAGGAGATGTTGAAGGTTTTGGATGCGTAGTTACGTCAGATGGAGGACTAGACACCTTGAAGAATGAAACCGGCGATGCATCACGTCTTGGCTCATGTTCTTCATGTTATCGGGGCGTCTATAATCACAGCCTCGGGCATCTTCCGTACTTTCACCTCCGCTTATCCGTCGCCATCACAATACCCTCCTTCTCAAAAAGCGTCCTCGGGTGAAGATCCTGACACAGATAGCACCACTACCTGTCGTCTCCTTGTATCCCCATTCTCACAGTTATCCGACCACGTCCGTTGCGGCCAGCGAACTGTCGTAGTTCGGCGGCGTAGAAGCTGCGTCCCTGAAGTACGCATATCGTCCTTTGGCATGAGCGCGCGAGACTGAGTATGTCTGCCAGCTCGAGGTAGGCTGTGATTTAGTCGATGAGTTTGTTTGGTAGGCGGTAGAGACTTGTGGTTGAGTGTTGCTGCCCTTTTTTAGATCTTTTCGGCGTCTGAAGCGTTGCAGGGGCGATATGCTGTTTGGTAGATCCTTGCTGTGCGTCCGCGGCTATTTGGGACAGAGATGGAGGTGTTAATCGTCTGGGTAGACAAGATCAAGAGAAAAATTGTAGTAGGAAGTCGAAATCGGAGTGATGTGGCTTAGTTCGCTACCGAGCTATGTTGCGACAATTCATACGAGCTGTGCCCCAACTGACAGCACAACTGGAGATTGTACCGTGGTTTGGAATTTCTCGGGTTTGATCGCAGGATGATAGTATCGCTCGAAAGGTGTCGACGCTGTGTTATACAGCGCTGGCGGTATTGCTACAACGCTTTCTCCACTCTACCATGGATTCGCGGTCTAGATTGTCCAAGAATGAGCGTTTCCTAGCGACAAAACTGTCATGATCTTTGACCCAGATCTCTATTATGCTCTTTTCTTTCTTGAAAATCTCGCTGTCTGGCGACAACTCCAACGCCTCTGTAATATAGGCCATTGGGTCTTCCTGAGAGACCCAATAGGGCACCCAGTGGGCATGTTCTTTATGCAAACGGAAGGTCCGAGATTTGATGTAGCATATTTCAGCTCTCTCATGCTGAGGAGGGTCATATACTGGCCAGAGACGATCTAAATACCGATGATCGAGGAATAGCTCACACATAGCCTCCGATGTAACAACGAGGTGAGTCTGCTCATCGGCTCGAATGCGTCTGTGAGCAGGAGCAGAAAGATGGGTATGCGTGCATCTTGCCAAGAAAAAGTACAGTGTATGGACTAAACGACCTATCTCGAGAGTGTTCTCCGTGTCTTCAAGTTTTGGTAGGTCAATCGCAGCTATGCTGCTGGAAACCCGTCGAATGAGACTGAGGCCTCTAGCGCATGATTGTGCACAGGCTGTGAGATTATCCATTTCCCAGCACTTCTCGGCGCTACGTGTGTGATGTTCGAGCTGCGTGTTGACAGACTGCCAGCTTGTCTGAAGGGGTTTCGACACATCTCGGGCGACTTCGAGGGCAAAGGCCTCGTCATCGCACTCATAGATCTTGAGGTTGGGAAAGCTCCGGAGCTCCTCCTTGATGGGTCTCAAAAGCTTTTTCTGCTCTCTGGGAGGGTAAGAAATTTGTCCTAGGCCCCTGTATCTCTTTTGTCTCCGGTGCGACATCTCCTGGGTATCGGTATACATCAAGATCTCTAGTGGATAAGAATCTGGGCTAGGTAAACGAGTCGTTGCCATTTCAACCTCTAATCTGCTGAACAGATCAGCACAGTCCTCCAATAGCATGATCGCGTCAAACACCGGCCTGATTGCACACCGATCTCCACGTGAGCTGTCCCCACGCTCTTGTATTTGCACGAGCATATTATACCATGGAAAATGATCCACACGTAAAGGGCCGTCCGCCATAACATCCACACGGCGTTTTGACGAGCAGTAACTTAAGAAGAATACAGGTGGCGTTTGGCCGTGGATCAAATTGCGGAGCTCGAGTGCCCTGCATTCGACGCGTACAAATATGTTCTTTTTCAACATGCACTTGTAGCCTTCCCCGTGAATCTGCTTGTTGGCAAGGAGGAGGTTCAGATTCCCAAGGAATTTGCGCTCAATAAACCTTGGCCAGGAGTAAACGTGAGCGCAACCTTCGATGTCATAAAGTCTTTGGTCATGACTGAAGGAGCAAAGCGTGTACTCGTAGATTTCGTCTCGGATTTCGCGAGGTAAATTGAGAAAGTCGAAGTATGGAGGGGTCTTAGACATTGCTGTAAAGATGCTGAACTAGACCGCCGTAATATTCGTATTCTGGCCGATACAAGCGCTTGTTTCTGGTGATTGGATCCAAAGTATGACGCGGCGTACTACGTCATGCACCGGTCTCGTGATTACTTCTGGGTAGATAGGTATAGGATGCGCGACCTTCCGGACCTAGTCAACACTTTCGATGCGAGCCGTATCTGATAGTGACAGAAGGTGCTCTTATTGCGGGGGCTGCAAACTGCGCAGCTACTGCAATTAATCAGTTAGCAAGGAAAACAAACTGGGTCTTGCCAACGACCTGATAGTCTGAAGCTAGAGGAAGTATTCATAGGCTTCTTATAAAACTGTAGTACTCTATGTGTGGATTCAAGCTCTCGAATGGCTGCCACTTATCGTACGCTGGTCGCTTTCTGTCGTGAGACAACGTGCAGCGTGCTTATGGAAAAAGGGATTCAAATGCGCTAAGCATGATCGGGTTAGACCAAGGTGCCCGAAGCACCATGTGCTCTCTCACCACAAGCCCCATTTGACCTTACGATTCTCTACCTCTTAACGACGTGCAAACCGTCATGGACAACCTCATCTCGCAGCTGCCCACTGAGCTCGTCGAAGTCATCGTTGGCAACCTAGGCCTTTCTGATCTCCGCAACCTGCGCCTCGCCTGTAGGGACGTCAACGCCAAAGTCACTGTAGGCCGCCGCTTTGAAAGCTTCTGTGTCCACAAGAACGTCGAACTGCGAAAAGCTAGTCTGAATGATCTGGAAGCACGTCTTCGTTCGCCAGGCGTCCACCAGTATCTGAGGCATCTGACAGTCACGGGTGTTCTCTTGATCACGAAAGGTCTGGAACGTATCATTCGGGAAAAGACAAAACCTGTGAACCCTGAGGATCCTTGTGGCTTGGCACATGACTCAATCGGTAATCAGTCTAATTACCGTCGTACTCCGGCTTCCGACTCTGAGGTGGCAGACGCCGAGTCTCAGCTGGCTCACCTCGAAACACAAATCCGGATCGAAGATGCAGAGCGGTCAGCCGGCCATGATCTGGAAGCCCTGGCTGATTTACTCCGAACTGTCAAGACGCACTGCAAGCTGGCTGCGCTTGAGAGCCTGACCCTAGATCTGGTTGTCCGTCGGGATCTGACTACTTCTCTCTCGCCAGCGCTGGGAGCTCCACTTCGACAAGTCTGGGAGGCCGCGCAGCATGTCCTTTGCGTCTCCATACAGGCCTGGCATCGTAGTGACATAATGATCGAGCGGCTGCACATCTTCTCTGAGACAGAATCTTGCGGTGTACAGGCCTACGCGTTTGCGGCTCTTCAAAGCCAAATCGACTTCAGAATATTTGGCGGACTGAAGGCTCTCACCTTGAGCATCAGCGACCGATTGCTTCCTCCTAGTGTCCGCGCACAGAGTCGCATGGCCGACAGAGATGAGGAGCGCCCGATTCTCACACGGGAACAGAGATTGCGCATGCGTGCAGAGAGAGACCAGCGGGAGAATGATCTTCAGGCTCAAACAGCGCTCGAGGAAGCACGTGCGAGGACGATGATGAAGGATCCAGACAATATAAACGGACTCTCAGTCTTGCTACGACACACCACGAATCTAGAAGAGCTTCACGTCCATCACTATAGATCGTTATTCAGTCCGGAGACATTCGACCCAAGCCTTTTTGGCACTCGAGCTTTACTTGAAAATCTTGCTCACAGCGCACCACTCCCGAACTTGCGCAGGCTAAGCTTTCTTAACGTGGACGTTGATGTCAGCTCGCTCCTGATGATGCTTAAAAATAGTCCGCGTCTGACCTCGCTTGAGCTGCGCCTTGTAAAAATAGCTGTCCACGGCGGCCGAAGCATGAGGACATTGTTCGACTACATAACTTCACGAGGTGCGAACTTGACTCATGTCTATCTCGACAATATCTTCGAGGCATCTGAGCAGGGGCACCTCTACATCACTTGTTTTACCCCAGGAACCACGCCTGGATACAGCATCACCAACGATGAAGAAAGAAGCGCTCGATTAGAAAGACTGGGGTTACTCGGGAATAATGGGTGGGACTTATTTCGGCCAAGCGCCAACGGCTGGAATGAGTTTGAGCTTCTTCGGCGGGAGCATGTTCTACGAGGCATTGATTATCAGTTGAACTCACGGTACCCGGTAGGCTCTGTGCAGAATTCACAGACGATGGAGCAGGTAAGGCGCCATATGGGCCCAGTCGACCTATATCCCTATTAGCTTCCCAGGAGATATACGAGCATATTGTATTGTGCGTCCTTTACACATGCATGTAGTTTGCTTGATTTCATAGCTACAAACAATCAATCTGCAAACACGCTGCAACGACCCCGCATTTGCAATCCCAAATAGGGAAGTATCGTGGATACCGTTAGTCTCAGCAGCAGTGCGAGCAGTGCGTGTAGTCCGTGATTGCACACCCACCTAGACTACCCCGCATATGTACCATGCCATGCGCAACCAATCCAACGCCACATGCAAACGTCACATGTACATAGCCATCAAACAGATCTATTCATATTCATATTCGCTCATCCATTCATTCGCACCTAATCTACCCCTTCAACGGCGCCCAATCCATCTTCTGCTGCTCACTCATAAACGCCCCAATATAGCTCGTCTTGCCCAACTTGAACCCCCTACTCCGCAACAACATGTACATGGCATTCAAATGGAAATACGCATTCGGCACGCAGAAACCGTGGTAGTAGTCCGCAAAACCCTTCATGTGCAGCGTCTTGCCCGCATTCTTAAACTCCACGTCGACGCTCTTGTCCGCGGCCTCGTTGAACGCTTTCTCCTCAATCGCATCGTACACCGCGATGGTGGCTTTGAAGAACTCGATCACGTCGGTCAGGGAGGTGAAGCCTGGGTTCAGCGCGGGCGGGGCCACGCTGCCGTGTAGGGAGAGTTGGGTGAGCGGCTCGACGGGGAATTTCGTGAGGAGGATTGGTTGCATGCGGAAGGGGAACATGTCGGCGAACTGTGTGTCGAGAAGTTCTTGCTCGGAGGGGAAGGCGGATTTTGCAGCAGAGATCTCATCTTGCGCGGTGGTGAGGATGCTGATTGCGCTTTGGGCGATATTACGGAGCGTGGGTACGGTTGTGCCGTAGAAGTTGTAGGTGACTGGGTCGGCCATATTGAGTGAGTGGTTGTCTGTTTGGAGAAGTGAGGTTGTATGATGGATTCTTTCGGAACTGAAATGAGGATGACGGCGACGACCCGAGATTTTTTAAGGTACTAGAGGAGGTACGCTAGACCCCGCCAAAGTTACTCGAAGATACCATTGATCCACATTTTTTGTTGGACTTGCCTTTGATTTGGTTCGGTGGACGTGGAGTAGCTAGGGGCGGGCCGATATGTCACACCGCCAGCTAAAGCCGAGGCTTAGAGAGCTTAAGGCCACCCTTTTTCTTTATCGCCGGTGTTGACGAACTGGAAACATTGGTTCTTTGGCCTGTTTGCAAAAACTCTAAGTCACAGACAGCGGAGATCAAACGAGTAGTCTAATGAACTCCGATGATTTGCGTAAGGGTCAAAGATTAGACATCAGATATGCATGTCAGAATTTAGCTCGAGTATGCAGGAACCCGGACTTGACCACCATCATCAACTCCCAAGTCCATCTGCCAAGAGCTGTCCAACACAAGATTCTCGATCACACTCAACAATCAAAATGCAAGACAGGTAAAAAATCCACAAGAATGAATTCAATCAGGGAACCACCTATTAAACTATTTTAAATCACCCCACCACCCAACATCCCCTCAAAAACCATCCACCACCTAATAAAAAGGGTATAATCGAAGAGTATAGACATACAAAACCAAAATGTAGCATCAAAAGGCATCCGCCACCCTTCCCCCAAAGAGAGAATAGGTGAAGCGGAGGGTATATGCCCAGACACACTGAAGAATAACCCATCCTTTCCCAATCCCAGACCTATTTTCCCATCCACACCCAACACCTAACCGAAGACCCATCTAAAAAGCAACTCCAACCGCCCCGGGACTATGCATCGTCATCGCCATACTCGCGCGTCCATTAAAGCCCACATCCCTTGCCGCCATCTCCATGCCCCTGAGCAAATGCGCTGCTGGACTGACTGGAGGCTTAATTCTCGCGCTCCTGACGGCAGCCTCAACATTGATCTCCTTGGCCAGGACAAGAGGCGCGGGGACGCGCTTTTTGCGGGGCGCCGGGCTGGAGATCAGCGTGGCGGTGCTGGTGCTGCTTTCCTGGCTATCCTGGCGCATGTGGTATGTCGTTGAACTGGAGGTTGAAGGGCGAGGCGATGTCGGTGTAGTCATGGTTGAAGTAGACATCGAGCGCCTAATCCAAGTGGTCAATCTCGACATAGATTTCGTCGGCGTGAGTGGCGCGGGAGGCGTGATGGGATTCGAGCACAGCGCCATTGTGCTATTGCGTGAGGGGGGTTCGAGAGTAAGACCGGTGGTACGGCGTTTGAGGGGCGCGTCGGGGAGCGCCTTGTTGCATTTCACCGGGGCAGAGAAGACGGAGCCGATGTCCGAGAGCGTCTCGGAGCGCACGTGCATGCGCATGGAGGGTGCGACGTAGGGCACGTGGTGAGAGGGGGAGGGTGGGATTTCAGGGGAGAGGGCTTGGGTGCGGTAGGCGGAGGCGCGGCGCTCTTCGACGATGGTGTTAAGTTCGCGGATGGCGTCGTCGACGTCGGTTTTGGCGCGGCGGAGGGAGCCAGGGCGAGGTGAGGGCGCGGTGTTTGCGCGGTTGCGGGAGGGAGATGGGAGGCGGGAGAGAACACGTGCGGGAGAGAGAGTGCCGGATGTGTTGGAGCGGCGGATGGTGGGCTTCTCGATGGGAGATGCAGATGAACTTGTTGGCTCCTCAACCCATGCAGATAGAGTAGGGGTTTGCATCGTGGCCATGGTGGTGCCAGAGAGGCGGCGCTCGGTACGAGTGCTGTTCTGGCTTTGTACACTCGAGTGCCTAGAGTGCATGATTGAGTTGGAGGAAGAAGTGACAGGTTTGCGTTGAATCAAGTAATCAGATGTGGATGGGTTGGAACACATCGAATTCGTGCGGGAGTCTTGTGGACGAATAAGTGCTTGAGCAGGCTTCTCCAAGCCAACCTGGTCCGCAGTCCACACCTCCTCATCCTCAAAGTCTGGCAGTGGAGAAAGACGGCCACATCCATTGGGAAGGTAGATTGATAGTTCAAGTCGACGAAAGCTCCTGTTACGGCGGACTGGCATGGGTGCATCATCTACCATAGACTGAATGCCATTGAAGCCGAGACCATTGTCGAAGTGCTGAAAGTTTGTTGGTCCTGAGATAGTAGGTCGTACCCTGTAAACAGAGTGTGATCGTCGTGGTCGGGTGAGGGTAGAGAAGCTGGCACGTGATGAAGCGCGTGTCGCGAGGTCGCGACTGTTGTCCACCCATTGAGAGACATGGCGGCTAATAGACTGGCTGGTAGATGGACGAGCATGATGGAATGGTACGGCGCGGGGCTGCGGGACTACTTGTGGTTGGTCGTAGACGACTTGCATGTGTGAGGCCCCTGTTAACGATCGTTAGGAACTGTTGCGGCTGATTGCGACATATGTTTCCGGTTGAACGGGAGTCGGGTATGTTACAATGTTGTTCGACATGATTAACCAGATTAAGGAGACCATAACCGAGGAGGGGCAGCTCAACAACAAGCAGGAGAAGTTGAAGATGGAGGGTAGAACAGAAAGAGACAGACGTGTTGAGGACAAAGTTGAAGGGTAGATAAAGGAGAGGTTGACGTGAGGACGAAAGAGAAAGAAGTAACGTTGTAACATACCATTTGCCTTAAGCGCTTCCCTGCCATCATCAACATCCTCCCTCGATGCACAGCATCCAAACCTCATAGCCGTCCAACCGTCTCTCTCTTTTCTCTTCGAACTTGCAAAGTCCATATTTTTCGCAGCTGCAATCCAGGCAGCTAATAATCCATGTCAAGAAAGCAGCAAGAGAATGTGATGCCCTAAGGCCGAAGAGCAAAAGCAAAGAAGAAAGGTAGAAGCAGGAAAGGTGAAAAGAAGAGATCAGGAACCCAACAAGTTAAAAAAGCCCTCGCTACTCTTCCGGTTAGATGAATGAGTTGTTCCCTCAAACAGGCTACAGGCTGTTCAATGCAGGTCCCAGGCCTTGCGAACCACAGGACGACAGGAGCCTTCGAGCAGTTAAGAGATTCTCAGGCCATGCCCTTACGCGCCCAATAGCATGCTTCCCATGCCCATCCGCTCGTCAACCTGTGGAGAAGGTGGCTTTTCCACGGCTATGCGTGTGTGCGCTGCCATTGGCTGCCGCCCGCAGAGTAAGCGCCGAGCATCGTGGACCACTCAGGAGTCGATAGCGCTTGCGGCTTGAAACCCGAATAGCTGGGATCATGCGATGCGGGAAAGCCTTGGTGGTGTAGGAACTTGAGCGGACTTTGGTAGCAGGTCGGGTGGAAGGTGGGCTTCCCGAACGCAAGAAGCGCGGGGATGCCTGTGCAACACAACATGTAGATTGAACATCGGAAACAGACCATGAAACGACCACCGATGTGGTTGCGCAACAGCGATCGCAGCAGCAATAGCTCGTGACACCGTATTGTCTGTAATCGAGATGAGCAATGTGAGAGTTGGCGCTGTTGTGGTGTCGTGTGCACCTTGCACACCACCCCAATTCCTCAGCCAACCACTTCGTACTTCGTTTACACTTCCGAAGTACTTGATTCTTCCCATTGGGTTGAATTACGCATCTCGAAACGCACACCAATTATTCCGCCATCCAGTCAGATCGCACAACGAGGACTTCTCTCGAAATTCTGCATGCCTCTGCCAACGCATGCAGCGCGGGCCGTGTGGAGTTCGCGAAATCCTCATCTATCCAATGATGTCGCACAACAACCATATTCTCGAAAACCTGCCCACGCGTTGCCGGTGCCAACGCATGTACTGACGGTACAGCCGCATCGCTTAATGCATGCACAAGACAAGAAATTTGACTCAACTGCCGCGCCGGGGTCTGCACACTGTTCAACGAAAGCCGACGTGACGAATGCGTTGGATTGATAGGGCACGATACACTAGTTCGGAAGCAATCATGCAATGCGTTCATCGCGCCACACCAAGAATAAAAGTTACTCGGTTGTTCTGCGGTTGTCAGAAAGCTGTCGGAGAGATATTGTCGGTTGCGTCGGCATTATCACGTCGCACATATACCCCGACCACGAGCAATGCGTCAGCGAGAAAAAGAAGACCTGAGTAATGCGCTAGGTGTATATTGTATGTTGACGAAGCGAGCAAAAAGATCGGGTATAGAACAAATTTAGCAACATGAAGAGTGCACAAGGTCAAACCTAGCGGACGCAGTGTCGTTGAAACAACGGGAAACACACCGCATTGCCACATGACGACGTTCCGTAGTCAATCATCGGTCGTCGTCATTCCAGATGTTTCGCTCCTCTCTGAAACTGGCATACTGCGGGCTCGGGCGATCGTCGTTTGAGTTGTCAGGCTCATCGTCCAGGTTACGCGACTCCCACCGCTCGGCCTCTTCATTGATGGGAGGTTTGATACCCTTTTTCTTCAGCTCTTCCTCACTTTCTTCCTCCACGGTGAACGGATAGTCCAGGTTATGAATCATTTCGGGGTTATGAGCTTCTGGTACGTCGGGGGCAAAACCTTCTCGGACTTCCTCTTCTGCGCCTGCGCCGGGAAACGTTTTGACGAAATGTTTCGCGGGCTCTTCGTTCCATGCAGATCCGCCTTCTTTTCGTGCACGTACACGCTCTATTTCTTCGGCATTGTGGTCTTCGACGACCAAATCTACTAGCTGACTCTTGTCAGACTTTGCTGAGCTCGATGACGACGACTTTTGTCGTAGTAGCTTGCCAACGATTGGCAGATGTGATTTTGAGTGTGAAGATTCGCCATTGCTGGCGCTCGAGTCGCTGCGATGCTTGCCTTTATCCACCGACTTTTGAATGTCCTTGATCTGACTCTTTCTCCTTTTCCTGTTCGCCGCAGTTGGTTGCAGCAAGTTGCGGTTGGTCGCCGCTGTGATGACAGGTGGCTCACCGTACAGTCGATCCTCACGCGATGCTCGATGCGCTTCGATGACGGGGTACTACTACATGTCAGACTAATCACTGTGTTGGTAGGATGAAAACCTACATTCCAGTCACCAAATTCTAGCTCACGTGCACTCTCAAACAGTCGCTCGTCCTCGGGACTGAGGTTGGGGTCCTCCATGTCATCGTCATGAGCGCCAGTTATGGCACCGGTGCCTTTCAAGGCTTGATGGGGTCCAGGACTCATGGCTCGGGCTCGACTTCCCGAGACCTTGTTTAGAAGAGGCTCATGCTCCGACTGACCTGGTTTCGGTATCCAGTATTTGCCCTTTCCTCCTCTTTCGTACCTCATGCCTTCAGCCATGCGCGCAGCACGCGACGCTGACTGCTCATGGGCGAGGACGTTGTCACGTGCATCGAAGTACCGATATTCGTAGTGCCTCCCAGCAAAGACTTCCTTGGTGTCTTGGATAAGATCCAGAGGGCCAAAGGAGTCGCGCAAGGCATACTTGACGGGCAGTCGCGCAGCAGAAATGGTGTCATCTGCATAGTCGTGCCAGGAGAAGGCATACCAATGCGCCATAGCAAAAAGGGGCATCTCAAAGCAGATGAGAGCATCCTGAATAGCGGCAGCAAGATTGTCGGGGTTGTAGCCTGGGACATCGTCCGGAATGGCTCCTAGCCAGACCAAAATGGACAAGAAGAAACCCTGCCAATAGGATGCGAAGATGATTCCCTTGATGCACAAGAACTTGGGCATAGGTCTGAAAGGCTGTAAGTCCTGCGACATGCAAACCCAGAACATGGCCAGCGCATAGAGACTGATTGTGATGCTGACGTTGTAGATGATGCCGCTCCAGAAGTAGCCTGACGTCCAGCCTATGTAGCCCTCCTGGTATGTGCCTGTGGCTTTCATGATGATGGCAGCAACTGAAAGCAATGGCTTCACCCATGCATATTGCAGGATACCACGTTTCACAGCGAGGAAGGTATGCGGGTCGGAGATGTCGATCTTCTCAAACATGAGATTTAGTGGCCATGGATGGGGAACGGGTGCTCGACCGGTCATGAGGATAATGAGGGCTCGCTCGCCTCCGATGAAGTTGATCAACAGCTGAAGGAAGGTGTAGATGGTGAAGGCCTGTGGCATCAATATGGAGCTCCATGTTATAGATTCCAGGCAAGCTTACCTCGTATACGTCTCGCAGAGGATCTACATAGGACGCTGCGGTGATGGACACCAGACTCGCCCATGATGCACCCGAGTAAATAGGCACCCTTCACATGTGAGTGCATGATAACCAGGGAGATGACGAACGTACATGAGCAGAATGCGGACGACATATCGCTGTAGGACGGGTTTTCGGTAGTTCTTCCTGGTTGTTGTGAGCGCATGGTGGTGATATTCGAGCGGTGGTTCTTACGTCTGGAGCCAAATGGCGCTGGGCTACGTCAGTGGATAGCATAAACGAGGTTTGGAATGGAGCACGCACACAAAGGTGAGCAGACTGGCAACAAGGGCACATGAGCCAGCTACGATTATTATGGCACGCGCAAATCGCGCTCCAGTGCCACCAGACAGATCTGTAGGCCGAAGCTCTGGGTCGAGGTTGCCTACAGCCATGGCGGAGAATGGCAGCACGGTTGAAGAAAGTGTCGTGAGCGAATGTCGCCCGTGGAGACGATGGAGGCTTCGCAGTATCAACGGCACAGTGCAGTCGTCATGGCGTGAGGTTCGTGAGAGCGACCGGTGGTGGTCTTGTGCTCGTTTGGCCCGGGTGGTCTAGATGGTTTGCCTGCCATGGAGTCGGGCGCCCAAGCTTTCTAGCCCCATGACGCGCATCCGCATCCGCATCCGCATCGCGAACCCTGAGCGAGTGAGCAAGCTTGACAGCCGTGACAGCCTCACCGCAGCTTTTAGATATCTCTCAGCACGACTGCAATATTTGATGCCTGGCGTGAAGGGTTCGCGCACGTGAGACCCCGCGATTGCTCTTGCCTCTCCTATTCACGATGATGCGCCCCTTCTTCACGAGACCATGATGATCAACAATCGCGTCCACACATCGCGGTGCAGCCATGTCGCAGCGAATCGTCTCGGAGCCGCTGGACCCGCGCGACGGCTTCAATTGGTAAATGAACTTGTGTAGAGGCCTCATATGCACTACTGACTTCCGCAGGGTATTCCTGGTTGAGCTGCTCATATGCGGCATCCTCACCATCTTCTTCCTCTTCTACTTCAACCGCCTGTTCGCAACCCTCGTGTCGTACGGTATACGCGCATATACCTGGCGCACCTTCAACGCCTACATCGACATCACTTCGCTGCAAATATCCCTGCTCGGCGGCCGCATTTTCTTCAAGGACCTGCGCTATCACGGCCACAACGAGACGATACTGGTGCACGGTGGGCACATCACCTGGAATTACTGGCTGAGACGAGTGAGAGATGCCGGCGTCTATAGCGATCAGGAGCCTTCCGAGGGCGAGAGTAGCGAGGCGCCTAGTTCTCCGACCAGCCGGCCTGGCAGCCGCAGCAGGAACGTGGATAAGGCGGAAAAAGGAGGCAAATCGACGCCCAAGCAGTTGCCATGTCGCATATCAGTCAAGGTGTCCGGGGTGGAAGCCTTCATGTACAATCGCAGCCCGGCCTACGACGGCATTATCGAAGCAGTAAAACGCAAGACAGGCGCCGGCAATGACAAAGAGGAGGCCACCGATGGTTCAGTCACCGACTCCGGGACCCTCCACAAGGACGACGAGCATCGCCACAACAAGCTGAGGAAGTCCCAAGTCCAAGACGAAAAGGATGTTCCACGCGCCAACACCAATCGGTCAACGGCCTCGATGCCAAAGAAAGCCGATTTGCCCGCCTTCCTGAGGCTACTTCCGATTCATGTCGAGGCAAACAAGGGCGCAATCGTCGTCGGCAATGAAAACACACTCGCTGTGATTACTGCGCAATTCGAGAAGGCAACAGGCACCCTTGATGCAGGGCCGAGCGGACCCCTGGATATTTATCAGCAGCTGTTCAACTTTCAGGTTACGCATCCTGTTGTCCATATGAAACCGAACGCGGATTACAAGACAAGCCAACTAGATACAGCAGCGCATATCAAGGAAGATGCAGTATATGAAGCCGCAGGTACAAGCGCCGCTGAGAAAGCTCGAGCACGTAAGCGACATAGGCGCTGGCTGTCGTCGCTCCCTTCTTTGTCCGGACTTTTCACCAAGTCTTCAGATTCCATACACACCCACACCAAGTCTGGCAAAGATAAGAGTCATGGTGGCTTTGCTGCGCAGTGGCAAATACCGGGTCAAGAGCGCTGGAAGGGCCTGGCACGATATCTCGATGATAGTGTAAACGATGGTCATGGCGAGTGGGATGGCATTGAATACGCGAAGACCTCTTTGATCGCGGACATCCCCTGTGTGAATTTGACCTTCTACTGGGACGTAGCTGGCCCAGTCCCAGATCAGATGGACAACAGCCTGAACATTGACCCTGCCCGCCCCAACGACATTAATGGGAGCATCCCTCCGGACTATGGAATGGATATCCAGGTCTTTGGGGGCACTATCAACTACGGGCCTTGGGCAGATCGTCACCGGGGCATTTTCCAGAACATATTTTTCCCCGGTTCCCATGTCGATGCGGTCGTCACTCCACTACTCAAGACAGGCGAAAGCCGTGTACTATCAGTTTTCAAGCTTTTCCTAAGCATTGAAAAGGATACTGTGCTTCGTATTCCTATTCGCGAACCATCAAAAGACTGGAAATGGAAAGGCAAAGCGCATACCCTAGCTGCGCACGACAAGTCCGGCGCCGACAAGTCAAAGGGCAAGACAAAAGCACGCAGAAGAAGAGAAAAGCACCGGGACAACGCAGCTGCGCAGAATGTGCGTCCATTTGCATGGATAGATGTCAAGGTATCCGATAATTCGTCTGTCAATTATGTCATGGACATGTACGCTTCCGAGAAAGGTTTCCAGAACAAGCTGGATGTCGATATAGCCAATACCGAGATATCGTCTAGTGTCAATCACGGCTTGTTATGGCGCTCGGGCTCCATTACTCTCGACTGTGATTTGTCTGCTCCTGTTGCGTGGAACACTTTACGACAATGGATGTTCAACGTCAAATGCAAAGACCTCGAGCTGTTCTTGTTACGAGATCATCTGTTTCTCATGACCGATCTTGTCGCCGACTGGGGATCCGGTCCGCCACCCGAATACTTCCTATTCGTACCTTTCAAGTACCTCCTCAACGTGGACTTCACAAACTTGAAGCTGTACCTCAACACAAATGACTCCAACATCGTTAACAATCCAGCCGATCTCGAAGACAACAACTTTGTCATCTTGTCTGGTGAGCGACTTCATGGTGATGTAGGCATACCACTGGATAAATATCGGCCACTTCAAAATGAAATCACCTTTGATGTTAAGGGACACAACATGGCTCTAGAGGTCCTTATGCCACCAAAGAACACGCTCAAAACTTTCGTCCATTCACCAAATGTGGCTCAGCTTGGCGGGATGACCTTGACTGGAAGCCATACGCTCATGACAGAAACCTCCCCAATGAATACTGATCGGTTGTTCATGGACATTCAGGGCCATCGCCTGAATCTCGAATTATATGGATGGCTGGTGCACCACTTTATGAAGATCAAGGACAACTACTTCGGAGACGACCTGCACTTCAAAACGCTGGAGGAATTCCAAGGCCTTCCGAGTGTGAGTGTTGCAGCAGATGGTTCTGAGCCAAACGGAGAACACTCCAAGTTGACGAATGATCTTGATGTGATTCTTTGCGTTTCTGCCGACGAAGTTAGCGTCCTTTTGCCGGCCAATCTGTACTCGGCTGAGCGCAGCATTCGAGCTGATCTGCCCTATGCATCTGCAGATTTGAGGTTCACTAATTACTACATGGATCTGATGGTCAACTTCAGTCCCATTAACATTGCACTAGGAGGATCTGTTTCCAGCCTGGAGGCTTCGAAGGAGTTCACTGGAAGCCGGACCGAGCTCTTTTTAGATTCTACAGTCATCTTCGGACATCGTTTATTCGGCCTTCCTCCAACAGAACCGACTTATGTTTGCAGTTGGGATTTCGACGTCGGCAAGATATCTGGCGAATGTACGTCAGAGTTCATTGAGACTGCAGCTGGCGCCGCTCGCTCATTTGCTTTCACATTCGAAGACGATGAGAATTCTCTCCCTTTGACAGAGATTGAGATCATCCATGATGTCACATATCTCAGGCTGAGAACTCATGATATTCACGTCTGGATGCATGTCGCTCAAGAAGCCTTGCTTATAAGGACGGATGCCATATCGCTCGACTTCAACGATCTAGCGGGACAAACGTTCTCTGAGCGTCTCAGTGCGTGCGTACCGAATCTGACCATCGCTGGTATCAACGCGAGTTCTGCGTCGCGCCTCAGGACGCGGAGCAGCGAGAAGTCAGCAATCGAAACACACGCTTTTCTGCAGACAACTTTGTCAGTAAACATGCTGACACGCAAGCTCGACTTCTCCGAAGAACGCAACAAGCAGCAAGCTCACTTATACACCCATGATCAACGAACAAATCGCACCCAGTTCATGCTAAGGCAAAATCTCGGCATGTCAATCCCGTCTATCGCCAAAGACATTAACCAAACACGACCACCTGCCTTGCAATTCCCCGACATAGCTGACCCCTTATTTCTCCCTCGCTCTCAAAGCTTCAGAACTGCTTCGACCACATCTTCACAGCTATCAACGGGTCATGGCTCTATGAACCCACGAATGGGTCGCGCATCTACGACACGGAGCGTGTCAAGTTCCTCCATAACTAGCAGTATCCGATCAACAGCGAACCATGGAGTTAGGAGCACAGCTGGAGCTTCTAGTAGAAGCCAGACAATAATTGGAGGTTCACCACACCGAGCTGCCAGCGAAAATCGCAAATTCGATCGTCTTACGAGAGATGAGCGGAAAAGACGAAACCTTGCGCCATCATCTGTTGCATTGTCAAGCTCTCTCATTGCTCCCTATTTTCCGTTGGAACAAGTCGAACCGGATCTTTCGGAAGTGCCCTCCTTCCCATCGTTACCTGCGGCGGATGGAGAGCGAGACAGTGATGGGGTCACCTTCAACGACGTTTCTACCAAGCACTTGGACGAATCCTTCACACATACCAGTCTATTGATCAGCGCAGAACCGGGCATTCGTGTGTTTTGCACACCTGAATTTGTCAACTGCATTTCGAGTCTGATTGAGCTCATTCAACCTCAACGTCCAGAAGACTTATTAGATGATTTCCAGATCAAGGTCATGACAAGAATACTCGAGAACCGGAACAGATTAGAGGGTAAAGGTAGCTCACTCGAGTTCAACGTCAGGATACCTTTTACTCATATCCGATTTCAACACGGATTTGAGTCACCATCAATTGGAGGCAAAGACCAATATGATATCATCCTCAATAGGTGGCGTGCATCTGCCCGTATCAAGAAGCACCCTGGAAACCGAGCTGGTGAGAACTCACTTTCACTGCATACTACTTTAGGCTCCCTTGGTGTTTCAGCAACAGAACGTAGTTCCCAAAGTACCAACCAGGATGTGGCCATCCAAGCCGAGATCAGTGATGTTCTTGTCTGGATGTTACAGAACAAAGCAACATCGATCAACATTTCCTTTCGATCATTTGAGACGGCGGCTGCAAGCAAGAAAGTTGACTATCTCGCCTCGCTCATTCACCGAACCACCATCCTTGGAGACGATCTCGTCACCCGGTTTGCGCAAGCCGATCACCGACAGCAGTGCCGACTACGCTACCTGGCATGGTACCTGACCAGCGTGCAGGATCAATACGCTGATCCAGACTTCCTCATAAAGGCATCGTACGCCCTGCGTGCAGCGAGAGACCATTTGCGAAGTCACGATTCATGGAAGATCATATCTCGTTTCCGCTATACGTGGCAGTGCCTTCCGGAGGCTGACAAGGACTCGCTCCTAGAAAAATGCACTCAGGATGTAATTGGGTGTCCAGAAGACGCTGAAGAAAAGATCATCGGCATGTGGGATCAGTGGCGCACCTGGGATCTGGCTCATGTGGAGAAAAGTCTCGCAATGAGATTGCTATTTGATCGTCTGGAGGACCGTCTGCCGACGCCTGATTCTGCACCTCTACATCTCGACCTCAAATCCGCAATGATCAAGGTCGTTGTCGACCCTGGACCACGACAGAGTGAAGTAGCATTACGCATGTTAGCTATCAATGTTGCACTGCTACCACCCACAGATCCATCTGGACTCATGCTAGTTGAGACAGATAGTCCCAGGAGGTCTATACTTATCCAAGCTAACTCGCGAGAGGCTACCATCCACGTCCAGTGGGAGATATGTGAACTCGCCGAGGCATTGTTGGAACTGTTCCACAAAGAAGACTTGTCGACCAAGAAGGCAATCCCATCTAAACCATCAAATCTTGCCCAAAGCATTGTTCGTGTGATCGACCAAGACATCCAGGCTATATTCGTAGCCGAAAAAGCGCAAATCATTTTGGATACCATCAACCTCCGAAGCATCACTACTGGCCGCCATATGAGATTCGCCTTTACGGACGAGGACCGGAAGGGCTCTGGTCAGGGTGAAATCCTGAGTGCACACGTTCACATGGAAGATGCTGTGAGTGAGCTTGTCTGTCGGGGTCGCTCGTTGGCGAAAACACAGTTCGAAGAACCGAGCTTGTCCGTCGCACTCGTTGAACACGAGAAGGACAGTTCGATTCCCAACGAAATCAAAGCCGCCGCTGCAAGTCGCATGATCAACGTCAAGGTCAACGAGGACGTGCTTGGCTTCATCGAGGCAGCCGACTCAGTGCTCAGAGACGAGGTTGCTTACTTTATCCGGCAATCAGAGGCTATCAAGAAGATGACAAGCCAAAAGGAAGCGGATGTGAAACCGGCGACCAGTCCATCGCAACTACCGAACATTACACTCGCTCTGTTCATGGACGCGTATCTTGTCGAGCTTGCGCTACTTCAACCATTGGGCTGGTCAATCTCCGGGTCATCTGGACGTATAGCAGTGGTACCTGCTCTTGGAAAGAACGTTACCCTACAAGTCGATTATGATCTTGAGGCGAGCTATCATAGGATGTATAGCACGTCTATGGATGGGTCCAATGTGATCAGCACCATCAAACTGCCACCTGTCAACGGACGTTTAGCAGTTACCCAAACAGAGCAAGAAACACGTATTTTTGCCTCCGGCATCATCGAGACTGTTCAACTTCAGGCTTCTGAGCTCCAGGCTCTCGCAAGTACTATCAACAAACCGGAATTTTCGCACATGGTTCAAGCTGTCCAAGACGATGTAGGGGTCTTGAAAACCCACATCGAGGAGATCTTCCCGACTGCCACTGAGTTGCCCGTTCTTGATGCTCCCAGTCCATCGCGGGAAATCCTATTCGGTGTCCAGATGACTTTGTCTGGGGTACACATCGTGGCAAGTGCGCCAGGCCGGATGCTCGACTCACCAACTGCTAATCTCACTTTGCGGCTGTCATCCGTTCAGCTCAAGGCAACCAACATTGATCCAGACGACGGGATTATGTTGTACTCGGAAGCGACGGTACGCTTGAATGAAGTCAGTGTAGCCCTAGTATTAACTGATTCGCAATCAACACGGCGCTGTGGAAATCTCACGTTCGGTGCAATCTTCCAAGCGACTACCGAGAAAGACTCTGAGCCCATCCGTAGACTGTATCGGGTGCACAGTACGGGCTTGGAGGTCAATATATTTGCAGACACTGCATCGGCGGTGGTGGATGTCATGAACCATCTGCAAGACAAGATCAAGGACTTGGATCTGTCGAAAGAGAAGAAGTATCTGCGACGGCTTCGACACACGAAGAGTAGAGTGTCACACAGACGAGCCAAGAGCGTCAAGAGCGAGGCAGACGTTGACGCCGACGAAGATAGTGTCGACTCGGGTGCCCTCTTTACGTCCACCTATTCACTGGAGCTGCTCGACTTGCAGATCAGCTGGATCGTCGGAAACTCCATCGCACCGTTCCCACGAAACGAGAACGAAGATCTCGTTCTATCCTTCAGAAAGATCGGCCTGTCAACCCACAGAGATGATGCGGCACGTTTGCTCATCGAGAACATGCAGCTGCAGATGGTGCCCATCTCAGCCAGCAAAAAGAAGCGGTCGCTGAACTCTGCCTTGCTTCCCATGATGGTGTTCAACGTGGCTTACGCTTCGACGAAGGAGACCCGAAATGTCGCGTTCCAGGCAGCCGGAAAATCACTGGATCTCCAGCTGGACTCTCACTTCATTATCCCGGCGAACATTATCGAAAGATCGATCGCTCTAGCTGGCCAAAAGTTCCGCAAAGCATCTGCCAACTGGAAAATGACACCCACCACGACTGGTGCTCAGCGGAAGAATCCATTTGGCAACAAGCGGTTTGCCTCTGTGACAGTTGACGCCAATTTTGCTGGTGCTGTCGTGCACATCAATGGAGGAGACAGCTCGCCCACACAGAGCTCCTCCAGTCGAGCGCAGCAGAAAGGAAGATACAGTCAATTCGTTGGCGATGGTACTGCGAGTAGTTTGGCTTTGCGCGCCCCTGGTGTCGCGATTCGCATCGAGTATCAAGACGATGGACGTGATCCTTCTTTGACTGCCGAGGTGCGTGTGGATGGATCGAGCAACACCTTATTACCGACTGTAGTGCCTATCATGATAGATATATCAGAGAGTATCAAGGCAGTCGTGCGTGAGAAGGACGAAGCAGATTCCCCAGCTTCGTCAGACCAGTCAACAACACAGGCCAAGTCGGTAATCAAATCTGTCGAAGAAGATAGCAACATCATGGCTGCAGATCCATCGGCTATACTCGGTCGCACAAGTCTCAACCTTGGTCTCCGAATCTGCAAGCAAGAGTTTAGCTTGAGCTGCCAGCCTATCGCACGTGTGACGGCTATTGCTAAGCTTGAGGACATCTATGTCACGGCAAACAGTGTCAAGTCTCAGGAACATGGTCACTTCTTCGCTGCTTCTGCTGCGTTCGAGAAGCTTCAGGTCACGGTTCAGCATGTGTATTCGCGTGAATCGACTTTCGGACTGGACGTGGAATCAATCGTGCTGTCGCTAATGAACAGCAAGCATCTCAGCGGCACCAGTGGTATTTCAACCATACTGAAAATCAACCCCACGACCATGCAGATCAACGCTCGACAATTGCAAGACTTCCTGTTGTTCCGAGAGATCTGGTACCCACCTGAAATACGACAATCGTCCAAGCCTCCTACAGATGGCGCGGATTCTGAACCGCAGGACTACCTCATTCAACGTTACGAACAGGTGACAGCAGCAACCGCTTTCCCATGGAATGCCAATGTAGCAATTGCGGATATCAAGGTCGACTTGGACTTGGGCCAGGCCATTGGGAGGTCCTCGCTGCACATCAACAACATGTGGGCGTCGTCGAAGAAGAACACAGATTGGGAGCAGAATCTTTGCATTGGAGTGGAGAAGATAGGAGTCGAAAGCACAGGCCGGACAAGTGGGTTCGTTGAACTGCACGGCATCAAGGTTCGAACATCAATCAGCTGGCCAGAACAAGCACCAAATACCCGCCGGACACCTTTGATCCAGGCCTCGATCGCATTCCAGCAACTCCGCGTCAAATCAGGTTTCGATTATCAAGCCTTCCTGATGGCAGACATTGCCGATTTTGGTTTCCTGATGTACAACGTTCGCCAAGAAGGGCTTAATTCACAGGATCGTCTGGTGGCCATCCTTGACGGTGGAAAGGTCCACGTTTTCTGCCACGCTACGAGCGCCGCGCAAGGACTTGCACTGTACCAAGCGATCGAAAGACTGGTGCAAGAGAATCAACAAGCATACAGACAATCTCTCCGGGATATTGAGAAGTTCCTGCGCCGAAAGTCCTCTGCTGCAACACCCTTCACCCGTTCGCCATCACAAAGTATGATTGCAGCCAAGGCAGACGAAGACTCCTTCAAAGCGCCAATATCACTCCACACCGACGTCGTCGTCACGCTGCGCTCTATAAAATTCGGCGTCTTCCCCTCCACCTTCATCGACAGCCAAATCCTCCTCCTCTCCGCCGGTGACATGCAAGCCCGCTTCGCCGTCGCCCTTGACGACCGCAAAATCCACTCCACGCTCGGCATGACGCTTGGCCAGCTCAGCGTCGCTCTCTCCGCCATCCCAACCCCCAAAACCAGCAAACCCGTCACCGACCTCACCGTCGCCGACGTCTCCAGCAGCGCCGCATCCGCCCGCGGCGGCACCATCCTGCGCGTTCCCAAAGTCGTCGCCACAATGCACACCTGGCAAGTGCCCCGGTCCAACCACATCGACTACCTGTTCAAATCCTCCCTCGAGGGCAAAGTCGATGTCGGCTGGAACTACTCCCGCATCTCGTACATCCGCACCATGTGGTCCAACCACTCGCGCACCCTCGCCTCGCGCCTCGGCAAACCCTTGCCCGAATCAAACATCAAAATCAGCACATCCCAAACTCTGCCCGAGCGCGCGGAAGAATCAACATCCAGACCCAGAGCGCAAAGCGATGCCGGCCAGGAGAAAATCACGGCCGTGGTTAATGTCCCCCAGAGCAAGTACGAGTATACCCCTCTCGAGCCGCCGCTCATTGAGACGCCGCAGCTCAGGGATATGGGCGAGGCGACGCCCCCGCTGGAGTGGATTGGGTTGCATAGGGATCGCTTGCCCAATGTAACGCATCAGATTGTTATTGTGACGTTGTTGGAGGTGGCGAGGGAGGTGGAGGATGCGTATGGGAGGATTTTGGGGAATTCGTAGGGTTGGGGAATTTGAAGTGAAGGGAGTTTGGATGAGATAGAGATTCGCATTTATTTCCATTGGCGCAGCATGGTTCGGCGTGGTCATGGGGGATTTTGGGTTTACAGATGGCGTTTTCTTTTGGGAAGGAAGGGGCATTGTACAAAACAAAAGTACGTATATAATAGCAGACCATCGAGTACATACCACTTCATATCTTAAACTTCTATTATTTTTTTTCCGCACCACGTGACTCGGAAACACTACAGCGGACCCTATCAGGACGACTGAACATCGGCCATCGTACAAGGTAGTCCATCTTCTCACTTTTCAGTCATCCCGCTCGTCCCTTCACCAAATCCATCTTAAACCCGTACCTCCAGAACTTCTCCCAAGCATACACCTCCCGCTCACCCAAACACCGCTCCGAAGCTACACGCAGGCAATCGCCCAGTGCCACGACATGCACCCCCAACTCGTCCATCCCTCGCACATGAGGCCTGAGATGCGCGGTCCCAGCGCTTCGCCAGGTCAGGTCAGGTCAGGTCAGGTCAGACTCGCATACATGCACACTTGCAGAACAATCAAGATGCTGGGAATGGTCCCGCGAGGCGTAAGCGCGGCGTCTGACACTTAGGCACGCACGAGATATTTTGCGCGCGCGCGTGTATGGGACAGCGTGGCCTTTGCGCCGTGTCCGGGTCATCTGGGAAGGAAGGTGAGGTAAGCTGATGCCTTGGATCAGACGTCATGATATTTTTTTGGGGGGAGGGGATCTGAGGGAATATCGGTTAGGCAGTCGTGGGGTGGATGGGTGGCCTTGAACATGGCCCAGGCATCGAATTCGAGTTTGAAAAGAATTCAGGCAGGCGGCTGGATAAGACATCACGTTATGTTGTGTTTGGGGGAAAGAATGTGGTAAGGCTATCGATGTATTGCACTGCGCGACGTGATAATGGTTCATCGAACATGAAGAAGGGGGAATCTCAGAATAGAAGGAACGAAAGGAGAAGTATAAGATGACCATGACCGAGAAGAAGAAGGAAAAAACGCGCACTAGCTCGCCAGGTGAGAACTGAGCTTATCCACGCTGCTGGGTTACGTTACGATCCGTGAGCGCCCCGATATACCCACGGGGCGTAGCCATGCTGACATGTCCATGCCCGAAAAAGCGTCGACCTCAGAGGCGTCAAACTCCGAAGAAAATCGGTAAAAATATAAACATAATTACGAAAGCGAGAGACGGTATAAATAGCAAACGCCAGAATGATGCAAGAAATATCGTGTTCCCTGCCTGGAATGAATGCAAAGTCGTCGTATGCACCACCTGATCCTTCCCCAACGTACGCCGTATTATATGCTGGTCTTGATAAGATGTAGTGCCTTGCAAGGATTGTAAAGAAAGTAAACGCCTGAACGCCGTGTATTCCGGGGTATTGTGTATGAATGGGCCGTTCCGTACCGGGATGTGAGAATGTTGGAGAAATAAAAGGAAGAAAGAGAGGGAGGAAATGTAAACGCCCCCAAGATGCTGAATGTCGAAAAACTTGAATGAGGGCTGGTCGAAGGGAGGGGCTGCGAGTGTGGTTGCGCGTCGAGCAAGGCAGACCAGACGATGGGAGGGGTTGGGGTGTGGTACAACGCCCGAAGCAGCCTAGCCCGCCGCGATCATGCGGACGTTGAGTGGATCACCCGACGCGCATCCTCGCCAGCTTGACTAGAACGATCCGCACGCCACAGATAACATCCGCAACCTTCTTACACCCTCGTCGTACGCTCGCCATAAGGGTGGTAGGTATTGTCGGCCGTGATTTGGCTGATATCGCCCGCCAAGTCTGTCCTTTGCAGTGATTGCGCGGCAGAGGGCATGCCGACTGCCCCGGCGGCGCTGAGATACGGATAGTCCCATGAGTTGCGCCCACCTTGAGTAAGGCTGGTAGGGTATTGCATCTGGTGCGCAGAAGCACCCCATTGAGTCATGCTATGCCCTGATGGTGTCCTCTGGGGCACCGACATCCCATGACCCGCTGACCCCTCAAGGCCTGCTGATACTCTCAGGTGGGGAGATAGACTGGATGCTGCTAGGTGTGGTGTGTATGCCGTTGATGCAGTCGAAGCTGATACCGATTGTGGCGAAGAATTTCGATGCACACTCGCTGCTGCGTGCGACATGGCGCCCGGGTATGTTGAAGTCGATGTGATAGGAAGTGATCCGACGCCAGCAGTGGATGAGTAGCTCGCAGACTGAGAAGTATTAGTTTTATGCTGTGCTCCATCGAATTGATACGTACATATTTGCTGATGATCTTCTTAAGTGCCTGCGCAAGAACCTTCCACGAGAAGACTTTGACATCTTTCTCAATGTTGCGCGGCTTAGGATTCGGAAAACCCATGATGACCTTGAAGAAAGCTTCGCTGTCCAACTTGGCTTTGGAAACAGTCATTGGGCGGAATCCCTCCAGGTTCCGGCGGATTCGGTTCTTCTCCTCGACCGTGAAGCGAACATTCACCAACTGCTCCAACAGGAAAATGGTGTCGACACTCGTGATGAAGCACTCGTCTTTCTCCTCCCACCAGATGCAGCTGACACAAATACTTCGGGTCGCACGAGCCTCTGGTGTCACTGGCGCAAACGAAGTCGTGATCGTACTGCCATGTTGCGATCTTTTGAACTCGACAAGGCGTCTCTTTGCGTCCAACTCCTCTTGGGTCCAGTCCTCGCTCATCTTGTCCAGGTCACCGTCAACTTTCAAAATGGCCTTTGACTGGTACATTGAGTAGGGATTGAACGGCTGGCTGGTCGCCGCACCTCCTGTCTGTGAAATAGAGGTGGCTCGAACAAGAACAGGTGTTTGAAGTGCTCCTGATGTGGCATATCCCGACGCTCCGGACTGCGGCCCCGCCATCGAGGCAGAGTTTCGACTGGTGTGCGTCACAGTACTGTAGTGGCCATAGGATGGCAGACTGGGAGACATCTGCGGCAGCTTAAAGTCTGTATGTGTAAGACCCGCACCCGAAGGAACAGCAAATCCTTTCTGCGAGAGCTGAGAAGCGTAGCTCGTCTGCTTTGACATGTTATATGCACCACTGTAGGTGTTCGAAAGCGAGGACTGAGCTGGGGAGTGGCGAAATTTTGTGCTTCCGAGTACGCTCCGGACATTGTGCGTGGCTTCGCATGGTAGCGCATGGGGGGCGACTCGTTTTGGCTGGGGTTATTGTCTGTATAATCTTGGAGTGTCGTCAAACTCGGGGCGAGTACCTCCGCTTCCTAGAGTACTCTGGAGAAGATTGGTAGGCAAGGTTCGGCGACATGTCTGTAAAGGTGAACTTTCCGGCGTCACACTGCGAAAGCAGGTTCCCGTTCTTGTCTTCTATTTGCAGCCTTGAGCATCATGGTCGGATTCCAGGCGTTGGTCAATGGATAGGGCGGCACCTCGACATTGAGGAGGTAGTTGTGGGCATCATCGTCGTAATCGACCTTTTGGAGTGCGGCAACGCACTTCTTAGTGCCAAACATGAGGATGAAGGTGTTGGCACTGGAAGCTAGATCGTAATCCGATGAGATTTGGACAGAGACTGTAGATCTGGCGGTGCCGTGAGAGGGCGTAACGTATTCGGATATTACCGTTTCGGTGGTTGTAAGGGAGGCGGGATGACGAGACCCTGCATCAATAAATGAGGAATCGGGTTGGAGGGCTGCTGTGGCGCGTGACTCGTAAGTCGAGGTGGGAACATAGGACATGTCTGCCCTGGGAAGGCCATGGCCTAGCTCCGCGGGCGCACCCGTGTATTGCGAGACGAGCGTAGGCTGTGCAATGCCTGTATAGCTTGGGAGCTGATTCGATCTTGTGGCTTCGGCTTCTGTGGGGTTGGCTGATCAGTCAATGTACTAGCAACTCTCACGTGGGTGCAACCGAGCCCATCCGACCATAATGTGGCAGGTGGCCTTGGAGGTTTGTCAGATGAGCCGCATTCCACTTACCGTACACATATTGCTGGTTTTTATCGTATCCCGACATGGACGTCAGATCTGCACCCTTGATGGCGTGCACAGTCTGAGGCCTGCTGTTGAAGCCTTGGCCACAATGTGCTAAGAATTGCTCTGAGGTGTCTGGATCAGCACCAAAAGCGTACGATGTACGGTAGCTATCAGGCTGAAGTATCGAATATGTTAGCAGGCAAACGTGTGTTGGGGTCCGGATGGTAGGCAGCAGCGAAGGGGCACGGTTTGAGGCTCTCGTGGGCGTGCTAGGTGGATGCAAATAGATGGTTGAGACGTACCTGATAGCTCAGCTCTACGGTGCAGGCCAGTTTGACGGTTGGCTGGTGCTATCTGGGTGGCAGAAATACGAGACAAGCGACTGATGCTGCCTTCTTCCAGAAGACGTACAGGGAACTGGTAGGTGCGGTGGGCGTGGCGTGTTCGAGATGACCGACAATGAGTCCTTGTTAGATGAAAATGTTGTGACAAGAGGCCTCGATGGACTGTTTGAGATGTAAGAAGAGGCAGATCTGAAATTGGGTTGGATGACCACTTGTGACCAGTGAAGGCGGCAGAAGTAACTTACCCAGAGACAGACGAGCAGGATGTTTAGAAGATGGATTCATCCGGGAATCAGGGGAATTTGAGTGTCGGTGTCGGACACGGCGAGTCCTGCTCTTCGCCTAAGGTAGCTCAGACAATAACAGAAGGTTGTAGACGAAACAGGGAAGAAGCAAGCGTGGCTCTAGCTGCAAACAAGAGTGATTCAGCGCGCATGCCAGGTGCTTGAAATGACAGTCAGTGCCTTGGTACAGAATGTCGCATGTCACAGCCCGCATTTCGATGTGATGGACGTGTGGTGACTTACATCGCAGGACAAAGCAGCAGAGACATGGACGGTAAGAGTGGCCAATGTGAGGAGGGCTAGGCAGCCTCGCGAGACGGGAAGGAAGATGAACAGGAGGATGCTGGAGCTATGACTGTAGAGATAGGCGCCCAGTTTAATAGCATAATGTGGTTTGGTAGGTGAAGTAATAAGCGATGTGGCCCCAGGGTAGCGGGAAAGGGGTAGGATTGGCCCAGCGCAGACTGCAGAGGATTAGGCGTGAAATGCAAAGGCAGGGCGAGCACAGTGAGCTCTGGGGGGCTCGGATGACTCTTGGTGATTACCGGGCCCGTCAAGCTGGGTAGACTAGCGGGTCAGTGAGTGCTGAAGCACGCCCTCGAACGGTTAGTGTGTTCGCCGTTGGGCACGACGTCACACAAAGCCTGACAGCTCTGCAAAGAGAGACTAAGTTACGAGATTGAAGACGGGACAGAGGGCTGGGATTCTGTGCACTGGGGTTGTGAAGGGCGCCGGGTAGGCAGCGATGGCGCAGTCCTGTCAAGCAGGTAGCAGTAGTAAGCTGAGCCGCAGGGTTGGCTGTGAGTGGCCAGCTTTTGGTAGCAGCTGTGGCTGCGAGCAGTGGAGCAGACGAGACAGCCTCAAATTGCAAGTGCCAAAAGCAACGCGGTGGAATTCCAGCAGATGACGAGGGTGGCCACTACGTGCGGTGTGGGGTGGGTCTATGAGACCTCTGCAATGGTGAGCAGCGCGGATGCGGAGGGCCAGGGCCAAAGCTTCGAAACACAATCCGTGAGGCGTCGGATGTGCGTGTAATGGGAATTGTGCAGAAATGCAAACAAACGAGGTCAAGGGGAAAGCAGAGCAGAGCAGGGAGAGACAGAGGCAGAGGGAGCTGCAGGTAGTGCTGGATGTGATGGGCACTGTTGGTTAGTGAGGCAGTGGGCAGTGGGCAGTGGTCAGCATCCGAGAGGCACCCAGCGCGGCGGTGGCCTGGATGGTGATATACATGTGGCCCAGCATGGCCGTGAGCATCAGCAGTAGCTGGATGGGATTCTATGCGGCGCTCAGTCAGGGCGTGCCATGAGCCTCTGGCCTAGAGATGCACGCAGGGTCTGGAGCGCGGTGAGTGGGCAAGATGACGGCAGCCGAGCCAGTGAGGGCACAGAGCCGCTCAGCATGGCCCCATTACAGAGCGGTGGTAATGGGGTCGTTGCAGGAAGGGAGGGCATCTGCTAAGTGTGGTGAGCAGCGAGCATCGGCACCAGCGGTCAAGCGAGTTGACGGACCATCTATTCCTGGTGTGGCTTGCAGGCAACCTTAATTGCATCCCTGCCGCCCGTCTGCGCATCGCCAGAAAGCCACTGGAGCGCGTCTGTGGCCAGGCACGGCGACGATGCCAGCAGAGCCAGCAGAGCCAGCAGAGCCAGCAGACATGGAGCTCGTTACGGCGGCTGCTTGGGCGATGGGCCAGCAAAGGGAGCCATTCGCCGTCCCACCATGGCGTTTTGGTGTGCTCGACGTCGGCGCCCATGGCATGGCACGTAACCACGGATCCGCCGCCTGCGAGCCCGCGGAACGCTCCTTCGCCGTGTACCGTTGCTCTTGCCTGCCCCTACCGACGAGGAAGTTGCGGTCGCTCTGTTTGCATGGAGCCGCCCCATCGGGACAGAAGCATCGACACCTGTCTACCCGTCCACCAGGCATGAGCGGCGCGGGGCGGAACCACATTACGCGCTCCTGTAGCTGTCAAGTCCCGAAATACGCTGCCACGCCTGTTGCATTGCTCCGTCGCCTCCATCCTGCGCTGCGCTGCTTACCCTCATCAGATGGTCAGGCCCAGCGCTCCCTTACGCACCGTCCCCCCCCGTGCCATGGCGGCTGAGCTGATCAACGTCGCCGTTGTAGAGCATATTCTTAGCAAAGATGATGCCGCATCACCCAACGCTCTTGCCCGATCCGGTCCTGAGCGCGGTTGCCCGCAGGCTGTGTAAATCTCCCCAAACGTCAGCCTCGCCAGCCTCCGCACCACAAACAGGCAATTAGCCTGCCACAACTGCCCCCTTCGAGCATTTAACCACAGTAACCATCACGACGCCGCATGTCTAGCCCTGCCTTCGCATCGCAGGTAGAACGCAGGAATCATGGCCGAGCATGCGCTCCGTCGCCTATCATCCATCTCATCTTACGCCCAGAACTAACGTGCTTCATGGAGCTAGCCGCTGCCACCCAGTACCCGTGCAGGCCCTCATATCCGCTTACCCATGGCCAGGACCACAGTTTGGCCTCAGAGCGCAGCCACATCAGATTTCGCAGAGCGAACGCTGGTCGGCACGTTCCGTCATGACGCCCGACATTCACCCCCCAGCTTGCAGATCCGGGGCCGGAGAGCCAGCCTTAGCCAATGGCACCGTCGTATATTGCTTCTATGCACGACATCACTGACGCGCCAGTCCTCCGACCTCCTCCTCCAAGGGCGAAATCGCAACTGCAAACTCCATGCAGACATAGTTGGTTGATACCTCTCCACGCTCGCTATCGCCTGCCGTGACTTCCCAAATGGGATTGAGGCACACATGCATCAAGGCCATCTTCGCGCGAGCATGACCCCAATGCCCTTATCGCGACATCTGATCTTCTTGCAGACATATGCCATGCCGCAGCACTACTCTTGCAACGAACAGCACATCAACACAGGGGCCCTATCGCGCGCCTACTCAAAGCTGAGACCAACGGACCACGAGGCTGCGCGCCATTGCCTTGGATCCCTACTTGCTTTTTGTGCAATATACGCAATACTTCTGAAACTAGCCGCCCGATCATGCGGCTTGCCGTAAAGCAGAGGATCAATTTCTGTAACTCATAATCACTCTCCCGCAAAAGCAGGAACCGAGCTGGTGCCGTCACCATCTCGATAGCCCTCCCTGGATCCGCAGCGTACATCTGAGCTAATCTGGAAAGTCAGTACTGTACGACTGCGATAAAGAGACGATGCTCAATGCGCGGTCAAGGTTCCGTTGGCGTTCTGCTTGGTCACACAGAACGAACGCTGTTTCTTTCCATCGTTACATCAACTACACCAAAACGGTCCTCACCTGCTTCAGCCCCACCAATCGCACAGGACAGACTAGCGCTTTTTGATAGAGTACGAAAAACTCCCCTGCACACATGAAACTTGTGTGTGCTCTCATTGTCGCGTCATATCGAAAGCCCGAGAGTCTCCTCTAAAAAAATTCAACGCCGCAGGAAGAAAGTAAATGGCTTGACCCGCTCGATGAGTCCTCATCATCGAAACTCACCCGCACATGAACTTCTGCAAAGCGGCGCTCAATACATCACCTGTGGCGTCTTTTTTTTTCAACGCAAGCGCAATCGACCCCTGCAGCTGGTTGACGGTAGGGCTGCTTTACATTCTTGTCTCGGTGGAAGCCGAGAGCCCTGTGGCGGTATTCCAACCCCTCAGCAACCTGGTTGTTGGGATCATTCTTGCAGCTTGTTACGCGACTGCTCAGGGCGAGCAAGGGAGCAGAATCCCAGCAACCCGGGTCCAGGTCATCGAAGGCCCATCGGAAGCGCACTTGTGGGGGAAAGGGATCGTTCTTCACGATGCTACACCTCCACGGGCGACGTGCATGGCACTAGCGGAAACCTGCACTGTCCCTGGAAAAAAGCCACCTCGAACGGAGAGCCCGCCAAACACAGAACGTGACACGCCTCATTCTTGACGATCGAGCTGAAAGCGCCGACGAGACAATCGTCCATATCAGACCGGCGTGCGACCATCGCCAACCGTTCTGTTGCACGCGCTTGGATGGCACGTTGGGGCATCGGCTTGCTGCAGGATCTGCTTCACCTCCTTGCAGCCGATCTGTGCCGACGTGTCACAGTACAACACATCGCTACGCACGTGATCCGACGGCCGTGTTGGTACGCCACAAGCATTCCTTTCCAAGCCACACACTACCTTGACGACGCTCGTCGACAGAAGAGTGAGGATTTGTACGTGCAAGGGCAGAATGTGCAATCAAGGACGCAGCTTGTCTCGTCAGTGAATGTAGGTCGTCAACGGCGTGAAAGACATGACAACACGCACGCGCTCGTGCAGATGATATGGTAACATCCTGTTCGCGCCAAGCTGATATATATGGTGACCAGAAGGTCATCCATCTGCATCGTCACCTCGTATCGGCTTTGCCCCTCCCGCAATCGCCACATCTTTACGCAGTCGACCCTGTGCTCTCGTAAATCACCGCTTCATAGACTCAGTGACGTTCGGCGACATGCCTGAATAGAGGTCAAGTACCATGCTTTCACCGTGTCTTAGTCTCGCGGATACGAGCGCCAATCGCAATGGAAATAATGCCTTTTCTTGCGTGCAAAGCCTGATATACTCGGCTAGTTGCGTCAAAACTTCTCTCCCCTTGGCGATCCCGTCCTTCAGCCCAGTCTCAAACTCAAGTTCCCATCGCGCGTATTGACCAGAGAGAAATATTGCGCCGCATCGTGACAGCAAGATAGATGAAGCAGAATACTGATTCGCATATGGGCGCAACTGGTGCTCCAACCTACCCTCTATAAAACTTTCAATCATCCAAGGTCTTCACTCACGTCAACATCGGCAAGCCAGTGAAAGAAGAAGAAGAAATTGATATATACGCATGCCATCGCCCTCATGTCTGTATCATTATCTACATCCATCGCATCGAATTCGTATCCAATCCATGAAACCGTCAATTCATTAAACTTTCCATCCCCAGTCTCTCTTCCAATCTCACTTCAGGGGGGGGTATAAAGCCTTTCTTTCAATCCAGCTCTTCGCAAAAACAAAAATCACAAAATAGCACACACACACGCAGACGTCATTCTAATCCACAACCTCCTCCTTCTCTACCATGGAGGGTGTTCGGGGTGGGGGCACTCTATTTCTTGCCCTTCTTCTTCTTCTTCTTATTCGCGTTTGCGGTGGTAGGCGTGCTGGGCGTCGAGTCGGTGGGGCTCTTGGGGTCTTCTTCGGCATCGTCTTCCTTTGCCTCGGGGACGGGGTCTTCGGCGGCGGGAGTAGCGGGAGTCTCCTCCTTGGGTGCCTCAACTTCTGGCTCGGCAGCCTTGACTTCCTCCTTGGGTGCCTCGACAACAGGTTCGGCGGCCTTGACTTCCTCGACGGGAGCAGCGACTTCGGGCTCTTTCTCGACAACCTTCTCGACCTCAGGCTCCTTCTCAACGACCTTCTCGGCGACCTCAGGTTCCTTCTCAACAACCTTGGCCTCCTCCTTAGGAGCAGCCTTGGCGTCTGCGAGGTCCTTCTTCAGAGACTCGGTCTCGGCGGTCACGTCCTCAAGCTGCTTCTTGAGCGCGGCAGAGTTCTCTTCAGCCTGGCTAAGAGACTCCTGAGCGGACTTCAACTGGGTCTCGACGTCGGTCTTGGATACCTCAAGAGCCTTGAGCTCTTCAGACGCCTTGGAAGATTCAGCGAGCTTAGATTCGAGGTCAGTGATCTTGGTGTCTAGCTCCGCCTTCTCAGAAGCAGTCTTCTCAGATGAAGCCTTGAGCGCGGCGATCTCAGTCTTCAGAGCCTCGGCCTCTTCAGCAGTCTGCTTGGATGCCTTGAGCTACCTCCGTCTGTGGTCGCGAGTCTTGGCCTTTGCCTCTTCGAGTTCAGATTCGGCCTTCTTTGCGGTCTCGAGGGTGCGGCGTTGGCCTTCTCGAGCTGAGCCTGCAAATCAGCGACCTTGCTGCCATCCTACCTTGGCGGCAGCGAGGTCCTTACTCCACAGTCTCCTTCGCAGCCTTGGTCTCCTCGTGATCGGCGGTGGCCTTCTCGAGCTGGGTCTGGAGATCCTTAACCTTCTCCTCGTGAGAGCCGGACGCGGATGCAACACTGGCAGCCTTCTCCTCGGCTTCGGCGGTCGCCTTCTTGGCGGCCTCGAGCTCCTCGTCGAGAGTGGCCTTGGCCTTCTTCAACTCCTCGAGCTCAGACTGAGCGGTGGAGAGAGAAGCCTTGGTCTCCTCGTGAGATGCCTCAGCGGCCTTGATGGCATCCTGGTTTCCGGAAGCGGACTCCTTAAGCTCGGCGAGAGCCTTCTCTGCAGCGGACTTCGCCTCCTCGGCACTGGCGAGCTGCTCCTTGACAGAGTCATGCTCAGATGCCTTGGCGGCGAGATCCTTCTCAAGAGTAGCAACCTTCGCCTCAGCCTCGCCGCTTGACGACTTGGCAACGAGAAGGGCTTCTGAATGCTCAGCGTCCTTGGCTTCGAGCTTGCTGGTAGCCTCCTTGAGAGAGGCCTCGAGCTCAGCAACCTTGCCCGCATCTGCCTTCGCATCAGCCAACTCCTTCTCGAGTGCCTCGATCTTGGTGGTGAGGTCCCCGGTCTGGGTCTTGGAAGTCTCGGCAGTCTGAAGAGCTTCGGTAAGCTTAGCCTCGGTCTCTTCAGCCTTGGTGTTGGACTCCTTAAGAGAGGCCTCAAGGGTGGCAATCTTGGCAGAGAGCTCATCAGTGTCACCCTTTGCCGCCTCGCCAGCCTTCTTCGCCTCCTCGACCTCAGTGTCCTTCGCCTTGAGAGAAGCTTCGAGCTCAGCAATCTGACTCTTGAGGCCCTCAGCCTCTCCTGATGCAGACTCGGTAGCCTTGGTGGACTCCTCCTTAGCAGCAGCGGCCTCCTTTTGGGCAGCCTCAAGATCAGTCTTGGCGGATGCGAGGGATGACTCAAGCTCGGCAATCTTTGCCTGAAGACCCTCCGCATCGCCCTTGACAGACTCAACAGTCTTGTTGGACTCCTCCTTGGCAGAAGTAGCTTCCTGCTGGGCAGTGGCGAGGGAAGCCTCGAGCTCAGCGATCTTGCTCTGAAGGGTGGTAGTCTCCTCCTTTGCAGACTCAGAAGCCTTTGTGGTCTCGGCCTTCGCATCAGCGAGTGCCTGCTCCAAATCGGCAACCTTAGTCTGGAGACCCTTGGAGTCACCCTCCGCTGCGTCCTTAGCGGCAGCAACGTCCTTCTGGGCAGTATCGAGGTCAGACTTCGCAGATGCGAGTTCGGTTTCGAGACCAGTGATCTTGCCTTGCAGAGCCTCAACCTCCTCCTTCGACGAAGAAGTGGCCTTTTCAGCCTCCTCCTTTGCAACGGCAAGGTCCTTCTCAAGCTCAGTAATCTTAGCGGCCGACGATTCGGAAGCATTCGATACCGCACCCTTGGCAGACTCCAATTCGGCGTCCTTAGCAGCAAGGCCGTCCTTTGCCTCCTTCAGCGAAGCCTCAAGCTCAGCAACCTTGGCGGCAGACTCCTCGGATGCAGAGCTGGCAGTGCTCTTCGCACCCTCAAGCTCCTTCTCCAGGTCGGCAATCTTTGTGGTAAGAGCGTCGACGTTGCTCTTCGCCTCCTCAGCAGCCTTGACGGCAGCGTCCTTCTCGGCAGTGACAGTCTCGAGCTCAGCAGTCTTAGCGGCCAGCGAGTCTTGAGCGTCCTTCAACGACTTCTCAAGCTCGGTGATCTGGCTACGAAGACCCTCAGCATCGCCGTTGGCAGAGTCAGCAGACTTGAGTTTCTCCTGCAAATCGGCGATCTCAGCCTTCAAGCTGTCGACCTCGCCCTTGGAGGACTCAGTAGCCTTGGGACGCCTCAGCGACGGCAGCACTGTGCTCCTCGGACTTGGTTGCGAGCTCAGCCTTGGCAGTCACAAGCTGCTCCTTCGCCTGGGCCAACTCGCTCTGAAGTTCCGATACCTTGGAAGAAGCATCGGTGGATCCGGATGAGAGTTCAGTGATCTGGGCGCGGAGACCCTCAGCCTCAGAGTCATGAGTCTGCTTGAGCTCGGCAATGGTACCACGGAGACCCTCTGCCTCCTCCTTGGTAGCAGAGTGGGATTGCTCGAGGTCGGTGATTTGAGTGCCACGGGCAGCAATTTCCTCCTCGTGCTGCTTCTGGAGGTCACCAATTTGTGACTTGAGGGCGGTGATTTCAGACATGAGAACAGCGATCTTATCGTCCTTGGCGCCGGCATCGGTAGCGGCTGACCTGGTGGTCTCGTTCTCAGCCTGGAGACCCTCAATGGTGGCATGCGCCTTTGACAGCGAGGCCTCCTTCTCAGCGTGGGCTGCGGTGAGCTTCTCCAGATCGTCCTTGGCGGCAGCCAACTCCTGCTCGACGTTGGACTTGTCGGCATAGAGCTGCTCGTGCTCGGCGCGTGGGATCGAGTCCTCGCTGGTCTTGCCACCCTCTAGGCTCTGGATGGTCTGCTTGAGCTCCTGGATCTCAGCCTTGAGAGCATCGATCTCAGCCTGTAGCTCAGCAACACGGCCTGCCCACTCTTCCTGGACGGTGTTGCGCTCCTTGAGCTTTGCCTCACGCACCTGTTGCACGACGACGCTGACCATGTGCTCCTCGAGCTCCTTCTTGTCCTGTTGCAGGGTAGCCTCGCGCTCTTCGAAGCCCTTCTCACGCTCCCTGTAGTCTTCCTCCAACACCTTGACATGTTGGTCCTGGGACTGTGCGACGGTTTGTGCCTCGGACAGCTGGGCCTCGGTGTGTGCCAGCCTCTTCTGCAGCTTCTCGATTTTTACTTCGAGCGTGTCGTCGTCGGAGGGAGACGGGGGCTCGGTGGAGGGAGCTGGCGAGCGACGGGTTAGTAAAGCCGAGGCAGGCACGTACTGAGGAGCTACGTGATATGGAAGATAAGGGCTAGACGAACGTGCTACATGGTGTTATTGGGAGTTGGAGGGGAAAAGAGCTTATACATACCAATTCGGTCCTCTCCTCCAGGAATGCTTGCCTCATGTGGCGTGTCGGGCGGGGTATCGATGCCGTTCTCGCGCGGGGCCTCATCGATCTTGCTCGGCGCTGTGGTGTCTGTGGTTGTGACGGGCGCGGTGGGCATGGATGGCACCGGTTCCGGGTGGCCAGCCCCGAAGAAGTAGTTGTATGCTCGCTTCATGCTGCTTGTGCGCTTGGGAAGACCCGGGCGCTGTGAACTCGTGGATTTGCGTCCTCGTCGGTCCTGTTGCTCAGCTGCTTCACCGGTTACTGTAACGGGAACAAGCAGATCTCCGCCGCTGTGTGGTGGCCTTTGTGAAGGTCGTCGTGTTAGGCGGCGACCGAATTTCTGAGATCCCGACTGGATGTCAGCGAGGATCTGCTTCTGCTCTTTGCTCGAGACACTGAGAGAGGTGGTCAGCGATGGTCCAATCGGGTGAGACAGCGGCAGCAAGCGGGCTCAGTGTGCAGGTAAGGTAAGAGCCAATGACTGCAACAATAAAAAAGTTTGACAGAAATTGGAACCTCAAAAGCAGAATTGTTTGCTCTGCAGACAAAGGAAGTAAAGAGCTTCTCACCAAAGCGTTCGTTCGTAAGTCGTTAACACCTCTCAACCGAAAAGGCTGAGTCGTTACAAAAAAAAGTTTGTGTTTGGCAAAGTACAAGCTCGGGAGAAAAGAAAAGCAGCAGAGAGCGGCAGCGGGACAAACTTACTCATAGCTCTGTTTGCGCCCAAAGCTAGGCATGATTCGACGAATGAAAAAATTGCGTTATCAGTGATTCGAGCGCCTTGCACACGGCGACGAGAGCGGTCAAGTACTCGACAGTTTTTATGTACGGAAGCACAACCACGTCGGTCGCTGGTCTACGCCTCGGACCAATTGCAGGGGTGCACGTTGCGTTGGGATGTGGAGACGATTGTCCGGTTGAACTGCCGCAAGCTGTTGGTGTGTATGAATTGGGAGTAGAAGTGAGCAGCAGGAGCGAGTTGGGGGTGCTGGTATTAAGTGCTTTTTGATGGCTTTGCGCAGGTGTCGTGTTACGGTGCTGCTGCCAACGTGCACAACATCAACCCGGGCGAAATGGGATGGGATGGTATGATGAAGCTTGAGCACGGATACGCGCGCGCGCTGGCGGGTACATATAGTGACGGACTCGGCGTCTGCCAATTGATCTGCTCCTGCTGCTATGTCGTCGCATCGTGCTCGAAGCGACCTCTCACGCGCTTTGCGAACAAGGCCTCTCCTCGACCACAGGGCACGCCTGAAACACGACGCGCTGCAAAGAGTCTTGCCATCATGACAGATGCTGATCGAGGGCGATTATGCAGGGCTGAAGGCCGAGGCGGTTGATGCGTTGTACAGGGTGAGTGGCATCCTTCTCCGCTTTTTTTCCTGTCGCCAATGTCGGTCGCGGTGTCGCGCTCGGACACGTCAAGCTTCACTGCACCTCACCTCATTCATCGACGTGGACAGCAGCCCTCAGGTACCGCACACTGCCATCATCGTCACATGGGATACATCACGCCATATACCCATTGCATCTTCAACGCGTTCACGCTGCTGTCGTCATTCAGCAAAGCAGAGCAAATCTCTTCACCGCCAATGCACCCCAGAGCCGCCAGACCTGTCCAACCCGAATCCCTGCATGCATAACCGTCGACCCGTCCTCTAGCGCTAGCCACATCTCCACCGCCATATCGCACATCAGATCGCAAACTGTCCACGACCCCTCCTCCAGCTCGTCAAAGTTTTCCTTGTTGCTCTGGTGACTCGTTGGCTTCGCCGAGGGGTAGGGCACGTGAAAACGCCGAAAGTGAAGCGAATGGCGGACATCGTGGGAAATGAGGTGGCTTGAAGTGTTGCGCCATCCCGAGATCACGTGCAGTAGCACGACATCGTCATCGCGCTACTGTTGGAGCACGTCCTGCCTCTGTAAATCACGATTATTGGTATCCATTGATCTGACGGATAGCTTTGTCTTAACATGGTAGGTATAGACAAGGCTATACAATAGCTGAACTGCAAGGACGAGTCTTTACTCTGCACGGTATTCAAACTATACCGCTGCTGTATGGTATACATCCCTCGTGTATAGACCCACCAGCTCCAGAGACGTTCGTTACATCGACACTACAAAACATTCGTGTGCGTGTAATTTTGTTAGTTGTGCAACGCGTTGCGACACATGCGATAATGAAATGGGCAAAGCAAGAGGAGCAGCGATGAAGATGGACAATCTAGGGCAGCGAAGCAGCCACACAATCTGGCAATCATAAATCACCACGCCTGACATCGAGGAATGCTGACTCCTAAATTGACAACATTGAAGCAGACAATCAATGAAGAAAAGAATCATCGCGTGCAAGGGAACCAATATCAACATCACCCTTACTGTAGCAATATTTCGTGCCGATCCTCTCGGACTGGATATTCTACCAGCATGCAATGTGTACCGTGGAGATCTAAAACCGCTACAAGCCCGGTCACTGTCACAATTCGTTTCGCGACATGGGCAGGGTCATGGAGAACATTACAGTATGTATTGAATGATTTGTCGGATTGCTCACTTGGCCGTTGTTTATCTCAAGGTTCAAGATAACCATGTCTCCAGTACGACCCCAACAACACTGGCTAAGAAAAAGTATTCCGCCACAAGATGCAATGTTGCTATTTACTCCCTGCACATTCTACTACGCACTGAAGATCGCTTTATTCTCCCTCACCCAGTCTTCAAGACTAGTCGCCGGCCTTCCCGTATAAAGCTCAACATTCCTCACTCCTTCCTCATAGTGTGGGAAAATCTCCCCATCCCCCTTATCCCTGCCCTTCGTACCCAGTACGTCCACCATGTACTTTGCAAAATGTTCCGGCATGCCCGATCCAATGTACCTCTTGTAACCCTCCTCGGGCCCCAGCGCCGTGATCTCCAACTCCTTACCCAGCACCCTGCCAATCCTCACAGTACTGTCGTATATAGACAGGATCTCAGGGCCATAGAGATACACCTTCTTCTGTCCATTCCGCGGGCCAGACACGAGTATGCTACCAGCCACCCTGCCAATGTCCGCGGGCGCAATGTTATCCTGCAGGAACGTGGCGCCGTACAATACCACACGCCCACTGGCTAAGCCCGCCTTGTCCGACAGCAGGTTCGTGACGAAGCATCCGGGCCGCACAGCGACGTAGCCGTCCGGCCCAAACACGTCGTCCAGGTTCGCTTCGACCTGCGCATGCGCATGAGGGATTAGTTCCGAGGAGGGAATGGCCCGCAACTCGTGCTTTGTCGGGATAGTGAAGCTGCTCAGGAAGACGACGAACGAGATGCCCGCGGCTTTCAACGCTTCAATGGCGGCCCGCATGTGGTCGGGTGCGCCGTGCACGAGGTAGATGAAAGCGCGCCGTGCGCCTGAAGTCTGGACGGCTTGGAGCACGGTTTCGGGCTTTTGGAGGTCGGCTTGGACTCGGTGGAAGGCGCCTGAGTCCTCTGCGAGGCTGGGAATCTTCTTGCTGGTGTCTCTCATCGCTAGCCACACCTTGGCACCTTGTTCTGCAGCCGCATGGGCAGCGATAGATCCCACTTGACCTGTCGGGCCGAAAATGATTACAGAGGACATTGTGGCACAGAAGGGTATTATTCGAAATGGGAAAGTTAGATTTTGTAGAGAAGGCTTGGCAGCTGGGAGGCTTTACACGTGGTGAAGATGAAGGTAGAATTCAAGTACCGACTTCTAGAATCTCAAGTATATTCTACTCTCTTTTTATACGCTCACTTGAGTCGACTTACTACCCCGCCTTACGTAAGGCACGATCCAGCATTATTTCAACTCGGTTGGGAGATATCGGGATTATCGGAATGAAGGGAGTTAACGATTCGTGTTTGTTATAATCCGGACACTGAACGCGGGACTAACTGTAGGACCACAGAGTTTGTACCTCACAGACCTTGCGCTCCTAAATGATGCGTTACCTTTCCCCAAACCTACGGATCACCTTGATATGGAAGAAACAATGGAAACAAGAACAATCCCTTCATCAGCTCAAGCGTTCAATATCACTGATCCAGAAAAAACATGTAATCAAAAATAATAAAACACGGCTTCTTGACATGCTCGCCCTAACAGAATAGAGAACGCACGATAAACACAACAGGTAACAAAATCATTTCCAATGCTTATTGTCAGGAGCAAGTTGTGTAATCATGTGAAACTCCATCTTCGCTCCACTGATCTAACCCTAAAGGGATCAAAATAAATACGCCCCAAACGCCATGAAGATGCTGTCCATAACTGAAAGTCGCTATAGTCTATGGGCAAAGTGCGAAGAAACACAAAGAAAAGAAAACGCCGTATCAAAGGATTTTACTAGGAAAGAGGCTGTGCACGTATCCGCTCCTCCTCATCTTCATCATAAACATCCGGTACCGATGAGGCCGACGAAGTACTGAGGTGCGAAGAACTTCTGAATCGGCCAGAGATCGGGGGAACCGTCCTGATGATCAAGATTTCAGGCGCGGAGGACTCGGAGGTATTGGAGAGTGAGCGACCATGTCCCGAAAAGGAGTAGCTGTGTCGCATGTTCCTGGCTCGCTGTCGACTTCTTCGCAACCGCTCTCTTCCTGATCAAGAAACACAGACAGGTCAGCTTGGATCTCAAGAACAAAGGGATGCTACTCCTATTGCTGTGGACCAAACAAACCCCTGCGTATCCGATCCGTCATGCTGTTGTTTTCGGATGACGAGTTGGCCTCCGCTTGGGCACCAGTGGTAGCAGCTCCGTTGTCGCCTGCAACGACGAATGGATCTCCAGGCGTTCCGCTACCAGATACATCGAACGCGCCTGGCATCGATCTTGTTCGATTTATTGGCGCTCCAGGGTTGGTCGTTGCTGACAGAGATGATGCCTGCGGTTGTTGCGACTGTTGCGACTGTTGCGATTGCTGCGATTGCTGCGATTGCTGCGATTGCGCTTGTTCGTCGTGTTTTGAGATGCTCTTTCGGCAATGTGGGCAGGTGTCGTGCTCTCGCAGCCATGCACTGACACATTGATGATGGAACCAGTGCTTGCAGGGCAGGACAGTGACTTCTTCGCCAATGTTGACCTCGTCCATACATATGCTGCATTCTGCTTTGTGTTCTGCTCCAAGCATCTCCTCATCGACCTTCTTCCGTGGCAGGCTGTCGATGTCGGACGGTTGGGCTGGTGGAGGAGCGTTTGAGGAAGCTGTCTGTTCCATGAGCTGGGAGACAATGCGGTCGAGTCCTTCTTGCGAGTACACGAAGTCGCCCATATTGCCGCCAGGTCCGACCATGCCAAGGGAGCTGAAAAGTTGAAGGAACGGGTGCGCGGGGTGTAGGTGTGCATTGCCATCGCGATCCTGGTCACCTTGGAATTGTGCTTCGGCACCACCAGCATGATGATGAGCGGCTTGAAAGCTACCAGGTGGAGCACCCAGTGCAGCCATGAGTCCAGTAACCACGCTATTTCAATGTTAGCATCATCTCCAGAATCCATTTTTGGTCACATACTTTGTGATATCATCCACCGGCTCCATCCGTGGTTCTGGGTTGTTCGCATCCCGAGGAAACAGTCTTGCTCCGCCCGTGTATGTGAATCTTGACGCAGTGACTCGAGGTTGTCCCGGCGCACCTTGACCCTGAGCCTCCTGGAAAGCAGACTGATTCTGGTCCTGCCCGAACAACCCCTCACCTTGGCCTCGTTGTTGTTGACCCTGTGCTTGTCCCGCGACTCTTGTCAGCCCATTGAGCATGGACATGAAGCCGCCTATCGAGGCTGGCGCCATTCCACCAGCAGCTCGGAACTCCTGAGGCGAGACGGACCGCGTTATGGTCGCCTGGACGTTGAATCTGCCTGGCGCAGTCTGTGTGAACTGCAAGTTACTGATATCTCCTTCGTCTGGGTCCTCGCTGGCGAACGGGTTGTGTCGGGGTCGTTCGAGGTCGGGCATCGACTCATCGTCGTCGCCCCCGTCGGCAAACATGGCGCTGTCTCGTGGGTCATTGTTGTCTTCGATCTGGACGGCATTAGCGGGTTCGATATGTCTTCGCCTTGTCCAGCCTGGTGGGGCGAGCTGAAGCAAAGTTGCGCAACTTCAACTCACGATCTCGGTGAAGTCTGAGCCGCACTCCGGACAGGTCAGGCCGTGTTCGTCTCGATACCATTCGTCGGCACACTCGTGGCAGAACATCATGTCGCGGTGGGCAGGCGTCTGGGTCTGGCCCGGCGCGGGTGGATTGCTAGATCGGTCCATGGTAGTGGGCGGAGAGTAGGATTGTGTAGGTGTGGCCTAGGTATGGTGATGAGTGAGGAACGGGTGGCTCGAGGATGGTAGACTCACGGGTTGGTGCAGCAAGTAAGCCCAGCGGAGTCGACCAGTCTCAGCACCTTGTCATGCGCTGCGCTGGAATGACCAATAGCACGGTGTGGCTAATTGCAACTAGAGTAGTTGCGGATGACTTGGGCGGATGCGTGGAGGATTTTTAGGGCGAGGAAAAGTGGCCGTCGGAGGTGGTGAGACTGGGGGCAAAGTTTGGCGTCTTGAAGCTTGCTCGCGAGACCGGTGACGTTGTCGCGGGTAGATCGCGAAGTTGCGGGCCTGAGCCAGGGTCCACTATCCCACCAAGGATGAGGCCGAGCTTTTAGTTGCAGAATGTCGCCTCTCGAGTATCGAAAAGAACAATATGAGAAGTTCCGAAGTGGGAAGCGTGAGGCTGGCCTTTTTGACGATAGAGGCTGATTGTCGTGTGCTTGTCTTTGACTCTTCGTTTGTTCGGCGATTTGTCTTTGGCTTTCTTCGGCATTCCATCTGTTTCTTTACCCATCCGCGGCACCAACTGCCAGTCACAGCATGTTTGTAGAGTCAGGCATAGATGGGCATACTGGTGCCTGCAAGAGTGAAAGGATCGTAGCGAAGACAGTTCGATCGATTTGCATGTACAGAAAGACTGCTTGGACGTTTCTACAGTCTTAGCCAAAGATATTGAAACCACCAACGCCTATGCATTACGCTTGCTGGAGCATCACAATACTCCAATAGTCATCCAAGTCGTCCATATTTCCCAGAGCTGCCTTCAAATCATTACCGCTTCTTGGTCCTCATCATCATGCTCCCCACCACACCAGCCGCAACAACCAGTCCGCCAACAATAGCTGCTCCAACGAGACCTTCCTTTGCCACCTTCTCGTCGATCAGGCCCTTCAAGCTGCCTGCCTGCAAGTTGGCGGGCTCCACGCTCCAGCAAAAGCTCGTTGTATCTTCGTGCCTCGGCATAGTTTCCGAGCTTATAGTTTCCGAGAGCGAGGTAGTAGAGACATTCGCGCCGCCGTTCGCGAGAATTGCGGAAGATTTCTGAAAGCAGCCGCACGCCTTCTTGCTGGTCGGGGCGCGAGTTGGATTTTATGAGGCCCTATCAAGGTGAGTATGTTGCTCGGTAGTGGTGCGGGGGGCAGTTTGAGAGTTGCATACCCATGCGTAGTTGAACTTGGTCTGTAGACCGACGTATTCTCCCTCCTTCTCGTATTGCGCTCGCAGAACCTGGAGTTCTTCTGGCTTCAGCGGCGACTCCACGTCGGCGGCGTCTGTTCGACATTAGTCTCTACGAAAAGCCCACAACGAGGCGACCAAACGACGTACACGGCAATGAAGGCGACTTGGTTGTGTGATATTGTAAGAAATTATCCAAGAGCATAATGCGCACAGGTACGATCGAAGGCAAAGTCCAAGGTAGCGTGCACCAGCAGTCCTGACATGTCTCGTGAAACCGAATGTGACGTACGCTCGTGGCTCCCGTCCAGCTGTGGCGGGAGCTGCAGCCCGCCACACTTTGGTCGTTGCCATGCACGCGACTTTGCGCGCACGGACGATAAACAACAAACGTCAACACGACTGTATCGCCAACACTGAAATTTTACACCCCACACAACCACGAACGCGCATACCCAGCCGCACCCATTTCAAACACGAAACCCACGCAAAAACTCCACGCGACAACAACCTCACCCTCAAAATGCTCCTCGACGAAGATCCCGCCGCCGTACGCTCACCCATCCCCCATCCCCCCTCCACCCAAACTCACATACTAACACCCCACCCAGCTAATCTCCCAATGCACCTCGCATTTCAAAATCGCCAACGACAAAGAATCCCTCAACCGCATCTCCGACTCCCTCTCCACACTCTCCACCTTCCGCACGCAGGAACTCCAATCCCTCAGCGCAAAACTCTCCGCGCTGTCCCGCACCCACCAAACCCTCGCGGCCAACCACTCGCACACCCTCACCCAGCACAACGCCGTCTCCCACGCCTCGGAAATCTTGCGTCTGGACACGGAGAAATTCAAAATCGCAAAGCAGGCTAGTGATTTGGAAATCGAGGGCGAGAGGCTCCAGGCCGATCTTGTGCGATTGGGCAATGTGAGCGGCGAGTTGGAGGAGGAAGGGGTTGAGGGGGGCGCCGTCGAGAGGCCTGGCGAGGATGCGACCGTGCTGAAGCTCAAGCTGTATCGCAGTCTGGGCATTGATGTCGAGGCGGATCGCACGACGGGCGAGTATAATAAGGCGGTGATCAGGAATGCGAATAAGGGCGATGTGCATGTGGTGCAGATTGATCCCAAGTTCTCGAGGCATTTCTACACGAACTACTTTTGGCGGACCATGTAAATGGGGCAGGGACTGGGGAGGGAGTTTTGTTTTGGTTGGGATGAGTTCATGAGATACCTTCTTGTTTTATGGGCGCTGTTGGGCGCATGGGACAATGCATACGGGCTTTTACTTCACTATTATCCTTCACGTGCTCTCTCTCACCTTGTTTGCACAGAACATAATGTCACCATCAACATTGAAAGACGTCCTTGTGCAGCGGCAGCTTCGATTGTAACTATGCTACACCGGCCGTGGGTAACGAACATTATCGATCCCTCAGCGCTCATGACTCAATCCCATCATGATCATCGTTAACACGAACATCCCACGCGCTGCATAAAATCTTTCGCTCCTAAAGTAAAAGCGCAAGTCCTCAACAAACCCTTCATGCCTTCTTGTTCCTCAAGAATCCCACCAGCGAAGTCTCATCGAAGCTTGCCTAACGCTTGCCCTTCTTCTTAGCCGCCACGACCTTGAAGATGCTGTTCTCGAGAGACGCTGGCTGCTGCGGCTGGGTCGATGCGCCGCCCTTTTTGGCAACCTCGGACCAGCCGCTGCTTGACGACTTGTTCTCTGCAGGAGAAGAAGTGTTGCGGTCGTCGATGATGCCCTTGTCAGCAAGCTTGCGACGGCGGAGGAACTCCTCGGCGAAGTGGCGAGAGTCCAAAGTGCTGGAGGCAGAGTGCACAGATTCGGTAATGAGCTCAGCGTCAGCGGGGAAGCTGAGAAGAGACGAAACAAAGTCTTCGGCTGGAAGGATGTTAGCATGGTGCTTTGAAGGTGGTGAGAGAGGACACATACCATTGATGCTCTTGTTGAGGTCGTGACGGAGCTCATTGACAGCCCACTTGCGGAACTCCTCCTCAGCGTTGAGCTTACCAGACTGGCCACCGATTGTAGTGCTGCGAGTCACTGTAGGCTTCTTGACTGCAGATGGCACGATTGTAGTGCTGACAGAGCGCGTAGCCGCAGCAGGCGTGGGGGTAGAACTACCCGGAGGCTTGGTCTTGCCACTGGCACCGACAGTTGTCCAGGCACTGTTAACGCCCGGGGCACTGGGTGCTGCTGTTGTCACTTTGCTCGCGAGGTCAGCATATCGCTTACCACCCGAGGGAGCAGGAGCGGCGACACCAAATGCAGTAGCGGCTTGAGCGGCTTGAGTAACGGCGCGTTGCTTGCGCGCCTCTTCTTCCTTCTGGATCTGCTGCAGCGTCTTCTTCGAGAGCGAGGCGGATGGCGTGGCAGCTTTTCCGGGTGCTGGTTTAGCTCCCCAGACGGACGCAGCAGCTCCACCAGGGGTGACAGGCGATGCTCCGCTAGCCCACGTAGAGCTGGATGGCAGACCTGGCTGTACAACAGGTGATTGCGTCTGGGCTTGCATCTCCTTCTCGAACGCCTCACGGCGAGCAGCCGCTGCCAATGCCTCGCGTTCAGCAGCCTTCTTTGCTTCAGCTTCCTGGATCTCCCTCAGAGAAGGACCTCTAGCGGCCTCTGCAGGCTCCTTGGCCCATGGAGCGATCGAGGCACTAGGGGTGTCGGCAGCAGGCGTTGCGGCACCAGATCGAGACTCGGTTGTGAGATTCTCCGCGACGATTGGCTTTCTCTGTGCTGCTGGAGCAGGTAGTGGGGACTGCGAAGGCGCAGGCGGGAATGGGAAGATGGCCGGCTCTACCTTGTTCCATGCGGACTGGGGCTGAGGCGAGTGCTTTGCTGATTGGGCTTTCTGAACCTGCTCAGTCAGAGACAAAGGCTCTTGGCCGAAAGACGATGAGTCTGTCTGGAACTGCTGGGCGTTGGAGTCGGGAGAATCAGACTCGGATTGATCTCCCTGTTGCTGTGCCTGAGAGCCTGACGGCTTTCCTATGATACCTTCTGGTGGTGGTGCAACCTTGGCAGATTGGTCCAAGTCAGTCTGAAGTCGTAGCTCGTTGAATTGTTGAAACCGGTCAGCAAACGATTGCGCGTTTTGCTGGTCATTTGGGGCGAAACGTTGCACTGTGTCATGCTCCTGCTGCTCGCGTTGCAAGCGGGCGCGATCGCTGAGCATAGCCACGACCTGCTGAGCATGGGTGGGCTCAGATTGTTGCTGGCCAAAGCCCTGCTGACCCGCGCCGAACGGAGGCTGTCCAGCACGCCCAATGTTCAGACGCTCCATCAGGCCAGGGACGTCCTCTTCCCTGGAATTGCCCGCCATCTCGGAGCCTGGGCCAATTGGACCAAGCCCTGGAACGGTTCCGGGCCCAGCTCGGAAGGCATTATCGATGAGGCCTGGAACGGACGCACCGGGGGCACCTCCTTGACTAGGCGAAGGTTGATAGCCACCTGGAGATGTGATGCTGCCATAGCTTGGCTGGCTCTGCAGACTGTGGGCACTGGCGTGATGCTGCAGTTGATTGGGCAGGATGCCGCCAATCTGAACTTGCCTGGCAAGCGCTTGTTGCTGCGCAGCCAAATGCTCCTTCTGACGGGCCATTAGATATTGTTCTTCTTGTTTTCTACGCTCAAGTGCATTCTGCTGCTCCGCGGTCAGGGTTGTCCCAAAGCTAGGGAAACTGTTCGCAAATGGAGGCTGGGCCCCTGGAGTCGGGGTTGGACCAGCAGAGCCAGCCCAAGAGTTGCCTGGCTGAGCTGTAGGCGGCCCATGTGGAATACCGATCTGAGGCACGAGGAAGGGCTCCCTAGAGTTTCCGATGCGGCGGATAAGCTGGGCGAGCGGCTCGTACTCTGGCTCCTCTTGCTTTTTGACTAGCAGTTCGGGGGAGAAGAAGCCGGCCTTGTACCAATCGTGCATCTCGAGTCCGGAGAATGGTCCTTGCGTATTCCCAGAAGGATCACGGTAGATCCACCTCATTCTGTCTGGCATTACCATTGTCTTCTGTTGGGCCGGAGGAGGTTGACTAGAAGCAGGACTGTTGACGCCTGGGGTTGATGGTTGAGCAGTGCGAGTCTGGTTGAGTGCGGCCATTGAGCAGCGACGTGGTAGCTGCGTTGGACTGTGCTTGTCCAAATGGTAAGCCGTGATCCTCGCCGGAAGCTCCAGAGAAATCTTCGAACAGCGCACGGTTCGCAATCGTGCGGAAAGGGCTGTCAGTGTCACGTGCGAGGAGCCTGACCGCCGAATGCACCTCTACGGAAGGTGCCAGTCATGCTCTGCTGGCGGTCGCCGTCGTCCACGGAAGGTCGGTGCTGGTCGTTTCGCATCTGCTCTTGCATGGAGGCGAGGAAATAGAGATCCCAATCTACTGGATCGTCCCACTGTGCCGTGCCCCAGGCCCGAGTTCGCACCAAACAACGAGTTGCTGCCCAGACCAGCGAGTGAAGGCGACTGAGCTTCTCCAACGTTGCTAAATGCGCCGTCAAAGGCACCTAGACCGCGCTCTCGAATAGGAGTTCCTAGAGCCTGAGGCCCAGAGGGCCACCCTGAGGCACCACCTAGGCCAGGCAGTCCACCAAGGCCAGGAAGAGTTGGAAACCCTCGGGCTGGTCCTACGCTGGAGGTCTGACTACGATCGCTCGCAGCTACTTCGAATGGTCCAGGAGCTCGTCCGAGCCCGCCCAGTCCTCCAAAAGTGTTGTGCAGACCATGAGGGCCAGGCTGGTCGGTTTGGAAACTGCCCATGCCTGGGTAATGCGCGTTCTGGCCATCCGAGCCATCTGAATCATCCTCATGCCCGTCGCGCGCGTGATTGGGGCTTTGATACGGGTTGGTGTCGGTTGGGCTCATGGGAGAGTGGTGCGTAAAGTCTCCACGCTGGAAAATGTCGCGCATGCCAGTGTTATCCTGTGTCATTCCGAATACAGCAGACACGTCGTTGCGTCCGTCTGGGCGTTGCGGTGTTCCAAATGCTCCTTGGCCTTGTCGTCGAGGGGGGCTGAGATCGTCGCCGCCGCGTAGAGCTGCACTACCAGTTGGCATGTCGTCTTCTGGGTAAGGATCCGTGTCGTTGCTCATGGGCCTTTTTGAACGAGCCTCCATCCACGATCCACTTGACTTCCCTGGTTCCGCCTCGCTAAGCGTTCCGAGGTTGCTAAGCGAGGCCTTCTCCCTTGGTTCTTTTTCAAAGTCCTCAACACTGGTTTTACCCATGAGTCCCTTGAATCTGCTCTCGCCACGCATGCTTCCGAGCCCGGCCTTCTTGTCCGGCTGCGGGTTACCAAAGCTACCAAAGGCCCCAAATGCGCCGCCCCCAGATGCAGACCACGGTGAAGTGGTGCCGCCCGGGCTAAAGGGCGCAGTCGTTGTGCGCTTCAAAGAACCATGAGGTCCAGCATTCTCAGCTGCACCCTTGTCCTTGTCTCGCTCCTCGCCATTGCCGCTCGCACTTGTCTCCTTGTAGTCGGTCCTGCGGCGCACGAGCGCAGGTGGCGGGGTGACTGTGTTCGACTCTTCGCGCGCGAATCGTGAAGTCGCTGGAGACTGAGGGAAGTAGGAAGCTTCGCTTGTGTCACGGCGGCGACCGCCTGGGCGGGTGCTCGTAGGCGATGACACGCCGTAGGGCGTACCGCCACCCTGCGATACCGACGTCTTGCGCAGGGACAGACCTTCCTTGGGGGTTCCGTCCTTGTTCGTGTTCTGCACAGGCGGTTTCATTGGGGAGTTGACAGACGAAAGAAAGACCTAGGTGCAGAATGCATGTTAGATGGCGGTACGAAGACATATACAAGAAGCAAGAACATACCTCTCTCTCTTCGTCCGTCAGGTCGCGAAGACTCAGCGGCTCTATGCTGCCATCGCGATCCCAGCACTGGTCGACCCCGCTTTGAATGTCCCTGCTGTGGTCGTGGTTGCGACCCCACGAACCACTCGATGCTCCATTCGCGGCGTGCTGCTCCAGGCCGCCCATAGACAGCGAAGACAGGTCGTCCAGGAGTTCATCGCTATCCCTCTGTGTCCTGAACAGCTGCGTCAGCTGCTCCCGTGAGAAGCGACCCTCTGCAGTGCTGCCATTGCGTCCGGGTTGCGCATGCGGAGGCACGTAAACGCCGGGATTTGATGAGTTTTGATAGGCAGGAGTGTCTCTCGAAGACGACTGGGCGGTGGATCCGGAGAGCGAGGTCGCGTGTGAAGGCCGCCGGAAAGTTTGCGTGGCACCGTTTGTCCGTCGAGCCCTATCAAATGTCTGGTGAGCACTGGGCACGTAGGTCACGTCATTGGTCATGGTGGAAGCGAGCGAGTTAAGAAGAATCGGGAACTATGGTGTGTAGTGGTAGTGGCTGGGAGCAATACTCGACAGCTATGGAGCTGGAGCTAGGATGGCGGGTGTGGGTATGGGTATGCAAGGTACAGATTGCTGGGAAGCGCCATACGTACCATTCTGCACTCGACTCTGCACGCGCTGCGCTAGCATTGCTTCCTGCCGCTGCCGAAGCGAAAGAGGTAGGCGCCATTGTTGTGGTGGTGTTGGCGTGGGAAGTGGCTGTGGGGCGGATAGACGCTTTCGAGGGCCACAGGGCTGGGTGCGGAACACGAATTTCTGGTCGGGGCAGGTGTAGACGGGCGGAGATATGTCAAGCTGTGAGGTGATTCGAGCTTGCTTGGGGCGGGTATAGTGGTCGGAGAGTCGTGGGTGGTGTACAGGTCAAACGTCGTGTTCGCGTGGGGAACAGAGGAAGAGGCTCAAACATTTGAGATTGTCGTAGCCGAAGAAATGCCTCACGTGACCCGCAAGCCCAGCCATTTTCCACGACCGGCCCCCGCCCAGACGCGTTCACGACGCGCAACACTACATTCTCGACATGATGGTCATGACACCGAGAACCATCCGGACTCTGATCACAGGAGTTGCGGCTTCAGACAGTTGTGCCTGATAGCTAGCTCCCTCACTTGTGTAACAAGAATTGGACCACTCTGTGCTGCAGCGGCACGCCACAGTGAAGCTCCAAGCGCGCTCAAACTACAGGGGGCGAACAGAAAATATTTGTAGTCTGGTGCAACCTCTTTGCTTTCTTTTCGATGAATCTACCCCAAGACTAAGTTCCTGTCTTGTGTAACTATGGCAATTTTGCCTCAGAGTGTTAACACATCCGCAACCCGGGAGGTTGTCCACGATCTGCACGTCTTTCAAAAGCATGCCAGGGCAGCCTTGTTCAGTGTCTCGCCTGCTACCCCCGATTTGTTTGCCCACTCTTGCGTGCAGGAATCGCTGGTACAGCTGATGAGCACAGGTTTGCTGTAGACCTTGGTTAGCACTTCGTACGCCGGAGTGCAAAGTCCCGACACCAATCAGTGGGCATAGGCCATTTGTCAAATGCGCATACAACAGACTACTTGCACGCAATCAGACCCAAGCTCTTGGTATGCTCGCTTTCTGTGGTCACTTCACCGAACCAAGACCAAGTCCCCACCTGCTCCTTACTATAAAGATCCTGAGTCCCCAAACCCATGCTTTCCAAACTCTTTGCTTCCAGTGCAACGCAGGGCTCACTCGTTATCTCTTTCATCACACCTGCTTGTCATCGGTCCTTCTTCATCAGACACTCGTCATTAGTGCTGTCAGATGATTTCATAACAATATCTGTAGCTGTCATTCTCCGTTACTCTTCACCAAAGAAATTCTTCTTGAGAAATCACGACTCATTATTACCACGAATCTCTGCCACATGAGCGGAATATGCCAAGGCTGCGTGAATACTGAAGCCACACCTCCACACCATCAATACCATGATGCTTGGTCATCCACAGCTTGGCTACATGCAGCGACCTGAACTCTATGGGGCTTCATATGATCATGGCGGGGAACGCTTTAGCCGGGAAAGAGGAAGAATGCTCGCAGAATTGCTCAGACGAAGACAAGCCGGATTTATGGGCGGTCAGCATCCGGGTTTCGAAGGCATGGGAGGCCGTCAATCTCCATTCCTCGGTGGACATGGTCTGAGCCCAATGATGGGCGGGCATCCACCGCCTATGACCATGGCACCGTGTATGGGCATGGGTCCGGGTATGGGTCCGGGTATGGGAAGAGCACACATGGGAATGGGCATGGGGCTGGGCATGGGGCTGGGCATGGGTGGTATGGGTATGAATCCTCACATGAGCTTTGGCCTTGGACGACCCCCACTCAGCCCCTCACCGTATGGGCGACAAAGACCATCTCCATTCGGATACGGTTCGCCTGGACCACCACGAGCGCATTCCTTCGCACCACAGCGGCGGCGTGCGCACCTTCCACTCTCCCGCTCTGGTCGCAGTCATTTCGCTCCATATAGAATGTACGATGACGATGGCGATTACGAGGATGATGAGTACGAAGACGAATACCGCATACCACCACCAGGACACAATGTCGGGGGTCGAATGAGAGGCCAGCCTTGCAGATACATGGCTCCTCCCTCGAGAAGAAGAGGACATCCAAGGCGGATGTTCGAAGAATTAGAAGACGAGTATGACGACCACGATGATTATGAGGATGGTTTCGATGACGAAGATGGGTTTGAGAGTTTGTTTTCCAGACAGTCGCCTCGCATGTGGTTGCGTGGTGGCTTTTAGCTACGCCAAGTCGCTTTCCTGGACATTCCATTCATAATTCACAACTACTAGCCACTGAGCTTGCCCTTCTGTGAATTTACTGGAATGAGTCTTATTAAGGTCATGTCTCCCGTCGTTAAACTTCTGCGTTACCCACTGTGAGCGCGCACAGAGAGTCGCAAACTCCCCCGTTTGTGCATCGCATGATCGGGAAGTTACGGAATGACACGGCACTGTTTGTGAACTAGATGCTCTCATTCGATGCCACGCGAAGGACTTCACATCACCATGACAGGTGACTTCGTCAATGGAACTTGTCAAACAATGTGTCGAAAATTGTATGAGAGTAACCGTAATCTTATCACACTTATTAGCCAGCAGTATCACCAATCCTATATCTCCAGTTATCCTTTCCTACAATCTGCATCCTGCAGCATGTGTCTGACCTTGCACTACGAGTATTCCTGTCATCCTTTGGCATCTGAGACCGTTCTCCTGCCATGTCACAGCGATCTTGACAAATCTGATCTCGCAACATTGACAGACGACCGGAACCCCATCGCGGTTTGCCCACGCTCTTGGGTCAAGAAGATTACACCACCGAAATGTGTCTCTTGCTTGATGGCATCAGTCCAAGGATCGGGTCTGACGGCTTGAAGCAGAGAATGAGATGAACAGAACTTGGTAACAGCGGCTCTACGATGATTGATCCGGCTCTAATGGCCCTAGTTCAACACCACACAGTCAATTTACTGCACCAACATGCAAGAGTTCGCTCACCTCAACGATGCTCCAGGTCCCCCTCAGTCACTCAACCACACCATCATGTACCATCTTCTCAAGTAGTATACCTAAACCACGGTACATTATCCGCCAACTCCCTCTCCAACACCTTCTGCTCCTCCGTCAACTCCCTAGCCCCCATCTCATTCGCAACCCCATCCCTCCTCGCATTCTCCCACCGACACCACACAGTCATGAACAACGTGAGGAAGAACGCCATACTAGACAAACACATTAGCCCATCTGCTTCCATCCCTTTACGAAATACAAGACGAACTCACCTAACAACCCCAATCAAAATCCCATGCCCAACCCTAAAGCGCGGCCCATCCCTACTCAAATAAACATAACTCGCAATAATCCCCCCACAATTTCCGCCCATGACCTGCATCGCAATGCCCGTGCCACGCTTCAGACTGCCTCCAATGTTCCCGCTATTCCACGCCATGCCCAAGGGGATTTGCGGGTAGATGCCAATAGCTGCTAACACTGTGCCGGCATATTGTACTGAGGGTTTGGGCGTGGCGATCAATATGCTGAAGCCCGCGATGGCGATGAGCTGGAAACCGAGCAGGAAGATGCCGCGCTGGCGGATACGATCGGCATACCAAGATGCGGCGATGGTGAATATGCAGGCGAAGATGTAGGGAGGGACGGACATTAGTTGGGCGTCGTTGGCGGTGTAGCCCATGTTCTTGACTGTGCTCTGATATCAGCCATGTCTTGGGAGGGCATGAAGTATATTAGCACTTACTGATCGTTGGGAGGAACAGCGCGAAGGAGTAGATGGGGCAGAAGCCAGCCATGCAGATTAGCATGAAAATATAGATCTTCCAGTCGGTTAGCGCTTGCCAGACATACTTCATGTCAAAGTCGTTGGAGAGGTGGCCTTGGTCGGCGAGGAGGCGGCGTTGGACTTCGGTGCGTTCCGGGGTCGTGAGGAAGCGTGCTCTACAGCCACATTAGTATAGATAGTCCTGAAAGAACTTAGAATACACACGTAGCCGGATAATCGTAAATGCACCAATACGCAACCATCGACACAAGCACACTCAAGATCCCCTCTAGAATGAAAATCCACGACCAAGCAGACCTCCCCCCAACCCCATTCATCTCCGCAATACCTCTTGCTAGAATGCCCCCAAAAGCCCCCGCAAGCGTCGCTGCTGAGAAGAATAGCGCCATGCGGAACCCACACTCATTCCGCACATACCACTGCGTAATATAACTGTTCATACTATCAGCAACAACCCCTCCCCTCCCCACCACATCACTCACTAATTCACTCCCGGAAACAAACCCCCCTCAAACACGCCCAAAAACACCCTGGTCGCCATCAACCCCTGGTAATTCTTCACGAAGCCCTGACAAACCATCGCCAGCGACCAAAAGAACATGATAAACGTGAGCCAGATACTCGGGCGCGTGCGCTTCATCATCATGTTGGAAGGGATCTCTGCGGCGATGTAGAAGGGGAAGAGGATGGCGAGGCAGTCGTTGTATTGGATACCGGACAGGTGCAGGTCGGATTCGAGGTGGTCGAGGCGCGCGTTTCCGATGTTGGTGCGGTCGAGGAAACATAAACTATAATGGTGGTGTTGGTAAGTATGTATTTATTTATTTATTTATTTGAATATGGTGTATCGGAGAGATTGAAGACGTACAGGTAGATTAGCGACATGAAGGGGATAATGTGCCAGTCGAGTTTTCGGAGCAGTTTCTTCGTAGCGGATGCATCGAAGCCTTGGGTTTCGACATCGCCCGCGGGAAGGGTGATGGCTGTCTCTGTAGCATGCGGTTTCTCGTCCGCCATGGTTGCACCGCTGGAAAGACCTTGAAGCTATACAGTCTAGTCTATCGCTTGAAGGAATTAGGGTTAAGAAAACGTGAAGCTATGCAGCCTACTCTGTCGCTCGAGAGAATCAGTGTGCAAAAAACAATGTGACGCGTGAATATGGGGTTTACGCGGGGACGTTCTACCTCAGATAAACCCTCCGTCCGTCAGCACTTCTTTTCCAGCCCCCACAGTGTAGTGCAACGTACGAGGCCTAGACTTTGACATATCTTCAGCCCACCCCCAGCTGTGTGGTACAACTTCCAGTACGCCATCCTTCTTTCGTTGCCATGCTCCGAGATCGATGATCTTGTGTAACCTTAAATGAATTTTGTATGGCTGGAGCATACGGTAGGTGTATGATCCTGTCAGAACTAGATACTGGAATGCTGCATGTAGGATGGTAAAGTTTTGATAAGGCATGTATGTGCGCGATAAGCTAGGATCTTAGTGGTCGGGCTATAGAGCTTGTGCTGACATGCATGGCGTGCGCTACGTGGGCGGCTCGCCTCGTGTTGATCCTTGTGAGACATGGGGAAAGTCGGGCAATGTTGCGATTGTCGACAGTGCACGAGGGGCGAGCTGAAAGTGAACAGGGGCACCTGATATCCTGAAGCTATACAAAAGGTCCTGACACCGCAATTGAAGCTTATCGATACTGTGTATAGCTTCAGGCTATAGAACGGGCTCCGAACAGTCTATCAAAACGAAAACAAGAGCGATGGAAAAGACTCGGTATGCATTTGCTGCACTTTCAAAATGTTGGGTGGACTTGCCTGCCCACGCAGAACGTACCAGAAATCATTAGGTCATTAGCACACTAGAAATGTATATGCCTCTCAATAAAACGCCGAATGCCCCGCACTAGTTTTACAGCATTCTCGCTGGCTGCGTCGGTACCATCGTGTGCTCAAACACCTGCGGTTCATATGTCCGATACGGCTGTGGTTGGAGTGGTTGTGCCTCATACGGCTCGTTGTCATACCGCCTCTCGAATGCAGTCTTTACACTCGGTGTCATCTCAACGCTTTCAGCCTTCTTGACTCTCCTCGTCTCCTGTTCTTCTAGAAGCACCTTCTTTACGTTGCGCATCTTGATGTAGATCCAGGCGCCGAGGGCGATGGTGATTGCTCCCAGAATCAGGAACATGACAGTCTTGATGGTGCTATCATCGTCTTGCTTCACTAGTAAAACGCCGAGGTAGACCAGTACGACCTGTTTTGGCAGCGAGAGGAAGGTTGAGACGAAAAAATGCCAAAATCTCACGTCACATGTTGAGAACACGGCGGTGGAAAAATGCGACGGTACTGCGGAAAGTCGGATGACGAGTACGATCCAGAATCCTCCATCGCGGGTAAGTCGTGCAAGAGCACCATAGTTAAGGTTCTTGCGTTCCAGCTCGTGGGCCTTGCGGCGGAATAAATACTTGAATGCAAACCACGTGCCGACTGGATTTGTGTTAGTAAGCAAGTCTTGGGGGGCTTAGCAGGAATGCTTGGGACAAAGCTTACTTTCGCCGATGAATGTACCTGCAGCAACAATGGCAAATCCGATCCAGAGTCCATAGACAACACCGCATAACAATGCGATAATCTCATGACCAAACAAAGGAGGGAAAGAAATGACAAAGAGAATTGCGATGGGGATGAGCCATCCTGCTGGCAGATCGCGCACTTTTTCTGAGAATGGCCGTAATTTCTGCGGAGAAGCGTCAGTGCTTGTGTCGGATTGAGCGATCAAATTTCGACTTACTGCGACCACTTCATCGTGTTTTATTGTTATCATGACTGTTGCGACCAGAATGAGAATACTGAGAATGTGCCATGCTGCAACGCTGGTCAGTACGAGAAAACGAACAGAACCAGACACGCAACATACGTATATATTTTGGTGATAATAATATTTTCTTCCAATTTATCGGTCGATATTCAGTGTCCTCTGGTGCTGTGTTCTTTTTCTGGCCTCTCACTGGCTCCATTTCGATATCGCCCTCCCTTTTCTTAAACCACAGCATTGCGACGTTTACTGGCGTTTTCCAGTACAGTAATCGGTTATTCGTGTCCAGTTGTCCAGTCTTAGGTTTGCGCAGTGTAAAAGTATAGGTGATGTCGTTGGGGAGCGGGTGTCGACGTGGACAAATACGTTGCGGTGGAGAATAAAGGGAGGAGCCCTGGTGTCTCGAAGTTGGGCGCTGAAACTGGCCATAGCCACACTGCGTAATCAGTGCCACAACCAATCACACAACGACGGCAATTTGCTAACGTGAGACGCTGGCGCGGGCAACTTGGCGCTTGCAGTCCGATTTTCAAAAACCTATCACGGATGCAGATTGAAGTGTCGATCATGCTTGACGTTGGCAAGGCATGGGTGGCGTGCATATGTTTGCTTGGTTCCGTGCTCGTCGACATCGCAACCTCGACTTCATGGGGCATTTACGGTGCGAACAACGTTTACCGAAACGTCACTGGCATTGAACCAGAGTCCAAACCGAACTAGCCTTCGGCGTCACAGTGCTCCGAGGATACGATCGTGGTCTTTTTCCAGCGTGGCGCACACGACTGAGTACGAGCGCATTGCGAGTATGACGACAATAACGGCGGCAAGAGACCATTAGTCCACGCAGTGCGATGGCGCGAAACTGTAGGACACTCCAACACACCTTGAGATTCACTTGGACAACACATGAGTTTGCAGTGGCACAACACTGCAATTACCCATGTGGCGTGTTGCGAAGCGACGTGTTTGACCTTTCAACGCGTGTTCGACGCGCCGAAGCAAAACGAGTCATGCATGAATGGATAATAAACGAACCCAGGGAGGGTGTCCTTGTGGCTCAGGCACCTAGCGCACCCGCCGATCGCTATTTTTACCCATCGTCCTTGTTTCTGGACGAATACTGCAATCGTACCTAGCCCGGCTCTTCCGGTATGTGATGACACGAACAGACTGCTGAGGGATGCTTCTGCCACGTAAAATATCACATGGCTTAGACCCTGGGGTGCTTACACGTCACAACGGCACTATCAATCATGTCGACATCCCCTTGCCAAGATCTCCGAGATCAAGGACCAAAAACGCTCTAATTTCTCCTCCAGGTGTTCACGCTATGTTACCTTGGCTTGGTATTTATGCGAAAACAATATTGCCATTAAAATTGAATCTATCAGTAACGCATTTTAGCAGTTTGTAGAGTGGCCGCCCGTGCCACAGCCACTATTGGTCCCGGGATGATCTTTTCACTCTCTTCGGCCGGCAATCCTCATGACGCTCATTGATGTAGTAGCGACAGCTTTCAGTTTTGTGGCTATTAATGATCTAGACAGCTTGCAGATGGAACTGCACAACTTTATGCACAGTTGTTCTCGCTCTTTCAATGATAGCCGATGTAGAGCTGATTAGGATTTACGAATATGTCAGCTGCCTCAAATACTGGCAAGCTCTATAGACATAACCTCTCTTCCTAATCCTTCGAAGTTCACAATTGCCCGGTTCCCAAGCACCGAAGACGACTCGTTGAACCAATCACTCCATGAGGGACCGAACACCTCACTAGCGGGACTGATCCATGGCGTTGGGAACTCTTCGGCTCTCCTTATCTTGCTTCTGTACTGTAAAAATGAACAGCTGCCCCCGCCAGGATTCGATGCTTCAACACATCCAATGTGAAATCGCACCCACGGACTTTTTCCCTGATCACACTTTCACTAAAGAAGTCGGAGAAGGAAGCTACTCACAAGGGTGTGGAACCAAACCAGTAATACGCGCAGCAGTGCAAGCTTTGGACAACACCACATCTTAACCGACAGCTTTAAGTCCAGCACATGATTCGATGCGTACCGCATCGCAATCATCAATGCATCACACGTATGTCTCCACAAATGAATGGTATACATATTGTCCCACCTGCCAAACGACAATACCGGAAGCGAACGGCGCAAGATATGCTCAACATCATATCTTGGGCGTCGATGAATCGCCATCACAAGACTCGATGCAACCCAGAGTGTACCTTCGCGACTTGCATACCCGACAGCTGACACAAGTACCTACAAACCCGCTCCAAACAGATGTACAACACAAAACGATAGATGTGGTAACACCTTCACGTCGCGCTCCCACCAGTACCATTCCACGTTTAATCTACTGGTTCAAATTCAAGTTTCACTCCTTGTGTCTATGGCTATTGCGGAACCTTCATCCGTCTACCGTAAGACAATGTCCGAGAGAGGGGCAGCTTGCCGAACTCGCGGAGATAGTGAACTCAGGACGATCTACATTCCATGATTGCCTGTGAAGTTATTGCTTGACACAGTGGATTTCCTGGAAGAAGACGATAGAGACACACTGAGGAGGGCGTGTAAGTGGCTTGAAGCGATACTGATCAAGAGAGGGTAAGATAGTAGTCATACTGGAGTTAAAGATTGACATCTAAGCTCTTGATTTAAGAAATGGTGGTTGTACACGAACATTGTCTTAGATGACGGAAGATACTAGCAACGTGGGCCGTGCCGCTCGCCATGCTGTACGAGCCGTACCTACGATGACGGCTTGAGCGGCTGCTAAATTAGCCTTTTAACCCTCTTTCGACGGACATGGCTATGGACGAAGAGCACAGAGACTGCGGAAGCCACGAGGAACCTCGAGGCAGCGCCGCTGATTGGCGACGGTATTCGGTGCAGCTCAGCATCAATGACGTAAATACTATGTATGATTCCGCATCTCATTAAGACTTGCGATCTTCTTTGAGGGATTGTAGATGGAAGACTTATGTCGGGCCCCGAGACCGCCGTGCTGCCGAAGCTATCCCGGCCTCAATCACCAAGGCCGCATACCTTGTGTAGAGATAAGTATCGCATACATGCCGATACACCGACCTTCTCTAGGCGCCGAAACACCGATCTGTCGTACATCCTCGTACCAATATGTCATGGACTAGGAAAAAAACGTTGTGGATAACTTGAGGCACCAATGTCCAAGCCTCATCTATAAAGGCCCATTTTCTAGTGATTTGAGCGATTGACATCAGAAAACACTATTCGAGTTCTCCCAAATTTTGCTTATATTTTGACATACTCGTATTGCTCTTTAGCATCAGCAAGCAATGCCGTCCCAACTTCATCATGCCGAGCAATCCAACGGGGCTTCAAAGATTTTCCATCCAGGGCAATTATCTGTTGTGGAGATAATCGCCTACCTGTCCTTGTCGCTTCTGGCATGTTGTAGTATCCGAGCAGTGTATTTGCTCTACTTCCACCCACTAGCATCATTCCGCGGCCCAAAAAAGCAGCACTATCTTCATTGTGGCTATTCTCCGTGGCTAAGGCTGGCAAACCACAACAAGTCTTCGAGCAGTTACATAAAGATTACAGTATGACATCCAAGATTACTTTAACACAGTATTGATACTACAAAACAGACACACGCGCCCTTCGAATAGCGCCCAATGAGCTCCACATCACCGACTCTGAACAGTATCACACCGTATACTCCCAACGCCACACATTCCTCAAACCAGAAGGGTTCTACCAAGGCTTCGGCATAGCACATTCGACGTTTACAGAGAGCGATGTGAATCTTCATCGCGAGCGGAGGAGAATGCTCAGCCCCTTCTTTTCCAAATCGTCTACACGTGCACTGGAGAAGGTTTTGTTCTCCAAGGTCAACAAGCTTTGTGAAAGGATATCTGCTGCTCGACCAAACGGACCTGTTCATCTGTATCAAGGCTTCAGGTACGAGGAGTAGACCCACTAATGCGATGTATACTTACTCACTTCCCTCACAGGAGTTTAACAGTCGACGTCATCAGTGAATTCGCGTTCGGCGAATCCTTCAACCTCCTTACCGACGCCGAAGATAACACATTCAGCGCGCCCATCCTCGATACATTCAACCAAACAATCGCAACTACCTGGGAGCTGATTCAGTTCCCAATCCTCCGCATCATAGCCATCAATGCGCCCCTCGCGCTCGCAGCGAAGCTCAGCACGGCCGCGGCAAAACAACGAGTTCTTTTTGACGCCGTACAGGCGGCGATTGATAAGTTCCGCAGTCTGCAGAAATTGGGCAAGAGCTTTGACCATGTTGTGATTTTCGATCAGATGGAGGGGTTGAAGGATAGAGATTTGTTGGCGGAAGCAACGGAGGTGTTGATCGCGGGGTCGGATACGACGGCGACTACACTTTCGGTTGCGATTGAGGAGATGATTAAGAAGCCGGCTGTGTGGGAGAAGTTGAAGGGGGAAGTTAAAGGAGCGGGGCTTGTGACGGAGCAGGACTATGAGACGCGGAAGATTGAACAGCTTCCATTCTTGGTACGCACCTAAGTTTGCCGATTTCATGAGAGCGTGGCTGATATGTCTAGGCTGCGTGCGTGAAAGAAGCTATGCGCTACGCCATGGCAGTTCCTGGTCGACTTCCCAGAGTCGTACCCAAACCTGGTATGGGAGCTGAGCCACTGGTAGTCGACGGGAAGCTTATTCCAGCTGGCGTAAGTAAATAGCCAATCGCACCAATCTCGAATGTAGTTGCTTAACAAACTTATAGTCCCGCGTCAGCATGTCCGCCTATACCGTACACTTCGACACCACCATCTGGGGCTCTGATGCGCGCACCTTTCGCCCCGAGCGCTGGCTCGCACCTAACGCGAAGCATCTGGAGAAATACCTGGTCAATTTCTCAAAAGGCGCAAGGCAGTGTCTAGGGATCAATCTCGCGAATGCTGAAACAATGTTAACGCTTGCTATGCTAGCGAATCAGTTTCGCTTCACGCTTGATGAATCACTGGTAAAGGCGGATCTTGAGAAGATGGATTATTTCGTTGTAGGTGTGGAGGGAACGGGTTTGCGCGCTCATGTTCACGAAGATGTTGATGATGGGAAGGAAAGTCACTAGTAGGATGTATGCACCCGGGGTATCTAATAAGCGACAAGGAAGGATACAAGGGGCGTAAGTGGGGCTGCAGGATTAGAAGCCCGACTGCATATATCGTGCTCAAAAAGGCTCACCATCAGGAACGATGCTGCGATTTGTCATCGTTCAAAAAGACTAGGACATGAGAGGAAGTTATGCTGTGCGCACTGTACCTTGAGGCTATTGTATGAGCAGATTTAACGCCACAAATATGAATACAAGAGCAGATCTTTGCACTCTGAGCGTAATGTGCACTTGCAATCCTCGAGTCACCAAACGCTACCAAAATGTTAATGAGTAAGCTGAATTACCTCAACGAGAAATCTCACCATAAAGAAAAATCCATATAAGACCCAGTCTCTCAGAATACTACACACTGGGCTTTTCCATCCCTCCACACCCTTCTTGAGCCCGGATCGGAACCCAATTCCTTATCCAAGATGCATCTCACGCACCTTGCCCTCTCCCTCATAACATCTCTTGTCCTAGCCACCCCACAACCCCTCTGCACTCCATCCACATTCACCTCCCTCACCCTCCCCGGCACCCAAATCCTCAACATAACCACCACCCAGCAGTCCAACCTCACCCTCTCCGTCCCCGATGACCAAAACCACTTCGCGGCCAACATCACAAACCTGTCCGCCTGCGACGTCCTGATAACCTACACGCACACCAACTCGTCCCCCGCGGACACTGTCCTCACGACCATCACGCTCCCGCTCCCTTCAAAATGGACAGGCCGCCTCCTCGGCGCTGGCGGCGGCGGCTGGTACACCGGGCCCGAAAACCCCCCTGACACACCTCTGGGCCCGCATCCCAAGGCTTCGCCGTCACATCCACCGACAGCGGACACTCGCTCCCCTCACCCGCGACATGGGCCCCTCGTATCCCCCGGGCACCTAAACTATCCCTCTCTTGCACAATTTCGCTGATCGATGTCTCTTCGAAGCTGCCACGCTGGGGGAAAGCCGTTGCAAAGGGCGTACTACGGTTCGGAGCCCGAGTAAGAGTTATTGGAATTGGGTGCAGTCAGGGGGGCGAGGCAGGGACTCATTTCTGGCGCACGAGGTTTCGCAGAAGGTGTATGAATGGGGGTAGTTAGTCCGACTGCCGCCCTGGGACTTCATTGGGGGGGCCAAGTTGATAATGCAGTTTATGTGGGCGCAGAGGGGTTATGAATGATGCGCAGGAGTGGCCGAGTTGGTGTGAGTTCGAGGGGATAAGCCGCGCTGCGGTGGAGTTTTGCGATGGGAGGGATGGGGCGAGTGATGGGATTGTGTTGGATTCGACGTGTGAGTTTGATGCAGCGGGGTTGGTGGGAAAGACAGTGGAGTGTCCGTCGAAGAACAGTTCGGCGATTGTTACGCAGATGGCGGTCAGGGTGGCGCGGGAGACGTGGAGCGGTTCGAAGACGCCGGAGGGGAAGTTTCTTTGGTATGGGCTGGATGTATCCGCCCAGCTGATGTATCATGCGCAGACGGTTTGCGGGGTGGATGGGAGTTGTGCGGGCGATCCTAATCCGCTGACGGTGGAGTGGCAGAAGTACTTCTTGGCTTTGGATCCGGAGTTTGATGTCAGGACTGTCAATACGACAAAGTACGCCGAGCTGTTCAAGGAGTCAGTCAAGTATAATCCGCTCCTCGCGCCTACCAATCCAGATCTCAGCGCCTTTGCCAAAGCTGGTGGGAAGATGATTACGTGGCACGGCACTGCGGATGTCTTACTTGGACCTAAGTACACTGAGCACTACGTCAAGTCAGTATATGATTTAGATTCAGAGGCAGCTGAGTACTATCGGTACTTTGAAGCACCGGGGTTGAATCACTGTGGAGTAGGGACGACAGGGTACTATCCAGGCGAAGCTTTGGAGAGCCTGATAGCGTGGGTAGAGCACGGAACGGAGCCTAACACCCTGGAGGCGCTGAATAGGGAAAATGGAAGGAAGGTGGAGCTTTGTCTTTGGCCGAAGAAGTTGGTGTATGTTGGTGGCGATGCTGCTAAAGCCACTTCTTTTGCTTGCAAGTAGAGACATGCGCGGGATTACAGGGGCATCTTCATGGCTATTATAAACGTCTTAGTGCTTCCTGATTCTATTTACACACCTATACCATCTCTCCCTTCAGCGCATCAGCACCTCACTGTCTTTTTGTATTCGGGCCCTCGGGATACGGCGGCGCACCCTGCGGTCCAAGATCCTCTTCTCCGCTATCTCCTGGTCCGTTCGGCTTCGTCTCCGTTACCGGCAACTTCGGCTCGCCTCTGCCCTCTGGCTTTGGAGGTGATTTCGTTCCTGGACCGCCCCTGCGCTCCCAGTCTAGGTATGAACCCTTGTATTCGCCAACGTTTTCATATCTACGGAAATATTAGTCAAGTATTTGCATGTATGAGCTGAAAGAACCTACCCAGCTTGTCGCGCAATGCCCGCTGCCGCACTACTCCTGACCCCCGCCTTACAAAAGAACACGATCTCCTTATTCAGCGGTGGTTTCGCAAACCCAAACTGGTCCTGAAACTCCTCCTCATCTAGAAGCAGCGCATCAGGGTGCGACTTAATCGGCAGATTAATCGCCGTCGGGATGCTATTCGCCTCAAACTCGTAGGGTTCGCGCACGTCGATGAGCAGCCGCGAGTCGGACGGTGTTTCGAGGATCGCGAGTATCTGCGTGCGGGTTAGTCAGGTGGTAGGGGCAGAGATTGGCAAGTTGAGTACATCGTCGAATTCATAAGCCTTGCTCCTTTGGAAGTCGGTGGAGTGCCAACGCTTCTGACCAAAGCCCTGCGATTGCACCGGTATCGGGATAGCCTGCAGCCGTCCGCCTAGGCCGCTGGTGACGCCTTCGAGATGCCTCCTCCACACATGTTGTGACTGTGACTGTAGGCCGATTCCGAGGAGGCGCGATGCGTGGAATTGAAGTTGTGATGTGCGACGGCTGATGAGGGATGTGTATGCGCGGAGGAGCGAGGCGGGGAAGCTGGGCTTGGGAGCCATGGTTTGGGTGGGTCTGTGTAACTGTACGCAGACTTGGAGCTACAGGCAGACAATCAAAATCCAAGGTATAGAGTTGGTGTATGGGACCTTCGTTCGATGTGGTGTGAAAGCTCAATGTGCCAGCGGTAATGGTGAGCTCATACTCGGCACGGCCCTAAGATTGTTTATCGCCGACGTCACCAGATGTCATGGTTCGTTCGCAAAAGTCCGAGCCCCAAGCATACCAGCTCATTCCAATGGCTGTGACACGAGGCACAACAGGGTAAACAAAGGCGAAGTTGGGTATAATGTGCTTCATTCGTCTATCGTATGCTCATCAAGTCTTGCAAATTTTATCATACGTCCCTCCACTCGGTTTCTGGCATATTGCCCCTCAAGAAGTACTTTGAAGAGCCAAGAGTGGAGAGTGATGTAAGGCACACATTATACCTTCTGAATCCAAACATCCCATACACCGTGTCCCTGCCCACTAGATCCGTCTCACCACGGCTAGTAGGGGTATCATCCGATCCGTCATCCCACACCATCATTGCCGAAGCACAGAAAAACACACGCAGAAATCCGAAGCAGCAAATTGGTATATTTCTTTTTGCGCCAAGGGGGAATCATTCAGAAACACAAAACTCCAGTACAAACAGTCGCAGCATACAGGAAAACGGAAAAAGCAAAAAGACAGCAACGCACAGTAATAAGCAGCCGTGCTGGCCTTTTGGATATTCGCCGATATAAAGATGGGTATAATTCTTTTGTCGTCGCTTGAGTAGACCGGACACAAATCGCGTAGTTGGGTATTGTTTCGTAAGACCGGTACAAATAGTAGTTCGAAATGGTGTATCATTTAACGAGGAGGCCCAATAGGGGCCGGGTATCCAGATGCAGAATGAGAAGTGCTAGGGCGGCCGCTGTCCACGGAGCCCCGCGGGTCGTAACGAGGCGTGATATCCCCAGACGCCGCCGCGGAAGAGGAACCAAAAGGAAATTTGGATTCGAATCGTGGGGTTGGCATCGGCCAACTGTTGGAGTGGTGTTCGTCATCCGCAAGATTGATGCCGCTGTCGTTCCACGGGTTGCGGTAGCTGCCCAGTGGATTCAAGGCTGGCAAGGGATGCCTTGGAAAGCGTTGCTGGAAGCGTGCTTGAACAAGGATCCGGGGGAGTTGGTATTTTTGCGTCCGTTGAAGATGGACGTGAAGGACGACATGCTGCCGGGCTTGCGAAGTCGGTCGAGCATGCCCCGCGGCTCATCATCACCGAAATGAGAGCGAGTTGGGGAGTCGGTGCTGTCGACTGCAGGTTCGGCTCGTTGGAGGAGCTTCGACTCGAAGAAGGGCAAAGAGTCCTCAAAGGAGTCCGACTTGGGGCGAGGGAGAGCACCACGAACAGTGTTGGTGTCGAGACCATGCATGACTAGGTGGTTAAGCAAGAAGTCAATGGCATCTTTCAGCCCACCGGCGTTGTTCCTAGTGAAGACCAGGTGGAAGCTCTCGATCTGTTCTTCCTTTCCATCGACGGTCTCGGTCTGACTGTCCTGGAGCTGAGCATCAACGACATGCTGAGTCTTGAGCTTTTCGATAATCTCAGTCTTGAACTCAGCGGAGCGAAGGTGCTCGCTGAGCTCGTTGGTGCTCGGGAAAGCTAAATCATGAGCTTCGGGAACCATGCCCTGCAAAATGTTGGTCAAAGGTCATCAAGTTTCACGGAGAACAACGTACCAGGAACTCGTCGACTGCCAAAGGCACCTGGTACTCAGGGCCAGAGACAGTGACAGTGTCGCTCGCTTCTTCAGTGCTGGGGAAGGTAATTTTGCAGTTAAATTTCTTCTCGAGCTCATCAATCTTGTCCCAGGCGCGCAATGAGCTCGCGGTGATACAAGCGGTTGATGTTGATGGTCTCCGAGACGAACTCCGCGTCTGCCTTCTCGACCATGTCCATGATCTCTTGCTTGACCAGATCGAGATTCTGTGCGTTACGTGCTGGCGTGCGGCAAATGACGTTGTCGACCTTGATGTCATCTTCCTCTTTGCCATATCCGCCGCGGTCCATGGCGTTGGAGAATTTGACAAAGACGGAGTACTTTTTCATGATGCGCTGGATATGCTGACCGCCAATGCCAATAATGCGCTTGTGATACTGGTCAGGCACGTGGAAGGAGATCGATGCGGGCATCTCCTGTTCAACAAGATCCAGACCGTTCTTGGTAGCTTCGTACTGAGCGCCACGAACCACGATGTAGAAGTTGTACTCGTTGAAACCGTCAAACACGATCTGCACACTGCTGTGGCTCATGATCTTGTTGATCTTGCCGTTCTTCTTGCCGCTGACGAACTCCTTGTGCTCATTGGCAAGCTCGATCTTTACGCTCATGTTGTACTGCGACTTCTTCACAAAGGGGATGTTACTTATCACCATCAAAGCAGCCCTGACAGCGTCGTCAGATCCATAAATATGGAAATTAAGCTTCTCGAAGCTGACTTCAGCACCCGAGTTGATGCAAATGTCGGAAAGCATAGCGCGCACATCGGCTGCGGTGGGCGGGCGCTGAGTAGGGTCAGGATGAGTGATGAACCACGAAGCACTGTAGAATTGACCCAGCCTGCGATGTGTGAGCATTGGAGTTGCACGTTCACGCACAAGCAGCTTACAAGAATCATCAATTCACGCACAGTGCGCTCAACGTGCAAGACATCGGTGCCCTGGACTCTGACCATGCCTCGCTGGACGCCGAGTGGCGGCAACAAGATGTAAGAGCCATTGTTCTCGATGATCTTGCGCACTTTGTCGAGACGCTCGAGCAGGATAGCATCCAGCTTGGTGTCAGTCATCATGACAGGCTTCACAAAGACTTTGGTAGACATGACAAGATCGTGCAGGCGCTGCTTCGCACGAATGATGGACTCGGATGTTTCACCCGTGATATAGACCAGATCGTCTGGTCTGCGTATGAGCACCACGGTGGCGTGTACGCCGAACAGGCGAGGAAAGGGCGGGGGGAAGTAGATGGCGGTTCCCGTGGCAGACTCGATCATCTTGATGTTCTTGCGTCCGCGCCCACAGATCAATGTATGCATGGTCAGTTCGAGCTTCATCGTGTCTACATAGCGCTTGAGCTGTGACGGCATTGGATTAGTTTGGTGCGCTAGCGGGAACAGCTGCGGGGGTGCGAGCAACTCACAATCTGATCTATCATGATAAGGACGCGCGTCTTGGCGTGCTCCATTGTCTCGAGATCTCCAAAGATGGCACATCGCAGACGCGGGTCCATGCCTGTGTCAATGTTGCCATTGAAGCTGGCAGACTCGATGTCCGGCTGCTTCGGCATCAGCAGGAAGATGTCTGCTTTGGTCGTCTTGGAGATGAGATCGAGCTGCTGCAGCACGGCGTCCCTTGACATTCTGGGTGGCCGGGTCGATGATGAGTTGCGAGTCGATGTCCACATGTGATGAGCGCTGTGCCAAGGAGTTAGCGAGTGCATGACGGAAGTTCCCAGCTGAAGGCGTACCAGAGAGATGGGCGTCGAGTTGAGCACCTTGCAGCGCATCGAGTTGACAATCTCCAGCTCGCCAGACAGGCACACGTTGGTGACGAGTGCGCGTAAAGGTCCCCGCTGTAGGCCGGGCAGCGGCTTGGACTCGGCGGACGTGACTGTCGCCTGGACGCGCCCCTCGGTCTGCTCGCTCACGTCTCGACACAGGTTGCGCAGGTTGTCGACATTCTGGGCGTGAACGGGCAGCTTGTGCGTGGGCGTGTTCTCTGCCGTGCCTTCCGGATGGGTCCAGCGTGCCTTCGCCCCCGGGCTTGCCCACATGATGTCGTCGGGGTCGGGCCCGGCAAGGTTCGATGAGAAAGGCACGTTGAAGGACAGGTTGACCTGCGTGCCTGGCGGTATCACGGGCGGGGCACTGGTGGCCGTCGACGGGCGCTTTATCGGAGCTGTGACGGGCATTTCGTGGTTGGACCTCGAAAATGGGAAGCCCGCGGACGGGGCCATCTTCTCCCAGCCGTGCCGTGCCTGGCCGGTGAAGTTTGATATCTTGTGCATGGTGGTGTGGTGAGGGGCGCCCGGGGAGATGAGGGCGGAGGTGATGGTGAGAGAGTCGAGCGACGAAGAAGGTTGGCAGAGAAGCAGCGCTCGGTGGGGGACCTGTGATTGGGCTGCCGCAGCGAATGATGCACGGGCCCGAGTGACCGACCCACACTCATTGAACCACACCACCAGCTTCGAAAAGCTGGCCAGCCCACGGCACGCCGCAGTCGTACAGTATTTGCCAGAACACGCGCCACGCCAGAAGCAGCTTGTCTCGCAGAGCCTCCAAAACGGCCGCCGCCGTGCTGCAGTCTCGCCGCGCCGTGTGCAGCTGCCCTGTTCTGCCTCTGCGCTTGTTGAGATCTGCTCAGCGGTGCTGCTGCACCTCCATCGCCAAATGAGCCTAGCCGAGCTCCATATCGGTTATACTGCGTCGTCATATGAACAATAAATAGATCTCCAATACCATCCCCCGTCTGCACCAAAGCTCCCACCAGCAGCCGCGTCGTCTCGACTCATCTCGGATGCCATGCTCACACCGTTTCACCTCGCACAGGTTTCTCATGCGAGCATGACGGGGTCCAGGCGTTCCAAGACTCGATGCGGCTTGGTGCATCCCTGCAAACCCCCAAGCGACTACCGCCGTGATGCACATTCCAACCAGTGTTGGAATTCGTGTCGTGTCCTTTTGTTGTTATGGAATTGTCGTGATGGCAATTGGAGCTTGTTGTAGCTTTCAGGCGCGACAGGAGTCCTCAGGAGATCGCCGTGAGGTTCTGAGACGTGTCATGTGCAGGGCTGAGCTGCGCTGAACATGGTCATGGCTCTGAGTGGTGCCTTCCAGATGCAGCGCTCCATCGTCTTGTTGGTGACACCGTTCCTGCCGTGTTCGGACGGCTTCAAACACGAAATCCAGAAAAGGACATCTGGGCTCTGAGATGGTACGGAGCAAGAGATGGGCAGTCTCTGAAGTTGTGTCACTGAGGTCACATGGTCAAAGTAGATATCATGACACAACAAAAATATTATTCTAGAACTAGGCGATCCAATGACCTGTAAACCTGCTATGAAACGCTTGTCGATGATACTACAAAACTGGCTGATATGGAACCTAATAACGAACAGCTACTTTGCGAACGTACTAGTAGCGAGTATACACGCGGCGCGGCTCAGGCGCATATGGCTCCTGTGGGAGCTCAACAGGTTCCTCCTCAGCATACCGCCGTGCCTGTGGTGCAGCGCTGACATAGCGGCGATCATCTATAGGCTCCTGGCGTACAATACTGACTTCGCGGTACTGCGGCTGTGGCGCCCGCATGGAACCAGGCTGTATGCTTTCGTGACGTATATAGCCCTCAGGAGCTTCACGTCGGACAACTTCAGGGCGCATGCTATAAGCCCTGGAGGGCACATATTCCCTAGGTGGTCCCATCTCTTCATACTGCGGTCGATACTCTATTTCGACCGGCCGCCTCGAAGCCTCTCGTTGCCGGTAAGGCTGCGCTTCGATGAACTCAGGTCCCTGTGCTTCGACATACCGCCGAGGAGGTGGTGGCATTCGCTGCATGGTATCTTCTTCATACAACTCAGTCCTAGGCGCACGTATCGTCGGCTCTCGAGTTACAGCTCGTTCATAGTAGGGATCAACCTCTATGCGGCGAGTTGGCGGTGCAACAGACTCTCGTGCATCGACTGGCGCTGCGTAGTACTTGTTGCCATATTGGTCTACTACGATTCGGCGTGGTGGTGGGGCCATTAGTAGAGGAGACTGCTGACGGGAAATGTACTCATGCACAGGCGATCGGGATCGATCGCGAACATATCTAGGCGCAGCTGAAGGGCGGGCCGAAGCTTCTCGGTAAATGGGCATTTCATTGCGATCTGCAAACGCGTGGGATGCCGATCGCAATGGGCGAGGCTCTGCTGCATACAACTCTCCGCCTAGAGGCGAGAATGGACGTCGAGCGTACTGGAGACTAGCAACCCGCCTGAGGTCCGGCTCATCTCGGTGAACCTTGCGCTGTGGCACTCGGATGACTGTTGGTGAGGAACCTTCATTGTACTCGTGGTAGTAGGAGATGTTGGCTCAGGCTCCCGATAGTACACTGGCTGTACCCTTCCAGGAGACTGCGCAGCTATGGAGCCTGCATCGTTAGGCAACGGTTGTAAGGCGCGACGTTTGCTAGGTTGGGAGTCGGAGGGAGCTGCGAAAGGTGGAGGAGCTTGAGGCTCCTCCCTGATATATGGTTCGGGGGAGGGAATCGATCGTTTGTTCGCTTGCTGCTGTCGCTTCTTCTCTTCGCGCTTTTTGTCTCGGCGGGCGCTTTCGAGGGTTTTGGAGGGGAGCAACAGGTCCATTCGGACTGTGACGGCGGGAAGATCTATAAATATAATCAGTATTGCTATGGTATACAATGATAGTATGTAGGGCCTAAGTTCATAGCAAGGTGTGTGTTGCCTGGAAATACGGTGACTCGACGATTGTGATGACCATCGCGCCGTGCGCTTGACTTGCTACAACAGACAGAAAGTCGAAGGCCTCGGCGTATCCGGGAACAGGACGGAGGGATGAAAAAAGGAGGAGAGAGACTGAAAGAAAGAAATTATCATACCCGTTGGCGCCATTGTGGTTTTGGTTCCTACCACGGCCTCTGCTAGGCTCATTTGCGACAATTTCGGCAGGAGGAGGTGAGTAATCTTCCTCCTCAGCATCATCAAGCAGGGTTGCAGGCTCAGGTTCGTATATCTCAATATCATCGGCAGGTTCATATGCCTCTTCATCAAGGTCTATCACTGCAGGTTGAGCACTAACATGGGTGATATGTCCTGCCTGCGATGTGAGTGGCTCAGGATGTTTGGGATCATTCTCCTCTGACGACCAGCTGTCTGCTTTGCTAGAGTAGTAGGAGTTCTCGTCAAACGACTCTACCCCATCGCTGTTGTTAGTTGTTGATCGTATGCCAGATATGGGAGGGACTCGTAGTTGAGCCTGAATCAGACACTCCTCGACGTTCAGATGGGCATCCCGCTCGTCTGCGTCATTGCCACGGCCCTTCTTGTCAAACTGATCCTTCAGTAGACGCTCTATCTGCTGCCGTTTAAGCTGCAATTCTGCCCTGATCAAGTGGTCAGACTTTGTAAGCAAGACCGGGTCGATGCTAGAAGAGGCAGATATGGCTGAGTAGGGTCGCTGTGTTGGTGGAGCGGGGGACACAAACTCGTTTGCTGTCGAAGGAGCCTGAAGCGAGCTGTCCGGTCGTGGGGGAAACAGCTGTGAGGCGGAGACACCGTTCGGGGTGCCGTTGGTCGCGGGTCTGCTGGGCGGTGTGGTCTGCGGGAGACGTGGTGCAACCTGTTCAATTACTTTGGCTGGTAGATGGATACGAGGGTGTTTGCTAGCAAACACATCATCGCGGATCTTCAACAAGTGCTGCAAAAAGTCGGCCTCGCGAAGCACCTCTGCGGGTACATTGCTGGTGCCGTTCAAACGCGGCGGAGCTGCTGCGGAAGTCGACATGAGTGGCTGGCAGGCGATATGCGCTGCGACAGCTACGGCAAGAATTCAGTACCAAGCACCCAACGTGTGTAAGCGATCAAAATGACGCGATGTACAGTACAAATGCAAGCAATGTGCGCCGTTGAGTTGCGGTTGATGGTGATGGGCCTGTGGAGCGACACGAGGAGAAAACCACGGGCAGGAGCGCGCCAGACATGCACACGTGCCAAGGCGCTAGTCCTGAACTGTTCCGTTGCGCCCTTCAGCACGCCGTCACGACTTTTCATTCACGTCAACACCAACAACAAAATGGCGGAAAACGATGAAAAGCCCGTGTTCTTCTTCGACATTGACAACTGTGTAAGTGTTAATTAAATGGGCCAAATTCGTGCCCATCTACAACCCTAATCGACTGAGTCGAGAGAGTCCGGCGAACCAATGTGTCTGGGTCTCAACCGGCCTTTTGATGCTGTGTGCTTTGTAGTTGAAGATCTCAGGAGAGCAATCACTGATTGACTGCCAGCTTTATTCGAAGAGTGTGTCCCTTATGTCGTAACACTTTGACGACTACTGACCTCTTTAGGTCTTAAGATTCATGGAATGATGGCAGAACTCATTGGTAAGTACATTAGAACACCCGTACTCATGATTGGGCCATGGCAAAAGTTGAGATGCCATTCGTGGCCCTCTGAAGCTATTAGATGGTTTTTGTAATGTCACTGACTGAGGTCAGACAAGTTCTTCGAGGACCACCTCAGCCTTTCGCGCGAGGACGCCAACGAGCTCCATTATAGATACTACCGAGAGTATGGGCTTGCTATAGAGGGTCTCGTGCGCCACCATAAAGTCGATGCTTTGGAGTACAATAGCAAAGTTGACGATGCCCTACCACTGGAAGATGTCATTAAGCCTGACCCGGAGCTACGCCAATTGATCCAGGATATCGACACCAGCAAAGTCCGATTGTGGCTATTTACTAATGCTTACATCACCCACGGAAAGCGAGTGGTCAAGCTACTTGGGATCGATGACCTGTTTGAGGGCATCACATTCTGCGATTACGGATCGGACAAGTTCTTCTGCAAGCCCCACGTAGAGATGTTCGATAAGGCCATGCGCGAGGCCGGGATCAAGTCCAACGATAAGTGTTATTTTGTGGGTGAGTAGAGGCAAGCTCGAACAGCTTGCACATATCATGTTAACGGCTGCAGACGATTCGTACATCAACTGCGAGGCAGCAGATAAACGTGGTTGGAAGACCGCGCATTTGCTCGCCCCATCAGACCCAGAACCTCCTCAGCAAGCTTCGAAGTATCAGATTAGAAGCCTGCAGCAGTTGCGCAAGATCTTTCCGGAGGTCTTCAAAACCTCTTAAGATGTCTAGAGAGTGATGCTGCATGACCAGCTCGGAGCCAGACTGGATAGATGAGGTGGACGCACGCTTCATATACACAGATGAGGACGATCTACAATAGATATGACGCTATGATAGAGCAATAGATGTGACGAAGTATACGGTTCTACAATGGAAGTAATCCAACTGTGACATGGTGTGGCGTAAACATGGGGTAAAGCTAGCTTATCGATTGCACTTGCCTGGGCCTCTCCCCTACATCACAACCATTCTCAGGTCAGGGCCACAGGTACCACGTTTACCAGGCAGCACTGCTCTGAATACTACAAAAGCACTGCACCGCGAATGGCTTCACAACACACAAAGTATTACCAAACCATGTCGTCAACAGCAGCTTCGAGCTCTACCCCACCGCCCCCACAATCCTCCGCGCTACCTCCACAACACGACTCTCAAGTTGCCAACAACCCTGACTGCACCACTTCAGAATCGTCTCCATCAAACTCGTCGAAAGTAGTCCCTAAACGCAAACCCCTTCTCCGTCTCGAACTCCGCGATCTTTCATCCAACGGTTCATGCGCATTCCTTCGCCTCGTCCACGCCTCCAACGCTCTCCAAGATGCCGTCGATGCCGTCCTCAAGCTCCTATACAAGAATATGCGTACATCATGTATACCACCCACGCGTTCCGTAACGCTCGTGATCCGAGACATGGAAGGTGTAGCATACACAACAGGCCTTGACCTCGATGACGACCACAAGGAGATACACTTCAGTACAAAGTACATTGAGCACGTGCCCGAGGCGCGACAAAAGGAGGAAATTATGGGCGTGTTGGTGCATGAAATGGTACACTGCTGGCAGCATAGCGGGTTTGGGAAAGCGCCACCCGGGCTTATTGAGGGTGTGGCGGATTGGGTGCGCTTGAAGGCTGGGTATGCACCGCCGCATTGGAAGAGGCATACGGATTGTGATTGGGATGCGGGCTACGAGCGGACTGGATACTTTCTAGAATGGTTGGAGGGGAAGTATGGTGTCGATGTGGTTAGGAAGATTAATGATGCGATGAGGGAGTGCGATTATGATGAGAAAAAGGTGTGGCATGAATGCTGTGGAGGGAAGGGTGTTGAAGAACTCTGGAAAGAGTACAAGAAGAGCGTTGATAATGATTGTGAGGAGATGGAAAAGGAGCCAGAGAAAGACCGTGAGGAACAGAATGATGAGCATACTGAGGAAACTGAGGCAGGCGAATCAGCTGAAGACGACATTCAGTCATCGGCCTGGAGAGACCGCACGGAGGAACGTAACAAAGCCCGGAGAGGAGGAAACATACATATCCCACTGCGACCAAAAATGGGATGAGCTCATGGCCAGCTGTAGCATCACCTAATAACTCCACTCGATGGCTGAGCTTTACTATATAAGTTGATTTGTTTTATTCAATACCATCGTCGCCTCTCATTGTCGATAAGACAACTGTTTTGTCGCTTCTCTCGCAAATGCCGGTGCGCAATATCAGTCGTGAGAGGCGAGTGACATGGACGACAAATGGACTTTCATTTTTTTCTACTTCTCGGACACTTCTAATGTCATTCTTGAGGCATCAAGTCAGCATACTACATGTGCGCCTCCCTACATGCAAGACAGCAACGAAGTGTACCTATAGTCACAATGTGGCTGTGTCATATGTACATTCATGGTGTTTCAATTCTTTCCTCGAGAACACTTAGTAAAGAGATGGTAGATTTCAGGTATGTCTCGCAACGACTGATACAGGGAGTAGATCTCAAATATTGGCCTGCAAGGGTAACATTATCGCTTGTCTTCCCATCCAGGCCCCACCTGCAGATGTGAATTTTGGTAGCGTGCGGGGCACAAAACTTTTCTTCCGCTACATCTCGCCAACCATCATGTCGCACACAAGCATAAAAAGACATCTACATATTGTAGCTAATTTAGAATGTCTCCATCAATAGTTACCAGCCTGGTTAGCGTACGTTCATCTAACATTCCCTCAACCAACATCATCTAACAACTTCCCAGTCAATCGGTAGAGCGTGAGACTCTTAGGTTTCACTTTCTCAGAAAGCGATTGATCCAATCTCAAGGTTGCGGGGTAAGCATTACCACCTTCGTGTTTCAGTACCATGACCTAACAGCTCTCATTAGTTCGACCCCCGCATCGGGCTTGACGATTCTTTTTTTGCCCTTTTTCTCATCATCTTAGGTGTGGGGCTTGAGCTAGTGATTGGGCAGCAACAATCATGATACATCATATGCATTTGGTTAATGTGTTTGTTCGACAGAAAATATGTCTATACCATTTTTTAGTGATGCATGCTTTCTAGTTTTCGTGAACACGGAAGGCACAAACTGCTTCTTTTCACACTATCCGATATAGCCGAGTGCCAGGACTTTGGAACTACCGGGCAGTAGATGCAACAGTCGCATGCAATTTCAGCATTCGCGCAGTGGAACATACACTACGGTGATTACACTCCATCGCCTCAATCCTCCAGTACATCATCACGACACAGACTTACATTATCTTGAGAGATGCTTTATTGAACACAGCCTCTTCGATAACTACCAGGCGCCCAAGCGAGATGCACTGACACTTTTGCCACGCAAGGCACACACAGCTTAGCACTACCCTGACCGGAACATCCACTTTCGCAGATCATCGGTCATTGGTCGCATTAAGGCCATCCTTTCGGCGAACCGATGTTCGAAAGGACTTGTGGCGGAGCGCTTACTGCAGGGCATTCGATGCAACCATGTGGTCGCAGAAGGGTACGCTCATGCAGCCAACCGCGATGGCTAATTTTGTTGTAACGTCGGCATTGATTCGCACGTGTGAAGTGGAGATTCTGCCAGTCATCACATGTGTGCGCTACTGAGATGGTGTTGAAGGGGTGGAATTGTTCAGGAAGCCGAAATGCGGATTAGGAGCAGTCAGGGGGTCGCTCCGAATCTAGGCGAATCAACGCGTTCTATCGACAGAGAATCATATCTTTTCTCCATTGTGTTACTATCTAGCTTCAATCATATATCTGCGCTCAAGTAGTCCGCTTCAACGTTTCACAATGCCGCGAACTCGAGGCAATGCAACGACTTGAGCAGATGCTGAAGTCCCTCCCTGCCCAGAATAAGGAGAACTTTAGGCCAGACCTACCTCCACTCGAGGAAAGCACCAAAAATGCAACGATGAAAGAAAGTAGAAAGAGGAAGTAGTCTACAAGTAAGGATGAGAAGCCGAAGAAGCGAATAAGTACAGAGCGCTCGAGGCTATTCGGGACAGAAGGCGAGGAGCAGGAGTCGAACAATAGTAGCGATACCACCTCGGAGAATCGTAAAACGCGTCTGAAAACCCCGGATCTAGAGTTTGACTATGAACGAGCTCAGCTGCGTTATCCGTGCCAAAAGCCAGGGCGCGAGGGTCGTCCACGATACGAGGAATTCGGGATTCCAGCTAGACTTCAACAACAACACAGAAGACTGGATGAAGCTTACGCCGTACAACAAGCTGAAAATGATACGCGGCATGTATCGAACAATTGAGAAGTCCGAGAGTGAAGAGAAACATATAAACGGGCTCTTTTTCCTGGAAGTCCCACACCATGCTGATGGCGTGTTGAAGCACGTCACTGATAACGTCAAAGATCAGGTCTCGAAAGATCTGTATATTCCATGGCATCAGATTAAGCCAGTCGAGTTTGAGGAATGGTGAAAGGAGCCAACAGCGGAGGAAAGCAAGAGACTTTCGAAGATGCACAGTGGTTGCGATTTGCGGAAACATCTCTGAACCCATTCGGAGGATTTACCCAATTGTGGTGAATCAGCTGATATGCTCCGATCGTGTCGGATGGAAAACACAACTCCTGCATCATTCGAGAAGCCCGACTGCCCGTCTTCCTCATATGCAAGATGTCATTACATGCCGTGCTTCACGCAAGCAATGATCCACGCGTACATTCCATCATACTAAGCAGCTGACAATACTTCCTACATTGCGTATCGCTCGAAGACCCTCCCCCTTCTATCATTAGTCGCGCCGATCGAACTCAGCACCAGATAGATCACCTAGCCAAATACCATAAGCAAAGCAAGATTATTGACATAAGGCGTGCCGCAGCAGCCAATTCCCTGAGGGTCATTAGCGCGGCCGTTGCCAAAAGCTTATTCATCGCCAACCCCTGTAAGGCGGACTACAAGGCTTTCCAACATCACTGCTGTCTTGTTTCACCACAAAACCACATTACACTGATAGCACTAATTAGCCCTGATTATGAGAGAGAACCCCACATTCCGATGTAGCGGATGTTGCTTTTCATGCGGGCGGGTATTAACACATGGCTGTCTGCTTCCGGTACTTCACTGGGTATCGCCGAATTCGATACATCTCCACGGGTACTGAAAGTTTCGACCAATCGGGGCAGTTCAAGTCTCGCACAACTTCATTCTTTCGTACTTGCTGTCTGGTGGTTTGACCATACACAGTCTCACATCATCATAGGTCAGCTCGCAGACCACATGCGAACATGTGCTCAAGAGTCACAATTGACTAGCATTATTAATGAGCTCTCAGTAACATATAGGTACATGCACTGTAAAGCTCCCGCGTGGAACGGTAAATCTGACTCCAATCATATCAAACCGGAATACCCACCAGACCTGCCATCATCTTCCGCAAAGTCAAGTCTGTCAAGACCGTTCGGCACGATCTGATCGTCCCATCCAAGATTGACGAAAACCCTTGAGTGAATGACATGCTCATATTAGAGACCTAGAAGCACCATCCGAACAATCATGTAATCAGACCGAACCATCCCCAGGGTCTCGAGACGGGGTGATCATACCATCGACGTCCTTCTAGCTCCTTTTCTTTCCCTTCACTCTCCCAGATCCTCCAGTCAACCTTGCCACGCGTCTGTACCTGTCAACCTTACTATCAAGCGACAGCCTGCATGCATCTGCATTGGGACCTGTCCATCACCTCGCAGCTACCCGTCACGCTGAACATCTATTCGCCTGCCCCCTGTACCCGAATAGGCCCGCTGGACTGGTAGCGGACTGGAGTTCCGGCACGGGATAGGCAGACATGCGTGCACCGGGTCAAGCTTTTACCAGCAGCCAAGTTGCACTAGAAGCGTTAAGGAATATCAATCGGGGCGGCCGAGGGCTAGTGTCGTTCGGTCCCATTACGACACTGAAACTCTGTTTAGTTGTATGTCGGGTCGTGGCTTCCGACATGGCTGATTCGAAACGCGACTTGCGAAAAGGGGAGTAAAACATGACATCCGACTCCAGAGAATTTCAGAATTGGAATTTGGAATCTGCCAAGTCTCGCGTGGATAATGGAAGGTTTTGCTTGTCGAGTAGTGCCCGACGCAGCGTGGCTGTGTACATGACCACACAGCACGCCTGAAACACAAACTCTCAAAACACGCTTGCTTCATCATCGCAAAAGAATCAAAATGGTGAAAAGTGGGTATACTATGTGAGTTGATTACAACTAAGCACGTTATCCTATTACATCAAACAGACCGCGTCCTCGACACTGTGACGGTGACCGAAAGCTGCTACTGTCCCATTACCACTCCATACATATTGCACAGCCTCAAAAGCGATACAAAGGATTCTGCTGCAGCAGCCCGGGATCCTCATACGTCGCGGCCGCGAGCGAATCATGGCTCTGTTGTTCCGACCAAGCACGGGCTCTAGGCAGGTTACTAGGCGGCACCGCGTTCGGCAAGACGCCAGGATAGCTGGCGCGCGCATTCGATCTGGCCGCGAGTGGAGGGTGCAATGCATAGTCGTCGTAATGTTGCGGCGCAGGGTGGGCGTTGTAGGAGATGGGTGAGCGGGCGTGCATTGCGTTGGCGGGCCAGTCCCAGTGTGTGAGTGCGTGTGGGTGGGGTGTAAGTGCGTAGTCGGGCAGAGGTTGTCCTGTCATGTTGGGTGTCGGAGAAATTATGGGGAGCGAGTAGTCGGGTGGGTGCGACCATGCGGAAATGGCTGCTTCGCTGTCCAGGCTGGACCAGGAGCGGTGGCTGCCTGCTGATGTGCCGTGGTGTTGAGGTGGCATTAGGGTGTTGTAGGAGTTCGAGGCATGGTACGAGTACTCGTCGTCTAGAGCATAATTCGAGAGAGGTCCGGGTGTGCTGGAGTCTGATGGTGAGCTTCCTCGGCTGGGGAGAAATATGCCTTGGTTTTGATATCTTCGGACGAGTACAGTGTAGCTGAGATCTGTCAGTACATAATCCACAGCTTTCAAAAGATACGTACCGGTTCTTAATTGTGTTCTTTGATCGCCCTGGGAAATGCTCGCGTTGTATGTCTTTCCAATGCCTTCCAAGCTGTTGTGTTGCCTCGATAAGGATGCGATCCTGGTCACTGATTAGTAAATTGCCCTCCAAAGATAGTTGAGTTCGTGTACCTCTTCGTCTCGCCATTCACTGTGATCAAGCTCTGGGTCGAGTGACTGCTGCCATCGCTTCGCACACTCTACATTATGATGAGTCTCGTATTTTGCTGATAGGTATCCATAAAGAGGCACTTACGGTCTGCACTCCGTGACTCCACACAGTTTGCAACGAGAGTCCATCTATACAACTAGTCAGTACCTAAAGGTAAGTATGATGACTCCTCGTACCTTTGCCCGTGTTCTTGTACTGCTCTTGCAAGTAATTCGTCTTCACTCTTAGACCATTGTCCTTTCTTCAAACCTCCCGCGACGGAGTTGTGCCATCTCTTGCGACAATCTTTGTTCGTCCTCCCGTGAAGACTGGCTGCGACTCTACACCTAAGCTGAGTTAGTCTCGACTTGCATTAGAGAATAATCATGCATTGTAAAAGATTTCTTACCAGTCTTTCACCTCGCCATTATCGACCACTGTAGAAGCAAACGTTAGATGCGGGTAACCGAGAAGCATTCGTATCAAAAGGAGTATTGCGAAAGCTCGATGAGTACATACCCTGAGCCTCAACTTCCTCTCGTAGCTTTTGATCTTCTGCCAATGTCCACTTCCGGGGTTGTCGACTTGAGGACTGCATGATGACTGAATGAATACGCTTGGTGCGCTTTTGGCGTGACTGATTCGACGCAAGTCTTGTGTGTGCTGAATCGAAAATGTGAACCTGAGGCAATAATGGTAACAAGGAGCAACAGTCGTAAGTAAGCCTGAGGTGTAGAGGCAGGACTTATTCGAGATGTTATGCATGCAAGCGCGAGTAAGGGGAGAGAGTACTTTCAAAACAAGAGGTCAGGTTAGTGTAGGACAGGAACATACCGCACGAGGCTTGGATGTGTTATGACCGGGATTTGGCGTAGCACATCATCCTGCGTGGGAGCATGCTCTAAGAGGATGTAGTTGGTGGGTCCCGCGCTCGGTAGGCTTGCAGGCGTGCTCACGTACATGACCCGAGCCTAGGGTCCTCCGCCACTAATCCTGCCCCATGCGTTGCAGCGAGGCTTTCCAGGCTAACATTGACGCGTGGGATTAGTGCACTGTCTGATGGCCCGTAGATGATGCCCCCATCTTTGAGCTAGGGGCCGATGTTGTGGCGTCTATGTAGGGCTGCAAGGTCTATTCACCGCTAAATGTGGACTGACCCTCAATCGGGCCATCTTACACCAAATTCGGAAATTAGCTTATTGCTACACAGGACCCATTGTATTCCTCAATGGAAGGCCATAAGAACACCGACTAGAAATACTCGGATTGAATGTTTGAACACCGATCACTCGGATCATTGCTCCACAAGAGATGCATGGTTCGCTTCGACGATGTGCAAATGGTAGACCACGACAGAGACCGGCACATGTCATGGTGACACAAGTCTAGTTGGAAGAGTGACCGGGCCAGCCCGCATAGACGTTTGTGGGAAGTGGAGGGCTGTGTATGTGAGAGAAGATGGATCAGGTCGCAATATGGACAGATGCATCACTTTTTGCCGCTGAACGCCTGACCGGAGAAATGCACATGATCATCACCGAATTCAAGTCTCGACCGTTCACGGCACTGTGCGTGCGCACCTCGAGCAGCCTCGTGCATAGATCATGGCTGTGATTCATGCTGCAGTACTGGCAGCTTCCTCGATGTGGCTCGATGGTTATTGAGGTTTGCGCTTGCGGTTATAAAATCAAGGTGTGCCTGACATGTGGTTGAATCGGTGAGGGCAACACACTTGGAACTAACAAGCACAAGACGACGAACATGACTTGTTTTCCGGAAAGTGGCTGTCGTGAAAGAAGACAGACAGCGAAGTACGACAGGAGGTAAAGTTCAGAATGAGGGTAGGAGGGCACCACCTGAACAGGTTAGACTGCCGTTCCAACGCTTCCTCCGACATTCTACCGAACAGATAATGGCTCAGGAATCAACATTAGAACAGTTTCGGCTCCAATGTCAAACATCTAGTCTTCGGTGCTTATCGTTGTCCGTGACGCGAGACGAGCGGTCACTAACGCCGAAGACAGACACATATCGCCACCAGGTACTTTGCGGGTTTGAGATGACGTGGACACTAAAACCTGCATGTTCGGAACATCAGGTGTAATTGATTGGCTTTGCCGGACCGGTATCTTGTAAAAACCCACGCTCGGCTGTGAGCGTCCCAATGTGGAGAAAGGCACGCTGTTCTTTACCGCTATTTACGCTAGGGCTGATGGTAAAGCTGCAGGTGCAACGTTGAACGGTGGGAAGCCACAACTCACGTGTAAGCGTACCAAGTTCCGAAAAGCAGATCAAATCCTCCGTTTGATGGGATACCATATATAGCACGGTCCCAGCCTCCATAGTATCAGGGTAGGATATTGCATGATCTCAGCCACCCGCTCACCGGTAACCGCTGCCGAGCAAGGCGGGCGAGGTCTCCAAGCTATTGTGCCACGCTGACTTGCGCACCAGAGGTGCATCTCACGCATCCCTTTATAGTGTAGTTTGGCTCATAGGGCTGATAGGACGGTCGCATGGGAAAGGAGGCGTTGGGGCGATGCCGCGTGATCGGCATCTTACGGCATCTCGAGCATGTTCGAAGTGGCCAGCCTTCAAGTCTTGCCCATGATTCTCTGCGCTTTTGCAAGTAGCACTGTGCTTTCCCGGCCCAGCTTCCTCTTGCCATTCGGTCCTCCCCTCGCCTTCGCCATGGTTTTGCGGAAGCGTTCTCGCTCAGCGAGTTTCGATGCGCGCTCCTTTTCAGCCTGTTCCCTCGCCCTCTGCCGCGCCTCTGCCTCTTCTCTCTTCTTCTTCGCGACCTCTTCCTCCTTCCTAAAGGGTTGGGCCTGAGGCCGTCGTTGCCTTCGCTCTGCTGGCGTAGGCTCTGGCGACTTTTCCTCAAGCATCTTCAACCGATCAGGATGCGGCTCAAGACTGGGCACCGGTACCGGCTCAGCAGGCTCATCGTCGTCATCGTCGTCGGCAGCATCACTAGCTTCGGCAGCGCGGTCATAGACAGACTTGCGAGGTTCATCCTCTTGTCGCGCCTTTAGCTTCGCGTACTGCTGCTTGAGCTTTGCCTTGTGTATAAGCTTCTCCTTGATTTTCTTCACTGATTATCTGTTAGCATATGCACAGTGTATGGGCCATTGATATGGCGGCACATGCCTTTACGACGGTGCGTGCCATCAGGCAAGTTTGCCGGCCCTACGGAGAAGCCTTTCTTTTGCTTCTTAACCGCCTTGGTTGAATCATCTTCATGCGGTCGTTTGGAAGCCATTATGTTGGTTGAAATGTCGTCTTGTACGGAAAATGCAGAGCGTCGTCAGGTGGAGCCGTGGACGCGATGGAAATCTTCGCCAAGCCCTTGAAAGTGGGGGCGCTCTCGGCCAGTCATATCGCGCGAGCGCCGCGGCAGAGAAGATGGCTCAGTTTTGGGCGCTCCCGCAACACTGCACGCAGGCTATCCGCTTTGTGCGGGTATATGCAGAGCGCTTTCTCGTCGTGTGACCTGCCCAGCCCCAGAGTTTCGGCCAAAACCGGTCTGGAGCCGCGCGGAACTTTATCAGCTGCGATTGGGGAATTCCTGGTCACGCCTTTGTCAAGAATCGCAGCGCGTCATCTGTCTCAACCCTGTCCGGATCCTCTTTCGCACCTTCTGCCAGCCGGGAATTCCACGACGTTTCGTATCAAATCTTGTCAGATTCGCCGCGCAATGATGTATCCACTGCAGCCAACGCACTTCTGATGAGCTCGGAAAGTTCAACTCATGACTCCTCGGGCCAGCAAGTGCTCCAACCGCTAGACCTGTCCCCGCCGCCATCTCAGTGCTCTGCGCTGGTCGGCTCCATAAGCTTGCCACCTCTCTTCATATTGTCTTGTAACTTTCTCTTCGTGTTATTTGTTGCGATACATTGTCATCAGCATGCCCATCTTCCATGATCCGTATGACAGTCCGCCGCGGCAGTCGTCACCCCGGCAAACGTCATTTGGTGGACGACGAACAGCAGATTCTCCAAGCGTTGAACCAGATACACTGCAACTGGATGAGTCCAGGTATTGGTGCAGTGCGGGTCGAGCAACACAGTCGAAAATGAACCCAGAGCTGCATGAGAGTGATCGAAAACCAATCAACATGGGTCGCATAGAATTGATAGAGAGACTTAAGCGGTCCAAAAGCCCGGTATGGCAGCAGGGCCTAGACGTGCGTCATCTACCTTCTATACTACGAGACTAAGGTCCTCGTTGCATAAGTTTCTACAGCCGCTGATGCAGTACAGATCGAGCGCGACCAGGACCATGGTTCAGGATCACGACCCAGTCCTCGGGATCAGCCAACAAGTCCTTTGCTAGCTCCTGCGGAACTTAGGCCCTCACGCATGTCTACACCAGATCCCCTTAGAGATTTTGCCGCTGCCGGGCTTGAGATCGAGCGACCCCGGTCTGCTCTACATTCGGGGGACTTCAGAGAGAGGAAACAAGACGGAAGCTCCGGAGCAGATGCATCTGCAACCCTTTACTTAGCAACGTCTCCTGTAGTTCCGTGGGATCGCTCGTTCCCCACAGCGGCCTATTCAACACAACACAACGAGACCTCATACTCATTTGACACTGTCTTTGGGCAAGAACCCCGAGCGGTGTCTAGGGCGAGGGCAATATCACAATCGTCAGGAGGCTCTTTCGCCTTTCTGCCTCCTACAAGTCCTCTTGTGCACGCAGCAAACAATCCAGATCTAGACGTTTCCTCAAGACCAAGCTCCCGACAAGGATCCAGAAGTCCAGATCGCAACAATAGGCGCCACACTTTCTCGCCAGCATCATTTCAGACTTATCAGACAACACCCATGGCTCGATCGATATCCGGCACCCCAGCAGCGCGACATCTTCGATATGGAGGGTCTATACCTTACCAAGCGCATCAACCGAGGCGGTCCATGACCTTCAACCAGCCTCATTCCCTTTCAAGCCCACAAAGCCCCTTTCTTAACTCGCGGCGGCCATCCATCTCTTCGGAAGCATCTCCACTGCAGCATGCCCCGATGGTAGGGTCATATGAGGAATCCATATTACGAGGGCGCATGTCCACCACGCCATCGAGACCATTGGACTTTGTCGCCAAAATTGGCGTACTTGGAAAAGGTCAATGCAAGTCTAGCCTTAAGTGTCCTCCGCACGTAACAGTACCATTCCCTGCAGTGTTCTACAGCTACAACACTGGCAATGGTAGAATATCAGATAACGAGCCAAGCCCGTATGTGGGTCTTGTAGACCTCGAGAACTCTTTGCCTGCGGGAGATCAGAGTAATGAAAGCAGCAAGCGCAAGCGCCGACATGCTGTACCAGCGCCAGATCAAGATGACCTTGATTTCCGGATATCACGTTCGACTCAAAATACGGATCGAGACACGAAGGATGATTTGCGCAAGAAGGAGAAGAGAAAAAGAAGGTCGGCCTCCCCGAAAGCACCTCCAGGTGGCAGCTATCGCATACCAGCGCAGGGTCAGTTGCAAATCGTGCTGAAAAACCCCAACAATACTGCAGTCAAGCTTTTCCTTGTCCCTTACGACCTTTCCGATATGGAGCCTGGACAAAAGACATTCATTAGGCAGCGTAGTTATTCCGCAGGTCCTATCATCGACATGCCAACGCAATCACGGAAGAATCTAGGCACGAATCGTCCTGAAGCCGCACTCAGCAATTCAGAAGACCCCAACGACCGGCCGATCCTGCGATACCTTATTCATCTACACATATGCTGCCCATATAAAGGTCGATACTATCTGTACAAGAGCATCCGAGTCGTATTCGCCAACCGTGTCCCTGACGGCAAAGAGAAACTCCGAAACGAGATCCAACTCCCAGAGCCCAGATACAGCACCTACAAACCCATGCGCGACTCCGCAGCCGCACAACACGCCTCACCGCAAATCATATCCGACAAAGCAAACCGCCGCCGCAGCGCAGCATGGCCCCTCTCCCGTCCCCAACAAACCTACGATCAAATCGACGGCCTCGCGCAACGCCCAAACCAACCACCTCCCGCCCTCAAATTTACCGGCGGAAACTCGACATCCAGCAGCTTCAACTCTCCGCTTCCGGATCTGCAGCCAATACCGTTTAGTCTCACGCGCCTCGCAGCCATCGAGTCCCGCCCCGTGTCCCGCGACCACATGGACATCGACACTAAACCGCCCTTCAAAACGCCCGTTGCGTCGCCAAAATCTGGGCTGGGAAGCCCTGGCACGTTCGAGAAGCTGAGTAGAGGGGATGTAGGGTACGGAGGGATGGCGAGTCCGACGAGTCCGCCGAGTGCGGGATTGTTGAGCCAGAGGTTGAGGGGGTTGGAGGTGGAGGGGGTGAGGGACGAGGAATAGAAGGGTAGGAGGATATGAGTTTGAACCTCTTGAGACTGACTGATATTTATTTCTTGTTTTTGGATGGGTTGGGAGTGCTTGGATTGAATACCCCACTTGTACATTCCGTTGTATTCCTGTTTCGGCGCATGGGAACTGTTCGGTTGGACACATAGATTTTCAGTCTTCTATCAGTCGCGGATCACGAACTCTGCGTCCATCTACTCTACTCTACTCTACTCTACTCTACTCTACATACCCAGAACTGCCATTCTCGCTATCTCCACCCGCTCCCTACCCTCCCACCACTCGCTTCCCTTCGGCTTTACTTCCGTCCACAATCCCCGCACCCCCACCGCACATATACCCCCAAGGATGTCTTCGCGTCCTGACACAAACCACGCCCGGACACACGTTCGCGTTCGCGTCACCGTATTGCGCGTTCGTCCGCCGTTGCTTCCCGCGTTATTAATAAATAACATCGCATAAGGGCCGACGCATGCAAGTCATCAGCAATTGCGCGACGTTTCAATAAATTGGCAGCAAGGCGCCGGTGGGAAGCAAGTATTGAATAGATTAGCAGGAACGGCAAAAGTATTGAGTAGATTGTATGCATTTTTTTTCTTCTTCAGAATTCCTTGGTGTGGGAAGAATGAGCCTTTTTCAGGGCTTTTTGGTAATACATTTGCTTGAAAAAGCAAAGAGCTTTTCGCGCCTATTCTAGACCCCCTAAGTCCCCGAGGTTCCCCCAAGCCAATATCGTCCAGCGTAAAAGTTAAACCATGGAGCTACCTTGTCTAAAAAGCAAGCGAGTACGAAGATCGAATAGGAGATTGTGTGATAGTACATAGTATAGTCCAAAAAGGAAAACCGGTGTCTGGAAAGCAAAAGTGGTATCGAGCGCCGAATAAAGTTTGACGTAAAAAAGGAAAAATATACTGGGCATGACGGACATGACATGTGGGGTTGTTTTATCTGCCTCCTCCTGGTAACGATAAAACGCCAATAGGCCGGGAAAGGAAAGTGCACAATATATGCAGGTTGACTGAAACATTATACGGAGATTTCTTGTGATGCTCGGAGCTGTGGTGGTGTGGGTGGGAGAGGCGCACTTGGTGGCGGCGCGGGCAGCGGCATGGATGGAGGAGGGCCGGGTATGGCGATGTTCGTGGTAGATGCCGAAGGTGGCGGAGGCAGAGCCATTGTGGGAGGCGATGACGCAGGCGGTAGTGTAGGCAGAGGCATGTTTGGAGGTGGAACAGGCGGAGGGAGATTCATGGCCGGCATGCTTCGCCTGGGTGCAACAGACTTCATCTCAAATGACGCGGGGATGTGTTCTCTCAAAGCGCTGGATGAGGGTTGCTGACTTTGGGTAGGCGCAAGCTCCTGTGGGTTCGAAGTTCGCCTGCTTGGTACGAAGGACGGCGTCGAAGAAATAGCCCTTACAGGTCGTGATGGCGCGAGAAGGAATGGTGCAGGGGACGTACGGGCCTGCACAGATTGGCGACGAGGATATGCTGGTGGATTTGCTGACTGATACGATTGCGGATGGGAAGTTGGGCCCATGTTCGGTGAGTACGATGGAGGCCTTACAGGTGCAGTCACGGCACGATTGGCATTGAGGCTCAATCGCATAGGAGCAGGGCCAGACGTTTGACCGAAGGACGAGAGACGGCGTGGGACAGCCTTAGACGGATCTGCATGCTGTTGTTGAGGCCGAACTGGAAAGGGTCGAAGAAATGGTTTAGGATTCGCAGATACTCGCCGTTGGATCCTTGCGTCTGAGGTTGAAATGGGTGTTGTAGATGCATTTGCAGGACCGCCCAGGCTCGATTGTCGGCGTGACACTGACGGAGGAGGCAATGGCGCTGGGCCCTTAGGCGGCGGAGAGACCATGTCCCTTCGAGGCGGAAGGCTGTAGCTGCGAAGTTTGTTGCGGACAGGACTTTCCGCACGAGTCGGCGCCTGTTGCAAGACGGGTGCTTGACTGAGCGTAGTAGTCTGAATCTCTGGACGCGTAGGGCGGACAGCAATGGTCGTAGGCGTTGCCGAAATTTCAGCAGTTTGCGTTTGCTCCGGGGCAGTGGGCTCCTCGACTGACATAATTGTGTCTACAGCGCTCGGCCGTCTATGGTCTATCATAGTAGGCGAGGCGGGACCGTAGAGAGAGTGACGCATCGTAGGTAGACCTGCTGGCTGCGTGAAGTGCTCATTGGTCACCGGAAGGGGTTGCATCGATCTGCGTCGAGAAGCAACACTACTACTGGGGTTCATGTGGAAAGATTTCAGCGACATGGCGCTTCGTGTCGGTTCTGTGTCCACTGGCATGTTCTCCTGGAAAGGCGACTTGGGGGGAGATGATTCTCGTGAAGTGCTTCGTGTGCCAGTACCGGACATTGATGTCGCATTTGACATGTAGGAGAACCGTGAACGACCGCGGAGAGAATCGAGCTGGATCTGATCTTGTGAAACCGGCGTTCCTACTACTGATGATTCCATGGATTGTCGTTGAGTGGCATACCGATTTGATTGTCCACTAGAGGACTCAGCAATGCTCGCCGTCCGCTCACTCCGGTTCGATGCCCACTCGGAGGTCACGATCTTCGGAGAGCTGTACTGTGACTGCAGGGGTGAATCAATGGGCACAATTTTGCTCGGCGCAGTTGAATCGCGCTGCACACGATATCGATGGCTAGTGGTGTCACTAGACCTCGTCTCCCGGGTATCGTCCGTCGACGATGATGCACGGCTGGATTCTGCACGCACTTTCATGCCGCCCTGATTTTCAATCTCTTTACGCACTACCGTCATCCATGCATCCATCTCTTCTGCACTGTCAAGGACTAGCAGGAAACTGGTCGCTGCTTTTTTCACAGCGGCATTTTGTGTGCGGAGCCGCGATATGAGCGAGTTCTTGGGTCCAGTCTCAGGCGTGCCGTCGTCGTGGGCGTGACTTGATATCTGTAGTACCCAGTGCTTGCCCGGGATGAGATCGCATGCAAATGCCGCAGATTCTTTACCCAACTTCAATACCTTCTCAGGTTTCCGGTCGAATGAACCATCATCAGCGTACTGCAGAACATAGCCGGCTGTGACTAGGATGTAGATCTTGTTAACAAGGTCTGGTGCGGGCGGATTGAGGACCGAGTTCGAAATAAGTCGCTTGTGGGTCTTTTCCAATCGCTTGGCCTCTGATCCATCCTCTTCTATGATAGACAAGTCGCGAACGCTGTCCATCCTCTCTCGTAGCACTTCGGCCTGTCGTCTTTGACTTTGTGTTCTCATCAACATCTCTGGAGCGAACACACATGCTTGTACGGTGGCATGCTTGACGGATTGTGGAAAGGCTTGGAAAAGTGGAGGTGGGTCCCAACTTCCAAACTCTTTCGGTGGTGGCGGCGGCCGCATAGACATGGGTCTGGTGAACATTTGACTTGAGCGGGCTCGTATGGTCTGTTGGGCGGGCGGTGAAGGATTTTGTCGCAACGAGGATTTGGGTGCCGATACCAGTGGTTGGGATTTGGGCGGAGTTTGTGGTCGCATTGGCACCGCAAGACCGACTTCTGTGTGGCCGCGAGCTCGCTCTACCTTGGGCTTGCTGAACAGGCTGAACAGTGACATCTTTGAAGCAGATCGTTCAACCTTTGGCTCAGTTGGTGGAGGTGAAGCGTCGCGACGGGTGGAAGAGGTTCGACCAGATGCTCGCGAGTCGGAATCTCGAAGGTTAGTAGTGGATCGGCCGAACCGCCATCGTGAGGTATGCGCAGTTTCCTTCCTCGCGTTGCTGGTGGTGTTCATCTTTTCTGCACCTGTGCTGTAGGTGGCTACGTAAATTTGCGATGAGGAGAGAGCCATAGGCGTGCTTGGCTACTCGGAGCCAGCAAAAAGTCTCAGAGAGACAGATGGTGATGGAAGAGTCGGCCAGTGTATATGGGGTGGCCGGATGTTGGGTTCGGAATTGCGCAAATGGGTCGCGCGGCGACTCGTGCTTCCAATATAGAGCAACGACAGGGTAGGCTTGCTCCTTGAACCAGGCGGATGGTTTCCCGTAAGATGTCGCTTTGTAAAGCTCGGAAGTGCCGTGGAAGGTTGGCGAGTGGCTAGGTATTGTGGTGATCAGTCCGTGAGTAGAGAGAGTGGTAGTTGCTTGCAAGTTAGACGTGTTCAATGAGCGTGGTATAACCAGGCGGCTATAGTGGTAAGCAGAAACGATTTTCAAACGATGAGGACGGGACATGGGCCCCCGGGGCGATTGCGCTACAGTTAAGGACAGCACAGCAGATGAAAGAAGAAGAGTGAAACAAGTCGACCACACTGACAGAGTCGCGGAGAGCAGCGGAGGAAGTGGCAGCATTAGCTGCCGCAGAAAACGGACAGATTGGACAGGCTGGGCAGGGAACAGCAACATGGTTGTCGGCTTGTGTGACTCGGATGTCGCAGGGGCTCCTAGGTGATCCCCCTTTTGCTACGAAGGTTGGAAATTATGTGATGGCGTCGCACTAGGCCCAGGCCAAGATACTAGTGGAACGGACGGTCTTCCCGCGCAGGGCCGGCGTGTTTTGGGCCACAACGTCGCCTCTTTACAGTTTATTCTTGAAGCTTCGAGCAGTGTTTGGGAGATTCAGGAGGAGTTGATGTGGTTGCGGACGGACCCTGTTCAGTTCTTTGCAGGCCTCACCAACATGGCGGGGCCACGCATGGCCTCGAGAGCACTCCTGGCCCACCCTCAGCCCGAACAGCGCAAATTGAATGGATAACCAGGGTTAGATTGTCGACAGCGTGATTGATCCCGAGGGGCTGCAGGCCGATCAGGACGCGTCTAGAGTGCGGCGGGGCACGTCGCCGACAGTTTTGTCAATAAATTGATCGATGCCATGGATGCCTGCCGATATGATCGTCGACTTTTGCAGTTCGCTGGCGGCTCGCACGTTCTGCGCAGCACTCGCAGCGTGCGACGCGTTCGTCGCATGTCGCGAGTCGCACAGTGCCTCAAAGCGTACAGAGTTAGGCAGAAGGGAGTCCCACGCGTGGTGTCTCGCACGAGTGTCAGTGTGACCGAGGATGGCGACGTGCAGCAGGTCATTGACGCGCAGACTTTGACTTCCAGCCGTCGTCCCAGGATGCCGAGCTGGGAATAGACGTCGAGTACGGGAGCTGCTACGGCTGGACTCTATTGGCGCCAGCGTAGTCGCGTCGGGCTCTACCTATGGACGTGACTGTCAACAAACGTTAGATGAGGTGCCAACGGCGCAGGGCGGACCCGCATTGATATGTATAGACCGAGTCCGGCTCTCTTTGGTGTCTGTACCTGACATTAGCGTTGGTGGAGCGCAGGCAGCTGCTGCTAGCTTGATGCCCCACTGTGCAGAGGCAAGCTATCAGGATTTTGCGACTGCTGCAGGCTGACTGAGATGCGAACCTACCGTAAATTACATTCGAAGACATGCATCTCAACACACGGCTTGTTGCACGCACATGGTTTGCAACCATCCCCACCTGGTGAGCGAGGTGAGGCTTAGCGTGCACGGGCCTGTATCCGATGCATCGTCATGGTGGGGTGAACCTACGAAGCTCCAGAATCACTCCACCGCCTCACAAACGAACCTATCTCCAGTCTCGGGCTCGTCACGGGACCAGAGATCAAACCACTCAGCATCCCTACATTCACGAACATTCGATTAGGCTTTCCACGACATGCCGCCTGACATCAACAGCCTGCCGCCCTCCCCGCTCCAGTCTCCATCCAACGGCACGTCGCGCAACCAGTCCCCATCAGCCTCACGAACCATGGCCTCATCCCCGCACTCGCTAGCTGCAACCGCTGCGATGAATGCTGGTATCCAAAACGAAGAGACACGCCGTCCCTCGTCTGGTAGCATGCGACGAGAAGTCGAGCGAGCACGCCGTCGATCAAGCGTCCGCATGAACCTTAACCTCAACGATCCTGCTGTTCCAGCACCAGGCGAGATGCAGCCGCGCAGTCCTTCAGGCCGCACTGCAGGTCTACCTCACAGTCCACACCGTGAGCGCGCACCAAGTCTGGGTGAGCTGCACCAGGAGATCGAGTACGAGCAGGAGGGCCAAGTCAACCGCCTACTCAACATGATCCGCCAACAGCAAGCTCAGATATCCACCCTCCAAGCCAACCAGCAGCAGCCATCCTCCTCCGCGGTCGACGACAGCACGCCCACGTCCGAGCGCTCCATGTCTCTCCCACACTCTGGTCATCCTTCACACGCAGCTATATCGCCTATGCCCATTTCCCCGCTCCCCATGACTAGCCAGCAGCGCTCATACTCACCCCTCGGCCTCAACCGAGGCAGCATAAGCCGCCAGTCTTCCTTCGCAGATCGGTCCCGCGGCGGAAGTCACACTGGCTCTCCAGCCCTACGCCCTATGTCTGGTATTGGCGGCGTGCACGACTACAACGACATGCTGCCCGGCTCAGCGACCGGACGCGACGAGAGCGCCTTCTATCAAGCTGAAACGCAGAACCTTACGCGCGAGAACCAGATGCTTAAGATGCGCATCCGCGAGCTTGGTAAGTTTCAGATGTCTGCTCAGCATGAAACGTCCTCCAGGCTAACCACGACATAGAGCGCCAACTAAGTGAACAAAACCCCACGAGCCAAATCACGCAGAGCCCCGTCGTACATTCTGGCTTGAATCCTGCGGCTGGTGGCGGCGACGGCAGTGAGCCCTCTCCTTCTGCAGCATGAAAGTGAACTTTCGGATTTCGGATTTCGGATTTCGGAATTTTCTGCTATTTTCATGGCATGGCGTAATGGAGTCTGGGGGAAAAGGCGGGTTGCATGGCGTGGAGTTTAGGATACCTAGTAGCATCACCCTACTCTATGAATTCTCCTTGTTGATGGCCTGAAGCGGTGACCCTGCGAGACAGGGATCTGTAACTTTATGAGTCCATGCTCCTGCTTTTGTGACTACGTGAGGTTGTGCACATACAATTGACTTTGCGAAAGTACACATATGTGTAGACTCCACGAGCCTTCAATATTTCACTGCAAAGCGTATCGACAAAGGGGAAATGAGGAGCTGCTTTGACTTTTTGGTGTGTACGTGTTAGACCAATGACCAGTCTCGTCCATGCCCACATTCGCAAGCACATTAACAGAGGCAGTATAACAAATCAAATTCATCCATCGCCAGAACCTCAAGCCAAGCCACCTATAGGCCACGCCATGACGCCAGCTAACCCATGCAAGTAACCCCGTGCCGCTATGTAGCCCAATCCAATCTAACCCTCCATATACACCTACTCGTCCTCCTCCGCCTCCTCCACAGTCGCCCGTTGCGGCTGCCGTTGCACGAGTGAGCCCGCAGGTGTCTGTCTCTGAGCCGGTGGGTTGGGGCGCCGAGTCGACCTCCTGCGGTCACGTCTTCGACGCGCGGTCCGACCGGGGCGGCGGTCGCGGGCATGGGGGATGTACCGCGGTTCCTGCCCTTCTTGCCAGCGTGGCCGTTGGCGGCGTTCTTCGCAGCGATTTTGGCGGCTTTCTTTTCCTTCTTGGCGCGTTTTTTGTTCTTGATGTCTTCGGGAGTCTGTATATCACGTTAATTATGCCGTTCATAGGAAAGGTTGCTTGGTGGAAACCTACCTCGTGCCATGCCCAAAGCGGGCGGAAGGAGTCGAAGAAGCCCACGTCCTCGAAGAGATTCGGGTACAGCCAGAGACCGGGAGAGACGGTGAACATGGTGATGATGAAGAGGATTAGGCGCACAATGGCCATGGCGAAGAAGAGTCCAATCAGGCCGAGCATACCCATACTGACGTACCAGACACCTTGTCTCAGCACGAGGGGCCACAGAGGGAACAGGATGATGGCGATCACCATGAAAAGCGCACCAACAGCATAGAGCTTCATTTTCCACTGCGATCCCTCGTATAGCCAGATGTAGTAGTTGTCGTCATTGGCTTCTTGGTGTTGCTCAATTTTGACGTCCCACAGGCCCTTGACGCGCTTCTTCTTGCCGTGGTTATGGCCTTCGTGGCCTGGAGCATCGCCGTCGATTTTATTGACACGGAGTGCGAGGAGGGAGAGGGGAAGCAGCTTGAAGGCATTCTCGGCAGAGGCGCGGTCGTTGACTTCAGGAAGGAGCGGGTTCTTTGAGCGGGCTTTCTGGTAGGCTGGAGATTGGAGGGCCCGAATTGCTCGTTTTACTGTCGTTTGTTAGCATCCAGAGATTAAGTTCGAAATTTTACGCTTCTAACCTCTGAACATGTCCTTCCTTTTCTCGTCATGGACAACCGTTCGTGGCTTGAGATCTTGCGACTTCAGCCAATTCGCGACAGCGAGCGCTTCTGGCTTAGGTGGTCCTGGCTGGATTGGTTGAGCCTGTTGCTGCTGCTGCTGTTGCTGTTGCGCCTGCATTTGTGCTTGCATTTGCGCCTGTTGCTGTGCCATTGCTTGTTGTCGCAGTCTTTGTACGTATTCCTGAACTGAAATACCGTGCTTCTCCGCCTCAGCCGCTAGTTGCATTTGAATCTGGCGAATTTGCTCTGGAGTGGGCTGCTCGCCGTTTGGTCCTTGAATGTTGATAGGCAGTGCGCCAGGAGGGGGCCCGCCTTGCGGTGGCCCGCTCTGCTCTTGCGGCTCTTCGGCACTCATTATGTAGGCGATTGTACTTGTCACGGGCCGAAGGTGAGAGGTGAAAGAGAATCACGAGTCCTTTCACTGTACGGCGCGGGGTGAGAAAGAAAGTACTGGAACTGGTCACCGTGGAACTAATGGTCGGAGTTCCCACTAGACAAGTTAAAGCCACATAGACAGCAAACATGTCCGCATCACGGCAGAATGTCGGCCCGCGATCTGACTAAGCGAGCCTCTCCATCAAAATCTCTGCAGCTTCACACAAACTTCTTCCTTCAACAACACCACAAACCCACAACGTGCAGCAACTCCCACCCCAGGCTTTATCGCAATGGTCCTTTACATCGCCTGGACGGTAGTGGACGCTGCTCACTGTGCGCCTCTTCACCTCTCCGCTCATTGTGCCACACCGGCTGTCTCTTGGAAACAACACAGACCATGGACTCCAGCGTCTTCTTCGAGTCGTCTTTCTCACTGACTGGAAAGGAATCCGGACTGTATTGATTACACTGTTTGTACAGCCACGGAGCATAGCGGCTTGCATGTCGATGGTATTTCCCGAGCAGGGCGTTTGACAGGCGTTACACCGTGTTCTCCCGGCGCATGCCGTGTACCTGGCGCACAAACCTAGAAGCAAACATGAACTGCAGTTCTAGGCTCTTGATCTACATGGTTTGAACCTCCGCAATTATGCGGACCAGGTTGGGTTGGCCATACTCAAACGCTAAGGGTGCTTTGAGCCTATCAGCACCAACGTGATGCATCACTTCACCAACACTCTGGCCCTTACCTCTTCGTCTACGGACAAGACCATGGGATAGGCCTATTTTGGTGTGAAGAAGATTAACGAAGACCTCTTACTCACCGCGCTGTCTTGCCTTTGGTTTGGCTCCAGCGGTCCTTTGATATGGTCCACATAACATGCATGCTTTTGAAGACTTGGTCAGATATCAATGCCCGTCTCCGTTTCAGGCGCAGGGTGGTTCTTTTTTTCGAACTCTACCTGCATCTATGTACGGTGATCGACATGCACCGCTGCGGCGCATGTGAAACAGTGCATTCAATTAATGACATGTGCCTGCTTGGCGATCCACCATGGAGTTGGTGATTCGCTTTGCACAAAGATCAATCCTGATTGTCCATCCACGATGGTCAGCACACGTCGCTGTCAGAAGCAGCCGTGTGCGTCGTAATCTAGGCTAAACACAGAAGCGCCATTGTGCAGGGCACCGCGTCCTTTGACAAGGTACGCATCGTCAGAAGCGAGTGATACGGACGTTGGGAACGGACGTGGAGCAGCACATCATCATCGATGAAGGACGGGGCGATGCGGGCTGATTATTGCATGGTGGAGCAATGCGGCACCCGCATTGAGGGCGCTCTCGGTCGGGAAGCTGGTGTGATTGGCGTCCGCGTGCGCATCTCCCAACGTTGATGGACATGGGTGGGTAAGCCACATTTCCTGTCTGTCTATCGGTGAGCGGCTGAGGATCCACAGCGTGAGGGCAAAGTCATCTTGCACTCGCTGACGGGCGGCGTATAGAAGGAGGTGCAAGCTAGCAGGTAGAGTGGATGAGTGGGCGTAGACTAGCTGCATGGTGTCAAATGTGGTAAATGTGGTAGAAAACAGGCGTCTTGGATCGTCCCCAGACAAATCCTGCTGCAGGGATACCCTCGAAGCCACTATTGAACGTCCGTTGGCTCGTCTCCGCCGCAGCCACTCGTCATATCTAAGCCTTTCACGCCCGTCTATGCAGACAAGAAAAGCGACGCATCCACACGACGCCGCAAGGCGCCTTGCTTTGGTACCACAACCGCTTATCCTGCGCAACCACCTGCGGGAGCTCTGTTTCGCGACACGGAAGTTGCAGTGCGCCCCGAGATCCCGCAAGGCAGACGTTCCTGCACCACTCAGCACGCGTTTTGGTGTTGTGGTCGTCGCGGCTCTGGTGCATACGGGCGGCGGTTCATTCCGAGCAGTGAAGCCTGATAGAGGCCCGCCCTTGCTTCGACACGGCACCCATCGATTCATTATCGCTCTGACACCACCCCGCCACGTTTGCACGTCTGCACGTCTGCACGTCTGCGATACAGTTCCCACGGTTGCACGCCGTTCTCGCGACAATCGGCCATCGACCACTGACCATCGAACCCCAGACCGACGTCTGCGACCGCGCTACGTTTCCCACTACCAACCACCGCCCGGGGTCTCTGCTGGTAACGTGCCAGCACGCAGACACCCGGTGCTGCCTCGACACCGCATCACGACCGAAAAGACATGTCCATGGTAGCAGACAGGCGACGATTCCGCGAAGGCATAGGCACCAGCCGGTCGTGGTGAAGCTGTGCTTGTAGACCCCAAAGCAACTGGCCACCTAGCCGCTGAGCCCGCCCACGTACCGTCTGCACGCATCGCGCTCGCACTCGCACACGCCCCAGCACCCGCTGGCGGCCTGTCCACCATGACCATGGTGCGACCGTATCCTCCCCAGCCGCAGCCGCCGCACGTGTACAGCAACCTCCCGCCCACCCCGACTCACCCACCACTCCTCCGCAGTGCCTCCGGCTTCGAAGGCCGCAACCTCGCCCAACACCCTCTGCCCCAGCGATATGCCCACCCGCTCTCGCGCCACAACTCGTACGGCTCACAAAGCTCAGATGCTGCAGGCGCTCTGAAACCGCCCGAACATATGCTGCGCCGCAAGACCCCCAACGGAATCTTGGCGGCGGCCTACGATGGCACTTCCGTGGAGCAGATGGAGAAGCCGCATGCGACTAAGCACATACTTTTGCCAGTGACTGCCGAGGCCAGCATACCATACGGCCTGAAGCAAGATCTTCCGCTACGCTCGCCAGCCAACACCAGGCAAGATGGATCTTCTGATTGGAGCCCCAGTCTCTACTTCGAGACGGGCTCAGGCAGAGCGGGACAGAATCTTCCGCAGATCGACTCCATGCTGAACCAAATGCCGCCTCTGCAGCCACTCCTTCCTTACCAAATGTATGCACCATACGGCGGTGCCATGGCAGTGCCTGGCCAGAGCCCGCTGGGACCTACAGCTTCGAATGACCAAGGGCCGTTTGGACCATACTGGCCGGATGGAACTTACACACCTTATCAACCTGCAGCAATGCGGGATCCCCGCTTCTTACATCACCAGCGTCCTCAGTGGGCACATCCGCAGCACAGCGTATACCATGCGCATACTTACAACACCTCTGTCCCACACATCTCAAACTATCAACAGAACCCCTTCCAGTTCAACCAGGGTCCTCAACTATATAACAACTTCGCACGACAATCGTCTGACTTTTCACCGTATCCACAATCACAGCAGCATTACACACTAGATTACCAGCATTCATCCGTACCATTTGCACCATCTCAACAGCCTCAAGATGTGTCCTCGTCGGGACAATCAACACCCATCGTTGATCACGCTTCCGCCACAACGCCGACCGCTGAATATGGCCCACAGTCGTTCAACGGCCAGTCCAGGGAGAAGGTGTTTGCCTGGGCGCACACAGTCTATGTGGACCTTTTAAGATATTTGACTCATACACGTAAACATTCGCACAATACAAATGGACGCCAACCATCGAGACCACACATCTACCCAAAGCCACCACGACAACCAGGTGCGAACTTGTCCGAGTCCGCCGGCAGCATGAGTTCTCCCACCATCGAGCGTCGCTCATCCCATACTGGATCCCCAGCGATGCGAAGACCACACATTTCTCACTCCCGTTCAGCCTCGGCTTGGTCTGTTGGAGGACTTGATGCTTCTGCCCAGCGACATTCTTGGCAGCATTTCTCACCGCAGCAGTCAGTGTTGCCCCAACTGCCTGGCATGGAACCCGTCCGCACTTTGCGCCGAATGTCTGGCTCCATTGCCAGCGCCAATCAAAACCAGAGTCAGAGTCAAAGCCTTCGCCATGAAATTCCTCCGAGCATGACGGCCGCTTCTGCCTTGGAAGCTATTACTAAACACTGCGAGGAGAGCAAGTGGAACTGGATCGACGGCATCCTCTTAGGAGGATGCTTTGCATACGCTCTTGGTGACTACCAAAAGGCTCAAGATTGGTATAAACACATTCTAACCCTGGACAAAAACCATGTGGAGGCAATTTCCAACCTTGCAGCCACCTTATTGGCGCTGCAGCGCAAGCGCGAGGCGGAAAGCTACTGGAGACAGGCGGTTCAGCTTCGCCCAAGCTACTTCGAGGCTGTTGAGCATCTCATAGGCTTGCTGTGCAGTGATCAGCGGGCCAAGGAGGCTGTCCTGGTCATTGATGAAGTGGAACGCTCGTTGAGATTTGTCAAGAAAGCTGATGCCTTGAGGAGTCTCGACATACAAAGCGAGCGGTCAACATCGACTGTCAGTGAGTCACCGAGCTTATCTGATGCCTCCGACCGGCCAGTATTCGAATTCGAAGGTGAAGATGAATCAGTCTTCAAAGACCTTGACGAGCTCCCTGGTTCGGACCAACCAGGATTTGGTTCCAGTGGATACGCTATTCCAGGGAGTGACAATGGACGTATCCTGGCCTTGGTTCATGCCAAGGGAAATATGCTTTACGCCCTAGGAGACAATGCTGGGGCGGCAAGAGCTTTTGAGATAGCCGTCCTAATCGGCGCCGGGAACCAGATTCATGGCATCGATGGCCTTATCAAACGTATCCTTTCCGTCGTTGGTTACAATCAGGAACAACGCTCTCCTGGTGGCCATCGTGTCTCGCCATCCTCGGATCCCATTCTACTCCCTCCAGACTCGGCGACCAGAACTGCACAACTTTGCTTTCCGTCCCACGGCCAGTTGCCCGGTCTCAAGTATGTGCCCGATGGCTTGGCTCGAAAAGCTGCGATATCCACTACGAGCAACTCCCTGCTGTCTCTTGCAAAGATATTCCAAGATGGCATGGCTACAAGCTTGCCAAAAGCTGGCATTCATCAAAACAGCTACGGAGTAAGAGAGATCCTCGCACTCTACTACCTATCTTTATCACTACAACCCAGTCCCTCAACTGCGAACAATGTAGGCATCTTACTCGCTAGCGTACAGCAATCAGCACCATCCAAGCCAATGGCCGTTTCTCATTCTCCATTCCACCCACCAATCCCCGGCCTTGTCCCAGGAAGTGGTGTCGCTCTTGCGCTCGCATACTACTACTATGGACTACAGTTAGACAAGCGACATGCTCATCTGTACACGAATCTTGGTAGCCTTCTCAAGGATATTGGGCAACTGGATGTTGCGATTCAGATGTACGAACAGGCTGTCACATGTGACCAAAACTTTGATATTGCGCTGGCCAACCTTGCGAACGCAGTCAAGGACAAAGGACGCATAAGTGACGCGATCCTTTACTACAAACGCGCTGTCAAGGCGAGTCCCGATTTCGCCGAAGCAGTCTGCGGCCTTGCGAATGCTCTGAACTCAGTTTGTGGTTGGAATGGTAGAGGTGGCATTGCTGACGATCTTGGTGCGCGGGATCGCTGGCATGTCGATGAAGCTGGGATGCTGCTTGATGCCAGGATTCCAGGCGCTTCGAGCTCTGGTTGGATTCACAAAGTGGTCAGATTGGTAGAGAAACAACTTGCAGATGGCGAGAGTTGGGGCCGGGGATCGATCGATGACAGCTTCATGCAGGACATCGTACGACCACTTGCACTTACCGACGGCAGTGCCCAAGATATCAATGAGAGACAGAAGAGTATGATGGATGTGCTCACCAAGTGGAGAGGGCAGAAATGGGAGGGCGCCCGCGTCATTCGTCTGGTCGAACGCGCCATCAGACACATGACTTGGCAGTGGTACCAGGATCGATACATCACCCGGAAGCAGCGTTCTACAGAGAGTTACAAGAGACCTCAGCTGCCTGCTGCACTTACCGTACCCGCTGCCCCGACAGTGCTCCCATTCCACACCTTCACCTGCCCCATGTCAGCCAAGCAGATTCGGCTGATATCCCAGAGGAACGGACTACGCATCTCATGTTCAACCCTGAGAGTGCCGTGGCTTCCTGCGACAGTCTACCAACCGCCTCCGCCGCCCAATCCATATCTCAAGGTTGGGTACGTGTCTTCTGACTTTAACAACCATCCTCTGGCGCATCTAATGCAGTCTGTCTTTGGTCTTCATGATAGCAAACGTGTCAAGGCCTACTGTTATGCGACAACGGGAAGCGATCATTCCGAACATCGAAAGCAGATCGAAAGAGAAGCACCCGTATTTCATGATGCAAGCAGTTGGTCAGCGGAGCGTCTCGTTGGTCAAATCATCAACGATGGCATCCACGTCCTCATCAATCTCAACGGCTACACCAGAGGTGCAAGGAACGAAGTCTTTGCTGCGCGAGCGGCGCCTATACAGATGGCGTTCATGGGCTTCGCCGGAACGCTGGGGGCCGAATGGTGTGACTACTTGCTCGCAGATGATACCGCCGTACCGCCTGACACACTGCGTCAATGGCGTCGAAACATCACCTTAGAAGACGCTTTGGTGGATGAAAACAGTGGAGGCACCGACGAAGACTGGATATACGGGGAGAACATTGTCTTCTGCAGGGACACCTTCTTTTGCTGCGATCACAGGCAAAGCGCTCCTGATTCTCAAGGTCGGCAACCGACGTGGGAGGAAGAGCAAGAGAGAAGATGGGCGATGCGAAAACACATCTTTCCGGATTTGCCGGATAACGCAATCATTCTCGGCAATTTCAATCAGCTGTACAAGGTATGTTACTCTGCATCTAATATTATATTTCCACAGACTAACTTGTTACAGATCGAGCCTACGACTTTTCGCACTTGGCTCCGTATCCTCGAGCGCCTTCCAAACGCCATATTATGGCTCCTTCGTTTCCCGGACCTCGGAGAGACCAACCTCAAACAGACAGCGTACATGTGGGCTGGGGCAGAAGTTGCAAACCGCATCATCTTCACCGATGTTGCTCAAAAGAGCCAGCATATCTCCCGAGCTCGTGTCTGCGATCTGTTCTTGGATACCCCTGAGTGCAATGCTCACACAACTGCTGCGGATGTTCTCTGGTCTGGCACTCCACTGCTCACGCTGCCGCGTTACAAGTACAAGATGTGCTCGCGCATGGCAGCCTCTATACTGAAGGGCGCCCTTCCCAAGTCCTCCGAGGGTGTACAAGCTGCCAAAGAACTTATCGCAGCCAATGACGAAGACTACGAAGAAAAGGCCGTGCGACTAGGCAGTGACTGCATTTACTATGGTCATCGTGCAACCGGACGATTGAGCCAGCTTCGCCGTATGCTTTACGAATCGCGGTGGACCAGCCCACTCTTTGACACCAAGCGCTGGGTCAGAGACCTCGAAGAAGCCTACGAGATTGCCTGGAAGAAATGGGAGAAGGGGGAGGGAGGAGATATCTGGCTGAAGCACCGACAGCCTGGAAGGATAGAGGAGGTATGAAGAGGGCATGCATACATTTACCGGGGATAGATTTGTGTTTGGCGATGTTTGAATTTAGCGAGCGCATAACGCGTTGTCGAGCTCAGATACCCATGGTGGTTTGGACATGTTTCTGGCCATTTAGCACCGTCATTTATTGGAGTTAATTGGGAATGTTGATGGAAAGCATCGGTGGCATATGGCACGGTCGTTGTCTTCATGGATATGTGGCGGGCATTTCAGGGTGTTTGAATACCAGAATTGTGATTCTTTTCCAGTCACTAGTGTTGCGATCAATCGAGGTTTTCTTTGCGAGACGTCTCACCGATGATACGTAAGATAGTGTGGTTCCAGCTGTGGTAACACGTACACGCGCCGTCAGATCCAAGCCATTTAGTCTCGACTCGGTATCACGCTTATGTCATGGCATCTTGACTCGTCCATCGTCATCGTGAAGCCCATCACGAACACCATACAAAATGGCATGCAAAGCACCTTCACGGCCGCGCATACGCGAGTCGCGCTGCGCCGAACTTCCCCCCGAGGTCTGGATCAACATCTTCAGCTACCATACCGACGCCGCGCATCTCTGGACAGCATGCCGTCGCATATCCTCCACCCTCCGCTGGTGCGCCGAATCCGCCTTCGCCGAATACTTCCTCCCACACATCCACATCGACTTCCAGCTAGAGAAATACAACCTCGGCGGCAAAAGCAAGCGCCCCGAAGTCCCCGTCACATTCTCACGACTGGGTAAACGCCACGAGCAAGACATGGTATGGTTCAAAGACGCACGCCCTCGACACCTCGTCCAGCAATTCGACAAGATGATGACTCGCTGGGAGGAGAATGTCAGGAATTGGACGCCTGAAATGCCAAACTACACGATTAGCATATGTGGCGCGGTCAATGATACAGCGCTCCCTGGCCTCGCTATCGACGTCGCGAATCGCGAGATATCCTTCAATTGGCGAGATATGCTGCACCTCTTCTACCGCGAGCACTCCCACCTGCACACCCTCAAATCCGCCTGGCACACGCAAACCACCGCACGCATACGCCAGAACAACGCGCGCCTCGCCAAAGGCGAGAAACTCATGCCGGGAGACTACCCGCAGCCCTGGGCCGCGGCCGAAGCTGAGATGCGCAAGAGCGTGCGGCGGGCGCGGCTCAAAGAGCATTATAAAGATGATGAGCGCATGGTGTGGGCGATTGAGAGCTTGGGGTGTTTTGAGCAGAGTGGGACGGGTGGGCGGGTCGATCCAGATTTACCGGGCGCGGGGCTGGGCGAGAAGTGGTTTGGGTGTGTGAATCTTGTGCAGGAGTTGTTTTTAGATGAGTGGAGTTGTGAGCATAGGATTGAGGGCAAGATTGAGAGTGAGCGGTGTTGGAAGGGGTAGGATGGTCATGTTAAGATGGCTTGTTGCAACACTCGAAATACCCGGGTATTGCTGTACAAGGACGACCAGGCAGTGGTGCCATTAGAAGCATCATGGCTGCGCCATCTGCGACCTCTAGGCACGACTATCAGAAACATGGACGATGTCACGGTGATCAAGAGGAATATGGGTCATGAGTTTATTAACATTAACCTGGACGCTTCGAAAGCTCCACATCGGCGCTCCTCCCATCCTCTACAGACTCCATCGTCTGTATCTGAGCGAACCACGCCGGTCTTCATCTCACTTCATCCGAACCTCCATCCAACATATCATCCGAGTCAAATATCAGTCTGTACGCCAACCATCAGCCCCGCCATAAATATCGAACTGAAATATGGAAGTTACTCACCCTTCTAAGCCCAAAGCGCCGACGCAGTGACAGTCGGAGCGACAGACGTTGCCGTGGCAGTGACAGTGGTAGTATGATCAAGAGTCGTAACCCACCCACCGGGCACCTTAATGCAGAGCGGCGCGCCGTTGCATGGGTCCGGGCTGTCCTTGTTGGCGAGGGCAAGGGTGACGAAGGTGGCGACGAAGAGAAGGAGAGTGGGGAGCTTGTAGAGCATGGTGGGCTTGGTTGTGGGAGTGTGAGTTGTGAGAGGGTCTGGAGATAGCTTTGGTTGAGGAAGAGGCTATTTGAGAATTGTGTGGTGAGGAGAGATTGGAAAGCGTTGCCCGTGGGCTAGATATATCTCAGGGTGAGGGACTAGCGTCCGCTTCCGTTTGGAGGGGTCGTTGTTAGACTGCCGATTCCTCGGTGATGGATGGAGTGTTGGAGTTGCGGTCGGTGACGTATCATGGGCGGAAAGAGGCGGGTGGTGGAGTTGAGTTCACTCGCTGGCATTCGATATATGAGATGCTATTGGTGTGATCGATCACTCGATCGATTGAGCATTCACATTTTACGGGGTGTCATGATAGTCGTGGCATCACAATCTTGCTGCTTTGCTCAAGTAGGAACAAGCCGGACTGCCAATACCAGACCGGCCATGGGTATCCGTTCGAAGGCGACCTGATCTTAGACAGCCAGGGTGATTCGTGGGTCAAAGTTGCGTTGTTCTATTGACCTTGGTCCGGCAAGATCTGGGCTCATGGACATGCATTGTCTGCCATTCACAGCATATCAGTGTTGTATTCTACGATAAAGCAGACCCTCTCCAGTGCATTAGTCCATTACTGTACGAGGAACCAATGCTGCATGCCTGTGTTTGAGACTCGGGTCACTATACAACTTCACATGCTCGCATATGGTACCTTGTCTAGCGGTTTTCACGATGGATATGCAACACTATCTAGCCTAATGGCGGGAAATGCATCTGAAGCGGAGGCGGGGCAGTCTAGTCCAAAAGTGACTTTGCTGACAGCCTAAACGGGATGTTGTGTTGCATTGCAGCCAAACACAAGACAAAGCTGTATGCGGTCAGCGACGGGATATCTGGGCCCACCTTGTGGTGTTTACAAAGCCTGAGCCGCATAGGCGCAGCACGGAAAACGCACATATTCGTCCGCTGATATCGTGACCCTTCCCTTTTCGCTGCTCACATCTACTCCTTCCTCGATGCTAACAAACTACACGTCCACCATTACAACACTACTTCGCTCTAAAAGAAGATATTGTACGTCAACGAAATACTCTGTGCCTACCTCTACGAGACTCCAGCGAGTCTACATAAGCACAATCTCCGACAGAATGAGCAACCGCGCCGCATTCCTCGAATCTGCAAAAGGCTCGTTCGTCGTGCGCGATGCCGAAATCGAGGAGCTTGAAGAAGGAGAAGTCTTAGTCAGGGTTCAGGCATGCGCTATGCAGCCTGCAGATGAAAAGATAGCAAAGTTCGCGATGATGCCATTCGAGTATCCTGCGGTCCTCGGTAGTCCTGTGGCAGGCGTTGTTGAGAAGGTCGGTGCTGGAGTAACCAAGGTCTCTGGCGGCGAGCGTGTTGTTTGCGGAACAAAGGTCTTCTCCCACAAGAAAGCAAAATACGGCGGGCTTCAGCGCTTTTCGATTGTCGATGCGTCTGAGGTTGTTGAGGTGAGCCAGCATTCTCCGAGATGATCATAGTCATCTAACATTTTGATCAGATTGGCGATGTTAAGTTCACGAAAGCGGTGACGCTTGCGTCGTATACTCCACCAGGAGCACTATTCGGGAAGTCCACTTTGGGCATGCACTGGCCCACAGTCCCAGCAAGCCCACTCCCAGCCAGCGAGCAGGGCAAGAAGATAGTCATCTGGGGCGGTTCTTCAGCTATGGGCTCGCTGTCCATTTCGTACGCGAAGCAAGCCGGCTACACAGTGATCAGTACCAGCTCCCCTCACAACTTCGGTCTTCTCAAAGAATGCGGCGCCGATTACATCTTCGACCATAGCGATCCAGCCACCATCTCTCAGATTCGCGACCTGTTCCCAGTCGACTACTGGTTTGACACTATCTCGCTCAAACCCACTGTCTCTACAATCGTCCAGATCCTCGCGCCTGAGGGTAAGCCTGTGACGAAGGCAAATATACTCGTCCTCTTGCCGCCTGTGATGTTTGGAAATCCGGAGCTTCCAGAGGGTATCACGGTGCAGTTTCACCGCTTCTCAACGCACGCCCCAGAGAATGAGGGGTGGCAGGAACACTTCTTGGCAAGCGGAGGGTTCATTGAGAAGGCTATCAAGGCTGGAGTGCTGAAAGGTGTACCTGCGAATGTCTTGGGCGGGCTCGAGAAGGTTGCTGAGGGTATAGAGAAACTACATGTCGGTGTTAGTGCGCAGAAGATTGTTATAGAGCCATGGGCTTAAATTTAGCAATTCGACGAATGAGGATCTCCTACTCTGAAGAATTAGTGAGATTTAGCAGCTTCAGAAATTCTCGTGTGCAGAATTAATTCCTCGCCTTTATACGGACAGCTCTACATATGTCTATCTCAAGAAGAATTAAAAGACTCTATGGGGTATTCATAGCTTTTTCTTATTATTATTTTCTTCTTGTCTTAGACTGTTGTCGCAGTCTGGCTGTATCGGCTATTTCTCGCTTCTTCCACAACTTAAGAGAGTGTATCATCGTTAGACTCGGTATTTCTGCTGACAGGGGAGCATTTGGACAGCCTGGAAGGCTTGCTCGTCAATGTAACACTGAGTCGTTCTTCGTGTACTTTCAATGCCTACATCACGTTGATGCCTTTCGGGAATACGAGTGGCGTTGTGAAGACGACGTGAGTGGCAGAAGTTTGGATGGAATTGAGATGAGGCTAATGCAGGGTAAATTCGGCCACCCGCCGCCATCCCACATTGTGACAAGTGCAGCGAATCAAAAGTCCCTCATTCAGATATAAGGCGTCCTACTAAATCCGCCAAATCCCCATCAGTCTCCGTCGCTCCTATTTTTGCCTCCAAAATGCTTGTGCTTCACCGGTGGTAGCCTACATCCTGTCAGCAGCTAGAGCGATGGCCGCTAGATGGCAGGTAGCGATGTCGCTTCGTCGATGGATTAAATTAAAAAGGCGGCTTGCACACCGGTGCCTGGATGGCGTGTAAAGCTCTGCATGGAGTGACGGTGATCGGCAAGAGTATAAATGTTGCATGAGATCCATTGTTGAGCTTCTCATCAGTCTCACATAGTCTGTCGCCAGCATATCACGGTCTCCTCCAAAGTCATATTCGTTGCCACCGCGATCATGTTTGCCAAATCTCTCGCTCTCGCTTCCATCGTTTCTACAACCCTTGCTGGTTCAATCCCTCACATCCAGTCAAGGTCCACGCTTCCTGATGTCACTATCAAGGCTCTCCCAGCGGGATGCGCTTCTTACCCAGGTTACAATGCGGATAGTCAGACTGCTGGACCTTGGAGTATGATTGTCTCGGATGCCGAGAACCCAGATCTATTGAGATTCGGCCCCAGCACTTCCTACTCGTTGTCAATCGGCTCACAGGGACCTGTCATGCGATGGGGATACGTAAGAAACATATGTGTGAACGCGCATAAGACTGGTGTATTAACATGTTGCTGTAGGTCAATCTCGGTTACCGCTTTGGAATTGCACGAAACGCATTCCAATGCATCGACAACAAACTCAACATCCTCGCCGACACCAAAGTCAATGCTGCCGGTGCGCCCGGAGACGCAAAGTGGACTCCTACCGCTCTGTCTCCATACCCGTACGACGCAGGTCTGATGTACTTGATCGACGGCGAGCAGCCAACCCTGTACGAGCACTACATCGGAGAAGAAAAGCAAGACGGCTGGTTCCTTGGAGGTTTCAACACATCTACTTGGGGCGTGAAGTGGTACGAGGCGGAATCCACGAGCTACTTTTACCCGTACTTCTACATGAGGTTGTTGCCAGAGGGCGAGGGTCTGCAGGTAAACGAGACGAGGATCTTCCTCAAGGTCCAGGTCTAAATTTAATACGTATCTCGTGATGTGGCTTGTCGATGTGCCACTGCTTGCAGCAACGTTTATTTAATTCGTTCTAGTTACAAGAGCATTTAGACTGGATACCTACAATACACACTCCTATTGCATGCTAGCGCATCTTGGCTGAATGCATCACACAATATAAGCTTCTCTCTTCTGCCAACCGGAAGGCCTTCAGCCAACCCGATCCTTGTACGACACCTATCCTTTCCCCGCAATCTTCACACAATACTCTCCCATCCCACACTGAAACATATCCAATCCTGGGTTTACCAACATATCGCAATCTATGCTGTGACCAGTTGTACCCAAAGTCATATTATAATTACCCCATTAGCCATGCTAAGCTCAATCAAAATGGAGCTCAGTTTGGAACAGGCACTATGCGAGTGAGGTCTGATTGGCAAACTGAAGACGCCGCATCAGCAACCCGGAAACATGATAATGTGAAAACGGATCACAAGGACGGGCTGTATATCACTTGTGCCTGATAGCTATTGTATTGCTTGCATATCATTTGCGCCCATTTCCACCATTGACAATAAGCCAGCAAATACATACATAAAACTCCAAATCGCTGATCAGATTGCTCGAGTTGAACTTCAACTCACCAGAAATCCTACATCCATCATGAGAACCACCACCCTATACTCCGCAGTAAATCTGCTCCTCCCTCTTACGTCCGCCCACTACGTCTTCAGCCGCCTAATCGTCAACAACACCATCTCCCATGACTTTCAATACGTCCGCGACGTCACTGGCAATGCCGGCACCCGCGACTCCATGTGGCTCAAAGCCTTCCCCATCTACGGCCCCGAAAACGCAAACGTCACATGTGGCCGCGGCGCTTTCCCCGTCTCCAACGGCGCGACCATCGAAACTGCTGTCGTGGCCGCTGGATCTGAAGTCGGCTTCATGGTCTCGCCGCCATTCTTCGAAGGTGACTTGATTCAGTATATTTACCACGAAGGGCCGGGGCAGATATTCCTGTCAAAGTTACCCGACGGTATTGAAAGTCTAAATGACTATGACGGGACCGGCGACTTTTTCAAGATCGGATACGCAGGACCCATTAGTGCGACGGCTTGGGAACTCAACGATAAACTATCCATGAATGCTACGATTCCAAAGACTACGCCGCCCGGGAAATATATAATGAGGATCGAGCAGTTCTTGCCGAGTAATTTGCGGGGACAGAGTCAGTGGTTTGTCAACTGCGCGCATATCGAGGTTGTTGGGGCTGGGGGGTGGGGGCACCAGGGCCGCTTGCGAGGTTTCCGAATGCGTACAAGGAGGACGAGCCGAGTATTTGGTTTCATGAGGCTGGAACGGAGGCGGGATATCCGACGGATGCGATGAAGTATGTTGAGCCGAAGCCGGCGGTGTGGCGGGGATGAGAAGTACATGTCCGTGGGAGATTCTTGTACATAGTTAAGTGGGAGTTTAGAAGTTGTCCTATATGCCTGCGAAGCAGTTCTTCATCCTGCTCTGGCACAGGTCTTGGCTGGTCAGTAAGTGGGGTTTTCTTTGTATAGATCTTATGAAACTTTGGTATCGTGCAAAAGTGGTACTACTGTAGACACTTCAAATGTCATACCGTTCTCACCTTCATCTTCCCCCTCCCAAGTCTCCAAGCCCAAGCGCCCACCACAACAACAATGACAAAGAAAGAAAATACCAGACTCCCACCAAACACAAGACTATGATACGTCCAAGCATCACCAGCATTGAGCTTGACCACCTGACACACAATCGCCCACGGCAGTACATACAAAACATTCGATGCGAGAGACTGGTACAAATACCACCTCGGTCGCGTCGAGACCAGAATGGCCGCAAGTTGCGTCGACACGCCGTACATGATGTAGCACCAGTCGATTGTGCGCCACATCCGAGCCGCGATTCGCGACACTTCGTCGGATCCGGACAAATATCTGGCGAAAGATCGCGCGCCAGCGAAGGAGAGGATGAGGCAGAGCGGGATTTCGATGATTAGGACGATGACGACGGAGTAAAGTGCCCATCGAGTGATGCCGAATAACTGACGCCCCGTGATGCGCGGCTTGGCGGGTTGAATATTGCCACGTAAGGCTGCGCGAAATTTGCCCCACGAATGGCCGACGAAAGTGAGCGTGGTAGCTTCTAAAGCTTGGACTGGTACCATGATCAAGCCCCATCGTATGGTCGTGAAGACGCCCCACGCAGTCGCGTAGTTGCTACCCAAACCGACGATACCATGGACAAGCCACAAGTAAAGCGCGTTGCGGATAGCAGATTCGCTGAAGAAGATCAGGCCGGGCTTGAACAGCGTCAATAGATCTGCCCATGAAGGCATAGACTTTTGGCTGGATGCATTGTCCTGGAATCTTGATTTGTGACTGAAGCTGGTCGTATAGATAAAATATGCCAGTCCAGCAAATGCCGAAGAGAGGTTGCAAGCCAGTGATATGCCAGCCTGCATATTGACCGTGGGTGTGACTCCACTGACATGGAACTTCGAGATGACAATGAGGTCGAGAATGATGTTGATTGCAAATTTGACGGAGCTGATCACAAGCGGAACATCTGGCTTGTCCAGGGCACGGGTGGATGTGTTGACAGCGTACTCCACTGCCGAGCTAAATGCGGAAAACGCGGAAAGGCGCACATATGTGATGCTTACATCCCTTACTTCGATAGGCACAAAGCCCTTTGCGAAGGTGGAAGCACCGGCGATGAGCGCAATGCTCATAATCAGACCAAGGATCGATTGGAATAAGATGAGTGTATGGGTAAGCTGCAGCCGTTCTCGGAGACCACGGTTGGACTTGTCTCCGATGATGAGATAGGATGCACGCGGCAGGCCTTCGTTCAACACCTCTGCGACAACTCCCACGTATGTCAGGACATCAGTCGTCACAACCATGGAAGAATCAATATTGGCGACCCAGAGCTTGGAGAGAGTGCCATAAAGTGCTGGCAGGACGAAAGCGCAGATATTGAAGAGGAGCGCACCAAAATAGCTATTACAGTGTTAGTGAGGCCGAAGCAGAGATAGGCTGTACCGCACTTACGTGTCGCGATGCCTCGAAGGCTTTAAATCAACCATGGCTTGTTCTTTGTTTGAGCTCTCGCTTTCAGCCCAGGCGAATCCATCCTCGGGCTCACGTGTAGGAGATTTAGAAGCTGCAGATACTGCGCGCAAAGTGCTGCCATCCTTAGAAGGTAGCATGGTGTACTGATAGCGACTGTGTCGTTGCGGCGAGGTGCGTAACGAAGCAGAAAACATCGCTCCTATGCAGAATAAGCGCTAGCAAATAATCATACCAGGCTCTTTCACGCTGCGGACATGCATTTTGATTCGAGCATGTTGAGGTGAAAGAGTGGGGGAACGTGAAGCGGCGGGGGTGGCGATTGACCCTGTTGTTGATGTAGGTTAGCGAACGTGCATAATGTGGAGGAAAAACATGCACGATTCAATATAGTTGCAGGTGCTTCCAGTCGTTCGTAAGTCACGACATGACAACCCAAGATAAGCGCATGCTGTTTCGCAAATAATGAATTGCAACCCTATATGCTTCTCGTTACAAGTTGCTTGAGGCACACAATCTTGTCATCTGCACTGCGCCCTTAAGCAGTACAAGACACGCTTTCATACGCTTTGACAGCAAGCTGATCAGACTGTTTATGACATTCAACAGGGATCGAGGCCTGATGATCCTGAGGACGCTGCTTGTCTTTCATTTTCACTGCTCCTAACCTAGCAAATCTTGTGACATGCAAAAAAGAAACAAAATATAAGATGGAATCCACATGAGCAAAACGAACCCGCGCTCCCACCTCAAGGTGTGGGAGCGCGCGTTGATCCCAAGGCGCGGACCAACTTACAGTTGTGGTCGGAAGGTTCACGCACTTGTACCAAACCTTTGAAGGTGTGCACCACCATAAGGAGGTGCACGTGTTTGGATAAGGAGATTGTGAATTATTCGATAGATAACGACGTTGAAAAAATGCGATACTTAATTCTGGTGATGTATTGGTGCTTGTGTGCGTTGCTATGCGCGTTTGTCGGCCGTGTTGTTGTGTTGTTTGGCTTCACCCTGAGTGCGGGAGCTCTTGGGATGGATTGAGTAGTCGCTGTCATTATCGATCTTAGGCAGCGTGAAGGATTTACACGTAGTCTGCTGAATATCAGTATGTGGTCAACAGTGTGAATGATGATGGTCCACTGTCGTGGTAAGTTTGTTAATGCCATCACAGCACTGCGCTGTCCACTTCGAAGTACAACCTCCGAGTGTTTCTGCGCTTAATGAAGGTTCAATGCTTCATATCAGCATCTAGATCTACATTCATAGGTGCAGATATGGGAAATAGCTATTCCACACAGAAACAGCAAAGCACGCAAATCACCGCCGAGACGTTATGGATCGCGCACTTCGACAGTACCTCCGACGACATCCGCGATCTACTAAGTAAAACCGGTACAGAAATATCCCGCGCGCAAATTCGCGTGGTAGAAGAAATACAGGATGCTTTGATCAAGCATAATGGTCAGATACCGGAGTCGCTCCAGTCTCAACTTCACGCTCGGCGCGACGTGCTTGTCGAAGCTGTATTCGAGCTAAGGACTTTATTCGGAACGTATCGTGATCTGGAAATGTACGCGAAGGAAGCTCGCGAGGAGGGTGCGTCGCCGCTGGGTACGCTGTCGATAGTGCTTAGAGATGACATGAAGGGAATGACTTGGTTCGAATGCCAGGAGCGATTGAGGGTTCTGATAGGGGCGCTGAAGGATACGGTGATCACTAATGGGTATGTAAACGAAAGAGATTAACATCGTGGTCTTTTACATGCCTTCCATAGTCATATAGATCCAATTGTAACACTGACATGTAATCCTGAATCGTGATCCCGAAGTGCTCGGTACGAGTAACACGACCATAATCACGCCATGAAGCAGACCTACGCACCCGCGTCCTTCTCTCCAATCTTCTTAAATAGCTCCGGATGATCGATCGCATACTGCACCCCAGCAGCCCAATGATACAACTTTGCCGCAACCACATACCCCTCCTTTGCAAACTCCTCCAGCCTATCAAACAGATCCGCCAACGGGATATTCACGCGCTGAATATCCTCGCCCTCATCAAGATGCTGTTCGGGCTCGGGATCGTTCTCTTTCAAATGGATCTCAACCATGCACAGCACCATGTTCGCGCTCGTCATGCCCGGATCCGCAGACACGGCTGGCGACGAAGACACGACTTTTCCCTGGTAACCCGTCTCTTCGTACAATTCGCGGACGGCGGCTTGTTCCGGCGTCTCGTTGGCGTCGATGAGTCCTGCTGGCCACTCAATGGTAAAAGCATTGACGGGCGGGCGGAACTGGATGACGATGATTGTGGACGGTGGTTTGGTGGGGTGGTAGATGATGTTCCCCATTGCGACGGCGTCGACGCCAGACTTGCCGGTCGTTTTGCGACTGGCAATTTCCCAGACTCTTTCTTTGCCTTTGGCGTCGATGTAGGTCGCTTTTTGGAGCTTGACCCATTTTGCTTCCGAGGAGGGGAGGTCCACCAGAGAGGTGACTTTGGGTTGTTGGGAGGCCATTGTGACTTTGTTGATGCGCTCTATCAGGGTTGATGTGGAGCGGCTTTGCGGATTGGAGAATGTTCTCAGTGATCTGGACTGTGCAAATGCTCGTCTAATGTTGAATGATAGCATTGACTGTACGAAGTCATGAAGCTGCGGGCGATGTCGGCTGTTACGAATGCCGATGACGTTCTCCGAACTGTGGCCGAGGGAAGGAACGCTGTTCGCGCGTAGTCGTGTAACACAACGCTTCTAATTTTGCAGGTAGTGCTATTCGTCCCCAGTCTCCACTCGGTATAATCCAGATACTGAATCGGGCTACTATACACACGGCAAGTTGCCATCTAGAGAATGTACTGCAGCCCTTTTGGGATTAGCGGCTCTTGCCATTCGGCAACGTCACCGGAAAAGCAATTGAAACATCAGATAAGGACGGATATCACTACAACAGTCTTCGCGAATTGTCTTGCATAACTTCATTTTTATTTACCTCTACTCTCGCTCTGATCCCGTCTTCATCTCCTGCGATTCCAGGGCCGTGTACCCGCCATGTTTTCATCCCGCGTTATTTCGCCATCAATAACCCGCCGTTTGAGCTCAAGATCATTCTCAACCACAACATCTCGGAATGCCGACTTCACACACGCTGTAATAGGCGGCGGCGTTGTAGGTCTAGCAATCGCACGCAAACTACAATCTCACAATGGCGCCTCCACAGTCCTAATCGAAAAGCACGGCTCCGTCGGCACAGAAACAAGCTCCAGGAACAGCGAAGTCATCCACGCAGGCCTCTACTACGGCGCCGACTCGCTCAAAACAAAACTATGTGTGAAGGGCAAGGAAATGCTGTATGATTTGTGTAAGAAAAACAATATCCCGCATCGCAACACGGGGAAATGGATCGTCGCGCAGGACGCCACGCAAATGGACGCTATCCAAAAAGTCCATGAATTTTCAAAGACGATTGGCGTACCAACACACTTCCTATCCAAGGACGAGGCGAAGCGAAGAGAACCAGATGTCCGCGCCGAAGCCGGCGTCCTCGAGTCCCCTTCGACAGGCATCGTCGACTCCCACAGCCTGATGCAACACCTCGAAGGCGCCTTCGAAAACAGCGGAGGAATCTGCGCCTTCCACAGCCCCGTCTCTTCCATCACCCCCATAAACTCCGGCCGGGGGGGATGGGAAATCACCACAACGTCGCCCGACAACCAAACCAGCACCATCACCGCCGAGACGTTGATCAACTCCGCGGGCCTGTACGCCGTGGATATTAACAACATGATCATGCCACCAGACCGACATAAAAAAGCATACTACGCAAAGGGCACGTACTTCTCATACAGCGCCAGTCGCCCCGCGCCTTCTACACTCATCTATCCCGCGCCCATACCCGGCCACGGCGGGCTCGGCACGCACCTCACGCTCGACCTATCCGGGCGCATACGCTTCGGTCCAGACGTCGAGTGGGTGGATAGTCCCTCCGACTACACGCCCAACATCGCCAACATGGCGGCTGCAATCGAGGACATCGCCGCCTATCTACCGGGCATCGATAGAGACGCGGTGCAATTGGATTATTGCGGGATACGGCCGAAGCTAGGGAAGAAGGCCGTTATGAGCGGGCAGGGGTTTCAGGATTTTTGGATTAGGAGGGAGGAGGGGTACGAGGGGTTGATTAATCTACTGGGGATTGAGAGTCCTGGGTTGACGAGTTGTTTGGCGATTGCGGAGGAGGTGGAGGGGTTGGTGTATGGGTGACGTTCTGGTATGTAGAAGTAGTTTCAAGTTTACCCGTGAGCATGTAGCGTTGAAGCATATGATTCTGCATCAAGAAATGTATCAGACACAATAGACACGTGCATCAAGAAGAAGCATATAGGTAGTAACGTGATATAATTCATCCCCTTAGGGACTACTAACATTAAGCAAAAACTACATATTTGCGTCGTTTGTATCCTTCACATGATTTCCTCCGATCCGCATATACATCCGTCCAGCCCAGCATATAGGGGCACAAGGATAGATAAAAGGAGTGTATCCAATCGTGATCGTAATCCCACCAGAACTCAATATATGTACAGGTAATGAAATATCGGGGACGTTTGTCCGCTCGAGAACGCCTGTATCCAATGCAAGACCAAATGAATGTGAATAAATGATGCGACGCCGTCACTGAGGACTTTTTGGTGAAGTAGATGGCTCTTTAAATCTCGAATAACAGTAGGAGAGGCGTTTACTTGCGGGGAGCCTTGCTAAGCCTCTTCCGCTTCTTGGAGTCAGTCGATGCGTTTCTGGAGTGATTCGATGATGCGGGCATCTGTGGCTGGCCGAGTGGTGCGGGGGAAGCGTCGCGCATCAGGCTGCTCTCCTGTGGTGCTTGCAACTCCATCTCGTGGCCCTCACCAGGCGCGGTCCTGATGTAGCTTTGGCGTGCGAGAGGACTGCGTCCGCTACGCTGGTTGGCGTCACGGTTGTTGTTGGCGTATGAGGCTTTTGGTGCTTCTAGGCCGCTGTTGTTGTACTCGGACGACAGAGGCGAGTTGTATGCTTGGTCATTGCGACGGCGGTGGCCGTCATCGCTGTTGTGGCGTGGCTGAGAAGGCCTCCTAGGACCCTTGGACTGGTAGACTGAATCATCAGAGAGCGAGTTGACGGACTCGGTATATGGCGATTTGCCAGAGCCGTTGCCGACTTCGTACGATGCTCCTTGTTGGCGTGCCTCCTCGAAGTAGGCTCCACCGGCGGGCTTTTGCTGCTGCTGGGTCTTGTGGTAAATACGAGCGTCTTCTGGGTCCATGAAACTCTCGACACGGCGGGGCATGTAGATGGAGTTGTTTGCAGAGGTGCCGGTAGAAGTGAAGGAGTCCATGGAAGAGCGGGGGTGTAGCGGGACGTTGGGAACGTTGGGGTTGCGTGGCATAGTGTTGGGTAGAGTAAGACCAGAGTCGTTGCCTTGCTGGTACCATCCGTTGGGCAGTCTCTCGGCGGCGGCGAAGCGACCCTCGACAGCGTCGGAGGGCTGGAGAGGAATGGGCGCGGGGCGGTGCTTTTGTGCTTCAGCAGCCTGCTTGAAGGTTTCGGGAACAACGTTAAGATCGTCTCCAGCAGCTTCGGCTTGCTCGATGGCCTGCTGAGGTGTCTTGGTGGTGTCGGCGGCTCCAGCATCGGCACGAGGTCCACCCCAGGTACGCTGACCAGCGGTGAAGATACCGTAAACCATGTAGACCCAGTTGAAGAAGGGGTTGACAACGAACATGAGGGGGGTACAACATGATCTTGTAGCGACCGAGCTTGGCACCAAAGTACAACATGAGAAGCCAGTTGAGCCCAAGAGAGATGGCGATGAAACCAACGGGGAGATTGGCGACCTTTTGAGAAGTGGTGATGAGCGAGATGACCAAGATGAAGAAGAGCAAAGCGGTGGTTCGGATGGTGTTCTGCATGAAGCGGACAATTAGGAGGATGGGGTAGCGCTTCCAGAGACGGATATCTGTCAACATGCAAACTTCGTTGGTGATAAAACCCAAGAACCATCGGCGACGCTGCTTCAGGAGAGATCCGTAGTCCTGTACGGCTTCGGTCTTGCAGAAAGCTCCGGTGTTCATGGTGATCTGGTAACGTTCCTTTGCGCCAATCATGAACAAGTGAGTCAGCCAACGGTCCTCGCCCAAATGGCACTTGCCGTAGTCGAAGAGGTCGTCACATTGCTCGGCTTTGTCGGCGAAGTAGTATTTGGCCATCTTGCGGAACGCAGAGAATCGCAACATGGTAAGCGCACCAGCTGCACAGCAGGTAACAGCACCGCAGCCAGATTCGACTAGACGCGCTCGAAAAGTTGACCGTGAACGTATTCCATATCCTGGAGGAGGGTAATGAGCGAGTTCTTCTCAGTTGTGGACGTAATGACACCAGTCTGCGCCAACATATTCTTCTTGCTGCCGGGCTTGAGTTCCATCTCGTACATGAAGTTCTGGATGCAGGTCTTGTCGAGAATACAGTCGGAGTCGATGAAGAGCACAAAGAGATTGTCGTTGCGCTTGATGTACTCGGTGTAGATCTTGTCGATGAGCTTGAAGGTTCTCTTCTGGCAGTGGCGCTTGCCACCGTGAGGGAAACGTGAGACGGTGATACGGCAGCTGCGGTAGATGACATCGATAGACTTGGGGTACGAGTCGAGGGTAAGCGGCACACCAAGCTTCTCGATGGTGTTCAGGTACAGCTCGTCCTCCTGGTCACCGTCGAATGAAAGGAAGATGTGGAGGCAGGATGGGGGATACTCGCAGTCGACCAGCGAGTCGCAGGTACGGAGGAGAATATCGGGAATCTCCTTGTAGCAGGGCATAACAATGACGACCTTTGGCGCTGAGGCCTCGTCGAGAACGGATTTGATCCTCCTGGAGCGTCCGACGGAGTGGGTGACTAGCTGGTAGACACAGAACAGCCATGGAATGGTGAGGAGACCAGCGAACGACCAGAAAGCGAACCATTGGAGGAAGTCAACCATGGCCTGGGGGAAGTATTGCACGACCTGCGCAGGCAATGGCAGAGTAACGACCATGATGGGCAAGAAAATGGCACTGGCGGTGTTAGACTAGGATGCAGCAAAAAAGCAGAGTGTGCTCACCGAAGACAGAAGAAGAGGATACCGAAGAAGATGGACAAAATGCGCACACTGATGGTCTCGGCCTTCTGGAAGACCTTGACAATGCAGTACAGGAAGGCAGCAACCCACAAGAACCACTCAAGGAGGGCTGCAAGCATGACAGTGCCGACGATGGAGACGTAGACAATCTGCAGAGGTCAGTCTGAGCACTTGGCACGGTGGAGCGATACACTCACGTCCTTGGTCGCCCACGGGGCATTGATGGGCGGAATGCTACCGTCTTTGGCAACTTCGCGGGCCATGAGGCCCACGATCTCGTTTACACCCATTTTGGAGTATCAAGTATGTTGTCGTCCAGGTCGTGAGGCGGGGGAGCGAGCGAAGGGAGAAGAGTCGGCAGGAGCGACTGTGGTCCGTATATTGTGGACAGTCGCAAAGCTGTTGTTTCGGAGTCGAAACGTGGACAGCGGGGCTTCCCGGCTATAAGGCAAGGCACGGTAATGGGGAGGCGTGCGCGGTATGAGGCAACGGAGCTCTCGAGTGCTGTCCCAAGATGGCGGACGCTGTGCGGGTGACACGACACACGCTTGCAGGCAGGCCTGTAGCACAGCGCTAGATAATCGACGTAGGTACCGGGCAGAGGCGAGCTGCTGAAGCCGAGTACGGGGAGCAAATGGCGGGCGTCGACGACGATAACGACGGTTTTCGCGGATCTAGTGCGGCCGAGTAGGGCAGGGTAAACGAGTGTAGGTGGTGGAAGAAAACGAAGGTACGGTGCTGTCCCAAAAACTCAGGTCATTAATTGCAGGAAATGCTTCCGCTGCCCAACGCAAGGGCCAGTCTGGGGAAGGATGGTGAAGACAAGACTTGACTTGACTGAGGCCGCAGGAAGAGACGGCGGAATAATTGTCTATTTCGCTGTGAGACCACTAACTGAAGGGCGAAGGCCGGGCGGTGCTGGGCTTTGAATGGACCACAAATGGCGGTCGTGCGACTTGGCGGTCAAAGGAAGGATGCGCCCACGGCACGATCGTCACAGGGGCAGCGCCGCCATTTTGGGGAGGCAGACCGCTCCACCTCTACCAAAGCGAGAGCCTAGCAAGGGCCTCCTTGTTTCATTCATTCCATCCCGGGCTAGCCCACAGCAGTTGGACGGTTATTTTGGGCGCCTCCATGCGCCGCCTGCCGTTGGATGTCTGAGAGTCTGTAGTCTCCGTGCTCAGTCTGTTTACGAATCCACTTTACCCATCTCTAGCGAACCGCGGGTATTTGTTTGCACGTTTGACAGTCTCGCCGAGCCTGCTGATCCGACATGGGATGCGGAGAAGATCACTTTTCAATCGACATGTCGCCTCCACCGGGTGGGCACGGAGTTATTCCTGGCTGTCTGCAGCATATATGCAGGCCGACGTGCGCATGGCATCATGAGGAGAACGAATCTCGCCTTTGGAGCCGCTTGTTCCTTTTGCGCCGCCAAGCGCCTTTCGCTGGACTCGCATGGTGGATGTCAGGGGCGTCGCACGACTCGCTGGTATACCGCTCGCATCAATATGACACTCGCTTTGCGCCTATGGTACCGCGCACGCGCTTCTGGCCATGACCATAGTGGCCCCTCCCGACTGCCTAGCTTCACCACCCGCCGGCTGTCATGGTAATTCCGCCCCCTTTCCTCACTCGTGCTGTGCCCGTCGCCCCGCCGCAGGCTGCCAGCGCTAGAAAAGCTCGACAAAATACGAGGTTCGCAGTGGAGACATCCGGGTGCAGCGAGCAGGCGCCCAACCAACTCCAGCCAAATCTGTTGGCCGTGCCGAGTGTCTCTGTTACACGCCTTGCTGAGCCGCACCTTATTATCTCACGGTTGCATTCCAACAATGTTGCACCACTGCTCTTTATTTATTCCAGAAGACGCCCGAGATAGCACTCACGACCCGTGCTGCGGCTCAGCTTGGCGCTTCTAATCGATAGTCTAGTCGGCAGCTCGGAAGTCAAGGCTTCTACACAGTGGTGATCTTCCGGTAACGAGATGAGATCCAAGACTGCGGCTGGCTGGCGACCATTGCGGATCCTTTTCCGATCAACACCACAGGGCTGCAATCGATAACAAATGTCATCTCATACTTGGACGACTACGCTTCAGCTGTGCGCTCGGCATCTGTTCGAACAACGCTTGCCGAAATCTTCTTAGCAAATGCGGCTTCCCCAAGCCACTTCCACAACCCCTGAACTACATACACACCGGCGGTGTTTACTGAACTTTGTATGCAAACAGACAAGCCTCGAATGCTCATCTCAACCGCTGGCTTTTGGCGAGGGAATCCTAAAAGACCACTTTTCCAAGGGCAAAATTTCTGCATAAAACAATACAAGGATTTCACCCCTGTCAACATGGCTTCCCACTTTCGCGACTGCGCGGGTCTGTGGCTGCTACTATTTGCTTGGCAGGATCGCTACACAGACTGCAGACGCTGAGACCTGAAAGCGATGGTTGTGGGCTGGCGATTGGTCGTGCCTTTGCCATTGAAAACTTGGCCGGGTTTCCACAGCTGTCACTGAAGCTTGAACGGCACCACGATGCTTTCAATGTTGTGTGACTGGTACAACGCACCATCTGAGAATGCCAGGTTATTTCAAGATGCACATCATCGCGTGCCACTGCTGGCTGCCCAGTGACAGTGCACATGCTGTCTTAGCTGTCCCGTCGCGATGGTTCGTGGTTTTTGTAGCCCTGCGGACATATGCAACGTCCCGGCCGCCTGGGGGGAAGCTCTGCGCGTTTTCCAAAGGGACTATTTAGACTTTTGCTTATCGTCAATCGTGTTCAACCGATATTGTGTGGTCTTCGTCCATGACCAGTTCTGGCAGCAACGCGATGTTTGCTAGGAACCCTGGAAATGTGTTTACCACCTCCTTACCCGCACCTCCCACCCGGCCCTTTCCGTGAACCTTGTGAATGATAAGAATGCTACATAAGCTTTGGACATGGACCAGCTGTAGTGGCGGTTCAAGGTAAATTGACCTCATATGACGCCCGAACAGGTCATGCCTGGGGAGCATGTCTTTCGCATCTGCGGTGATGCTGCGGGGTCGCAATGTCTGGACGTTATGCTGTGTCACGCTGGATACCCGGCTAGGTTTGCTAGGTTTCCAATGAAGATCCACACTGCAGCCATGCAATGAAGTCTGATGGTGGTGAGAGTGAGAGTGAAAGCAGAGGTGGCGGTTGAGCACCTCGGAGAGATGGTTCGCTTAGTACGAAGAACCATGGGAGCGTCCGCGGAATATGACGCGCCGATAGCCAAGTGCGTACCTGCAGCGCATTTCACAAACCTCAACTCACGACACCACCCCTCCCTTGCGCCCCCAACACTGCGCAAACAATCTGGCTCACTTGCGAGCTTGCCTCCACCGCGCTCGATCAAATGCACCCCGAAGCCGCGCCTGACATAATCCCGATATTCCATGTGCGCGTATCATAACCGATCTGCGCCATCACCCGCCGCCCCTCCACAGCTGCGGAACCACCTACTCCGCCATGGAGAGGCACCGGAAGCGTGCGTAGACACCTAAACAGCCGGGAACAATACTAACAGCGCACAGGAGAGCTTCGCGAGCTCAACCTCAAAGCATGGGACGGCGAGCAGGGTACGACGCCCAAAATGTCCCCGCAATAGCCTATACTGATAAACCGCAGATGTCTTCGCCGTGCAAGGCTCCCTCGACTCGTCCATGAAGAAGAACACGGCCTTCATCAAGCGCCTCCGAACCGCCGTAAACGCCGCCTCCCAAGCCCAGTTCATCCAGGAAATTCGCAGCCTGTCACTCCACAAATACCTCTCTGAGATCATCTCGGCCTGCTATGAGGGTCTGTGCAAGCTCAAGACTCCCGGCGAGATCGGCGCCGGCGTCGAGATAGTCAGCGCTCTTCACCAGCGTTTCGGCCCGACCGAGTTCACGGGATATATTGGCTGGTATATTGGACGAGGCCTGGCCACGCCTGACAAGTCTCACCTAAAGACATTGTCGCCTGAGGTGCGCGACCGAGAAGAGAAGGAACGTCTCGCCCGGCAGCGCGTGCTCTTGCGTGTAGCCACCGAGCTATGGCTTGTTGGAGTGCTGCGCAGCCTCGACGACGTTGCCAGACCTGAAGAGGCAGGCAAGGGCAAGGACACTGGGAAGCTTGTAGAAGGGCCTGCCAAGACCCGCGCTCGCGCTGAGAATGCCGATGCGGAGCCTTTTCCCCTAGAAGTGTTGAAGGACATGCTCGGACACGACCGTGAGCATGTCAATCTACCTCTGGTTGTTATTTTCGTCAAAGCTTTCGCTTGGGACATTCTGGGATCGAAGCCAGCCTCTGCCGAGGGCCGAAAGACCGTCCACGAGGATGGAACCACGACCACTGCAAAAAACGAAGAGAACTCGGCTTCGGAAAGCGATGAGCAGGTCAGCAAGGACCCCCCGATCATCTCATCTGAGCTGCAGCAGCGCTTCAAGAATGTCTTGCTGCGTTACTTCGAAGATGTCAAGGCCCACCTTTTGCGCGACCAGAAGCACATCCTCAGCCAGGGTCGCAAGAATGCCGAAGCCTACGTCAAGTCTGGTGAGGTGTTCGAAGATCGCCAGTCCAACTACGAGAAACAGATGAAAGCTCAAGAGCGTCTCATTGGCAACGGACAGGTCTTGGCAGATGCGCTGGGCGTGGAGATGCCTGATCTCAAAGAAAAGGATACTGCTGCCAACACGGGCGACGGCGCCATTGGGCTAGTCAAGACGGGCGAATACTTGCGTGGCCTAAGCGACGGTCCAGGCATCTGGGAAGATGAGGACGAACGCCGCTTCTACGAGAACTTGATCGATTTGAAGGATCGCGTTCCTATCGTCTTGCTTGAAGACGCAAAGAAGAAGAAACCAGATGGCGATGACTCAAGTAGGCAAGAAGACGGAAGCGAACGAAAAGGAGAAGGATGTAGCGGAGCCCTCTGCCGAAGTAAAGTCTGCCGAAGCCGACGACCAGTCCACCACTATTGCCAACAAATCCGTGGGTGCGCAAGTCGACGCGATTCTCGCCCGACTTCCCGAGCTCAACACCAAGGATGCAGTTGATCAGGCTGCCATGGACTTTGGCTTTCTCAACTCCAAGGCTTCTCGCAACCGCTTGATCAAGGCCGTCCAGGAGATTCCCAAAGGTCGCTCAGACTTGCTGCCAATCTACTCCAGACTGATTGCAACGCTGAGTAAATACATGCCAGACGTCTCCCAGGGTCTAGTATCGTACCTCGATGACGAATTCCGCAGTCTCCAGCGGCGCAAGTCGAAGGATTTCCTCGGCCAGGTCCGAACACAGAACGTGCGATATCTTGCAGAGCTGACCAAATTTGGCGTTGTGCCTGAGCATGTCATCTTCCATTGCCTCAAGGTCAGCTTAGACGACTTCTCCAGAATGAACATCGAGATCATCTGCAACCTGTTGGAGAACTGCGGTCGATACCTGCTTCGTAACCCGGAAACTTCGCCTCGCATGGCTTCTTTCTTGGAGACGCTACAGCGGAAGAAGAGTGCCCAGGTGCTCGGACAGCAGGAGCGTATGCTTATCGAAAACGCTGTCTACTACGTTAATCCTCCCGAGCGCGCCGCTATCGAGCAGAAAGAGCGAACGCCGATCGAGCTGTTCTTGCGCAAGATCATGTACCAGGATCTCACTCGCCGGACACTCGACAAGACTGTTAAGCAGATCCGCAAGATGCATTGGGAGGAGGATGACATTGTGAACCTTCTCCACAAGGTCTTCGCCAAGCCTGGCAAGATCAAGTACAGCAATATTCACTTGCTGGCCGTCATTCTTGGCACGATCCATCGGTATCACCAAGACTTCGGCATCTCAGTCATCGACGACCTTCTTGAGTCGATCACGTTCGGCTTGGAGCTCAATGACTTCAAGTTTAATCAACGTCGGATTGCCGAAGTCAAGTACCTAGGCGAGTTGTACATCTACCGTCTCGTGGACTCTCCTCTCGTCTTCGACACTTTGTACAAGCTGCTCAATTATGGCTGGGAGGGCGGCTATGCCCGTCCAGGTCTTTATAATCCATTGGACCAATCAGACGACTACTTCCGCATTCGACTGGTCTGCAATCTGCTCGAGAGCTGCGGCATGTACTACGACAAGGGTGCGGCGAAGAAGAAGCTTGACTTTTTCTTGACTTACTTCCAATACTACGTCTGCACCAAGGACGCTCTGCCGATGGATGTCGAATTCATTGTGCAGGATGCGTACAACCTCACTCGACCACAATGGAAGCTGATCACCAATCTGGAGGAGGCATCCCAAGCATTTGGTGAGGCTGTCAAGCAAAACTACCAGACTGCTGCGGCCGATAAGCCAGTCGAGCCGGAGGACGAGGATGCGTCTGCATCGGATGACGAGCTTGACGGTCCTGAGGACGAAGATGTGGTGATGCCAGACGGTGAGGGAGACGACTCGTCCAGCGACTCCGAAGAGGTCTTTATCTTTCCTTTCCATAATTGCAATCGCAATACTGACATGTTGAACAGGAATCTGATGATGATGAACCAAAGCAGGCTCTGTCTGACGACGAAGAGGAGCAAATCATCGTCACACGTCCTGAGGATGAGCGCGACCCCGAGGCTGACGCTGAGTTCGACCGTGAGCTTGCCAAGCTCATGTCTGAGAGTGCAGAGTCGCGAAAGTTCGAGCGCAAGCCTGTCTTCGACGTGCCACTCCCAATGCGCCGTGCTAGGGAAGCCACCGTCAATGCCGAAGATAGCGGCAACGAAGCACCTGTGGCCCCTGTCATGCCATCTAACACAGTCAAGTTCTCGCTGCTCAGCAAGCGCGGAAACAAGACGCAGACGCGTTCCATCGATTTACCATCAGATTCGACATTCGCTGTCGCCATGCGCAACAAGCAGCAAGCCGACAAGGAAGAACAGCAGCGCATCAAGAGCCTCGTCTTGAACTACAACGAAGCTCGCGATGACGGCGAAGAGCCTGGTAATTCACCATTTCATTACACCCTTCAACCTAACGCAAATCGAAAGCATACTGAGACATCAAAAGGTCTGGACAAAACTCCAAATCCCTACGCGCAACCGCGCCTCGATAAGGCTGGGCATAACCGCAGCAACCAGCGTGCTCGCAAGCTACAACTCTCAGACGTCAACTGGTATGCCGACTCTCGTTCCTCTCCTTTGCCGAGTCGATCTGGATCTGCGGTGCTACTATCACGACGGGCCAACGCCGCTTCAAAACCGGCGGCAGTGTCGAAGTGAAACCAAGCGCACTGATCCATGACGTCTCGAGCTCATCAAGTCACTATGAAATATCTGCGCTCGACTTACAGCGCCTGTAATCACTCGGCTAACCACGAGGCCCGCATTGGGCGACTGACGACAGGACGTGATCATCGATACTTGATGCTACCGCTAGCATCTACAACGAACATCCATTGAGCCTTGACATTGGCGAGCATTGTCTCAGGACGAAGACACCTCATCAAGGTAGGTATCCATCAGAGGAGCGAAACTCCTCCAGGTTACTGCCTCTGTTCAACAAGAGGCATGACTATCAGCTCCTCATCCATGAATGACAAGCGCTACATGTGGCCAGTCCGCACAGTCTTCACGGTGAGTATCGCATACGCCAGACAACCCTTCGGACATCCGAGTTCGCAACAGAAGAGTTGGAGAGAGAGAGACGATGCCCACGCGGATGACGACGGAGACGCACTAGCGGTGGAAGGCGAATGGATGACACGCATGGTATATCTACTTCGAACTACGAATTACACAAATTGATCTCTGTCATCACATGTAATAAACCCCTGTCTTTACCGCCTTTACCTACATGCCGTGCAATCTGTGTGTTGTGCCGTCAAGCTGTACGATTCCTAGAGGTCTCCAGCGTTACGGGAAGCAGTGTAAAACTTTACTATAATCGACACTCCGAAAGCTGATTGCGGGATTAGGAAGGTACCAAGGATCCTTCTTTGTATCAAGGCTCCTTTTTGGCGAAAGGCGGAGGAAACAGGGGAAAGGGGAAGGAACAGGGGGAAAGGGGAAAAAAATTGGTGAAAAGTGAATATGCCCCATTTCTCTAGATTTCTACATGTCTACAACTCCACACCCTCGGCATGTTGCTTGCCCTTCTTATCACACACCTTGTGGAAATCCTCATGCGCCTTGGCTCCCTCGCCGATGAATTCTTTAAACTCTTCAAACGGACAACTCGCCCCCGGCCCACTCTGACACTGCGGAATTGGCCGCGGCGCCGTATTCGCAATGAACCGCACATACTCGCCCGCCTCCGCGTCTCCCCGCTCGCAGCTCATCTTCTCCATGCCCACGTGCCCGAGGAACGGGATGAGGTCGGACATGCGCCACGCGCGCGTCCAGTTGATGTGGTCAGTGGGAAACTCCTCCGTCGCGCTGGAGGAGGAGTTGAATAGTCCGAGCGCGGTGGCAACAAAAGGCGGGACTTCGCGGTGCGTGAAGGACAGGAAGAAGCGCTGGGGATCGGGCCAAGATCCACCGGGCGTCGAGTGCGTATCTATATGTGCGAAGAGCTCGGCTTGGGTTTGCAGCCAGGGGAAGCCGAGGTAGGGGGATAGAGGGTTGAGGGGGCCGACCATGTAGGCATATTTCAGGTCCCAGTGGTATTCGTACGCCATCCATTCCGCGTCGGTGAAGACGGCGCAGATGGGGCTGCGGGCACCGAGGATGGCGGATTCGTAGCCGCAGAGGGATTGGAGGCCGACGACGTCCTTGGGGGTGAGTTTGAAGGGGGACCAGCGCGCGAGGCGGGCGGATGTGCTGGAGCCGTAGACATCGATGAACTTGTGTTGTTCTTTTGTGCCGGGCTTCTTGTTAAAGTTGTCGCAGCTTTTGTGCGGGATCAGGCTTTCCATGCTGCCGTTTTTGTTCTCGGTCACCCGCACGACCTCGATTTCTTGGTCCTGGGGAAACGCTTTTGTGAAGTTTGTTGCTGTGTCGTATGTCCTGCTCTTCTTGTCTGCGAGGATGCGCGTCGTGTTGGGCACGAGCTCCGGGTAGCGTTCGAGGAGGTGTTTGCCAACCTTTTCAGCATCGCGGGCGCCGGAGGGTGTGAGTTCTTCGAGCCGGTCTTCGAGGATGGGCGATTGCCATTTGGTCAGAAACGAGAGCGGGCCGGACCAGCCTTGGCGATGCTTCTCGAGTTTGAAAAGGAAGGGCTTGATATATTCTTCATATTCATCGTCGTTCTAAGAGTGTTAGTATAACGGATGTACGCGGAGAGTAGAGTGAGATGTACTGCGTAGATAGCGCCATGTCGAATGATGTATGATGCGGCGGTAACATTGCACCCCGCTGGCGGTTTGTGCTTCAGACCAAACCCTACGGCATCAAAGTAGGGTGACGTTCCTGGAAGATGCAGCAGTGGATCGAACTTATATCCCTGCGAATGGTCCTCGGCATGAATTGGTGCTTGCTGCGACGAGAAGAACGAAGGCAAGGCAAGAGCTGGCGTCGCCAGCAACAACGCGATTAACATTCTTCTGGATGATTGAGATTGAACTGAGGACGGTCAAACTACCGCTCGCAATTGAAGTTCAAAAAAAGTGCGCGCCAAATGATTTTGTTGCCTCAGGTACGTGACGTCAGGGTAGGACAGGGATCCGCTGCAAGGTACCGCTAGTGATCTAGATCGCTATCGGATACCAGATCGATGTCTATTCGAGTCATTCATGGGAATTGTGTCGCTGCATTGGATACCAGTGGGCTGGCAGAGTTTGAAGGATGTATTGCCATGCGCCTTGGCTATTGGCTGTTCTCAGCATGGGATGATACAGCTCCCGAAATGTCCAACGACTCCAAAAGTGTCATGATGACGAACTTTGAGTGTTGAGATTGATTTGATTCAGCGAAATAATAGCTCGTGTGATGGATACTTCATCGCCCAGCCTTTTCGTCATCAATCTGCCTCCTCAGATCTGCCAACACTTCCTGCCTACTCGACAAATGGCTCTGCAGGCCATCAACCTGCTCCTTGACAATGTCAATATCCTCCCTGATCCCACCCAGCCCCTTGACCGCCCCTCCCTCGTCGTTGTCCAGATCGCGTAATGTGTTGCGCTTGTAGTCCAGCAGCATCTCCAGCTCGCGCTTGACCAGCGCAGGCTTGCTGTCTTTGCTGCGCCCGTGCCGCCTGTTCTCCGCCTCCTTCTCCACATCCGAGATCTTCGTCTCCAGCTCGCGCAATTGCTTCTTCAGCCGCACTTCCTCCCAGTCTTCTGTTGTGCGGCCGCCGAAATCCGTTCCCTTGGCGCGCGCACCGTAGTTGGCTGCGCGGTCACCAACACCCAGGCGCGTGAGGTATGCATCGCCGAACTTTGCTTTGCGGCCCGTTGTCGTGTCGTCGTTGGACGATGCCACCCACCGTGAAGAGCCGGCGCGCTCAACGTCGTAGTCTATGTGTGCTTTCTCAAAGGACGCGCGGAGGGAGGGCGGGACGCTGCGGGGGACGCGGTACCCTTCGCTTCGCTGGTTGAGGATGTGTAGGAATGCGAGACATGCGTCTTTCCCGACGCTTTCGCGTGCTTTGGGGTTTACTAGATTCCAGGCGAACCTAACGTCGGAGTCTGGGACGTTGTCGAGGCTCTCGAATAGCCCGGAGAGGGCTTCGAAGTCGATGTTGCCGTGTGAGTCGCGGTTTGCCGTGTATATTTCCTCGTACTTTGACTTGTCTGAAGGTGACATGTACCAGTCAAAGCCATCGCGGAGGCCGGGTGTATCGTCGTCATCTTCGACGGTCTCAAAGGCGGTTTGTGAGCCGGAGAGGGCGCGGGTTGCTTGGACGAGATGGGCTTTGGACTCGGGGACGAGCCAATCTGGGAGTGTCTTTGGGACGTCTACTGATATCTAGTATCACGTGTTAGTTCACCAAGCCTCCGTATGTGAATGGTAGCCATGTCAGCTGGACATAACTCACCCCATTAATCAAATCGAAGATCAACCGCATAGCCACGCAAAACTCCTCAAAGTCCAGCTTGCCGTCATTGTCGACATCTGCCAAGTCCCACACGCGCTCGAGCTGGTCGTCCCTTAGGTGTGAGTTCTTGAGCACGGGAGCTGCTTGGGCGCCGTCGAGGTGCGTGCCGCCTTGCGACAGCGAACTGAAAATCTCCCAGTACTTTTCGATTTCGTCCTGCTCGATCCGATGGGGCGCCATTGTGTAGTGTGAGGGTGAAGGAGTCCAGGGCGCACGTTGGGTGTGGAGGATTACGTAGGGCGTGTTTGGGCGTGGATTGGAGCTGTTGCCGCATGTCGGGGATGGCGGAGCTTACGAGTCAGGGTCTGTAGCTTGGTCGTGACCGGCATGTCTTCATCACCACGACACCAAAGTGATCAAGTTGATGTAACATATCATTGCCACTCCACTCTCGTTCACTTGCTCACCAACATCGTTCGATTTTCATAACCCGATCGATGCACGTCGAACCAATACAGGCAACATGCTACACCTCACTACTTGGCCAATCTGACATCATCTTGCGATGAAGAGAGAAAAGAGAGCATGCCGTGTACCATAGATCAGGTGAAGCGGCAGGACGCAATCTTTGCAATCTGTCAGTTGCATACAAACGCCCCATATCGCCCATCACGAGTTCCATTATCGCACATCGTCACGAAAAATCATTACGATACTGTGATGTGTACACACTCGGCAATTTCTTCGCTACAGCATGGTTTGTACGAATGTGAGTGGTACAGGAATTCGTACTGGCTCGAAAAATAAAACTCTTCATGGGTCCAGAAGGGAGTCTTGCATATCGAACGTTCGCATCTGTGCTGCAAATACTTGAAGACTATGAACAACTTCTGCAAAGAACCACGGTCAAGCATTGCCTCCGGAGTGGCACCAATCCTAGGTTCCGATTTGAACTCGATTACTTTCGGCACTTTAAAATGGTCTTCGAGTTATTTCAAGTGCGAGAGGCAAGACCAGAAAATGCATACTATCCTTCGGAAGCTGCGTTTTGGGCAAGAGATAAATGGTGTCCTGGCTTGGGACTTCGCTCACATCCTGTCTTGAGGACATCTCTGTACCGATGGTGTAGGGTACTAGTCAATAGAGACTGCGCTGATGAGCGAGACAAGGTCTATGCCGCTTTGGGACTTCCGGAAAGCTATCTGGACATTGCACCCAATTACAATTTGAGTTTGCTGAAGTGCGCCAGGATCTTGCGAATAAAAGCTTGCTGGCCGGGGACTTTGCCGTTCTTCATGATGCAGATGTCTCTAGTCTCAGCTCCTCTTAAAGCTCTTATCCATCATTCGTTCCGTCACTACTCAAAGGGTCTCAGCAACATCGGCCCTACCCCTTGGTGGCTTTGAAACTCCGCGGTATCGTGCTGGGATTGCACGAAAGTAGTTTGTAAAGTCATCGATCCTCGGATTGGTGTCTATACAGGGTGGATACTGTAGGCCACATCGACGACTTTGTCGACGCCCTTGATAGTTTGACTACAAGCCGGACATCTGTTTTCAATCCAGGGCTCTCGCACGCTTTCCAACGCAATATGTATACACGAGATCTCATGCCCAATACAGCCGGCTCCCATTGCTCAGAGGAAGAGTTCAAACTTGCTTTTTGCCGAACCATCAACCTGAACTTTATGGCAGCTCGAGCGGACGTTCAATATTACGGAAGAGGTCTCGATTTTCGTTTTCTAGAGCTGCCATACGGAGAAAACATAACCCGCAGTTTCCAACAGCGTGTGTTCTTCTTGACGAGCTCAGGTTACATGGGTACAGGACCGTAGTGGATGAGAGAACATGACGAAGTGGTTATTTTCGACGGCGCCGAAACGCCGTTCCTCCTGAGAAGCGCGGGCGAAGACACTTGGAAACTCGTAGGAGACTGCTATCCCGACGGTTGGATGGATGGAGAGTATAATGGACATCAGTTCGAGCCTCGCTTTGGGAGCGCGGGAGTTGATAGAAGCCAGAAATCCGGCTCGCCACCTCAAGAATCTGGCCAAGGAACGGGAACGCTCAAGAGCGAGGGCTTTAACCTGATATGATACCCTGGAACGCTCGTGGCTGCTGCAGAAATACATGGATCGGTTTTTACGACCAGTAGCACGCATACAGCGCAGATGCAGCAAGAGCTGCGTTCAATGATGATGGAAAGAGTCTGCACAGATGATAAAAAGCAGCTCTACAGCAATTGTAGTCATTGGACTGCTATATCTGTCAATCCTCCTCGCTCCATCGACCAGTAACCTGAAAATTGTCGCTCACCCCATCCCAACACTGCCGCACTCAAGGTGAATGCCAATAGATACAACACACCACGACAACCAACAAACACCCATAACAACGCACACAGCACCGCCCCCTCACCAAAACACAAATCACATTTCAACGACCTCATTGTATACCGCCTAATCAAAGATCCTTTCACCCTAGAGCGTGGACCTTCTGACCCCAACTGTATGTTGAGTCCGCGACGTGGTACAAGTGCGCAGATTTCGGGCCCGGGGTTTGCGCACTTGGGAATCGTTCCCTCCACCAGCCCCCACCTGGAATAAGGGGCCCCTTCTTCAGGGTGGGGGCGCGCGTTCGATTTTTGCTGGTGTCGATTTATGGGGTTGTATCTTCTTGCACGCGACGCAAGTTTCGTTGGGTTAGGGGTGGTGAAGTGAAAGGACGCTTGCGATACAATTCAATTACCACAACGAGATGGCACGCGCAGTGACACAAGGCGGGTGTTTGGCCCATGAGTGTGCGTTCACTTCTTTACAGCTCAGTACATAGTTCTGAATTAATCTGCTGTGTGTAGCCTTTGCAACAGCTGTAAGATCATCACGCGCCAATTCTTTTACGGGCTTTGTTTCCTACCCCAAAAATAGTGAGATCGCGTGATACGAACGACAACTCAAGAATGAGATGGCATTGACTACGTGCACTGCTTACTTCCGACAATAACAACTCAACGAAAACAACTCAGCAGCACCAAGCAGTAGTGACACTGTGTTCCTCATCTGGCCCCAAAACGCAGCGATTGCAGCCCATCTAGACCCTCTAATAGTCACTCCGCCAACCCCCTCAGCTTCCTCAAAACTACCACGCGACTCACTTCCCCAAATGTCCCCAACATAATCGTAGGAAAATCGATAGCTATATCATCTACTTACATTCCGCAAAGATAGAATCAAACCCTCCAAATCCCCCTTCAAAATTTCATATCTCCTCAGCATCGTCTGACTCCCAGCAAATGCACCCACAGGAGGTTCATATGGCGAAAAACCCCTAGCCCTAGCATACATTGCGTCTCTCGCCAGCCTTTCAGCTCTTCCCTCAGTATCTTGCAACAGGTTTCTCTGGTATGCTAGCTCTCGTGAGTTACGCTGCATAGTCTCTTCACACTTTCTTCGGATTTGTGAGTCTTGGGACATGCGCAGATTGTATCTGTAGAGCGGAGTGCGTCTATCCACTCGTTGCAGTTCCCGATCGGCGCTGATGAAGAGCTGATTTGTATCGCGTCGCAGGGTCGCGAGATGTGCGCTAGACCATCCTGGGTGTTCGCGGTACATGTTAGATTGGTCTAGGTCAGGATTGTACATGTAGACAGGGCGTTGTGGTAGTGAAGTTGGAGTAGAAGACCTAAAGTAAGAGCTAGAGTGGTGGATGATATGTGAGATACAAGCGAAGCAAGAAGAAGAGAAGACAGGCCTTTTTATCCAAGAACAGCAGGATTTGGTCATGATCGACAACAGCTCAGAGATGTAATGATAGCATTATCGCCAAGTCATAAGATGACTACACTCCGTTGAGCATCGACTACAACAACAAGACAGCACGCAGCACATGGGGACAACGTTTACGTGAGCCTATGTCAACTCCAAATCACCTACAGCTCTTCCAACCTCCTCAAATTCACTCCCACTCGCGCCCTCAGCCTCCTCATACACTCCACCCAACTCAATTCCCAAACTCCTGTCGGGCCCCATCGTCGGGCCCCTCTCCTTCCCTTCTCGCCCTCACCACTTCCCTCTCCAACACCATAATATCCGCCCTCAGCGACTGAATCTTCATCGTAACGTTCTGCAACATCACAAAGCGCTGCTCAAACTGCTCTTCCTCTTCACAGGCCGTGTGGGCGGGACCCCGGTTTATGATAGTGCTGTAACCCTGCAAGATGCGGTCTTTGGCAAGTGGGAGTTGATTTGCTACTTTGCTGAGCAGGGCGTGGGTGTCTGAGACGATGCGGGAGACGTCGTCCCAGTGAGGGATCGGGCACTCTTCGGTAGATAGGGCGGCAGTGACGAGCTTGCGGACATGTTGTTTGGCCTGATGCTTGGTCCGGAGATTAGACCAAAATCCCATTGCGGGCTATCTTGATGCATTACCGATTGGAGTTCGGGGAGTTAGTGAATGCGTGGCGAGGGGTGGAGAGCTGGTGGAAAAGAAAAAGGTTGACAGCACATCCTTCAAACGTCGACAGAACATCACAACGATTGCACATGGGATGAGAACGAGAAACTACTAGTTCTTTTGCGCTATCAATACTGATGCTAAAGCGAAAACAGTGTGTCAGCCTTTTCATTTCGGATCGTGGAAATACTTATCGGCCATCCAGAACGTACCACCTGACGCCAGAAGTAAAGCTCATCGTGCCGACTGAGGACTTTTCCTGCCTTATTCTCCTTGCCATATTCTCTGTGAAGCCACGACTGAGCTACAAGAGGAAATTTCACGCTCTGTGTAGCGTGCGTTCGAGATAACAATCCTTTGGACGACGTGCCCGGAATCTCTGTATGATACATGCGAAGAACATGAAGCGCATATCAAATGTATGCAAGAAGTAGACTTTCGAACCTGTAGGCGTTCAGCCATCTAGAGCGTTCAAGAGCCGGCAGGATTTTTGCCATTGCAGTCGCTATTGAGCTTGTGCTTCGGCCATGCATGGCCTGTTTCATCCCATTTCTACGTGCGATTAGCCAACGGTCCAGTTTAGATGTAGGTAGGGTACTTACTGTGAAGTTGGGGTTTGTGTAGGCATTGATGTGGTCCCTGATATACTTGGTCGTCTCGAACCCAGGCGGATCGCATGTAACCATCGAATGTCCTTTCTTCTGATACCAGCGCACGTAATCGACGCGCATGATGTACTCATCATGCAGAGCGGCGTCATCGAAAGCTGCCCATGCGTGGCTTGTACCCAAGTTCAGGACCATCGACATTGGCTCTTCTGATATCTGACGAGCTGCGATGTTGCCATTAGGTCCAATGGCTCGACCGTCTAGCGTCCACATCGTCAGGTCGCCCACTTTCCAGTTGATGTACGCTTTTTCGCCTTCTCCAGGCACATACTCAAACGAGTATCGCTGGTATTGGATACCGTCGAACCATTGTTTGTTCAGATTGCTGGTACCAGACAGGGCTTGCTGGAAGGGGCCACCTGTATAGCTGTTTGGATAGCTGAGGGTATAATCAGGATAGACCGTATAGTTGTAGTTGGGGAACCACCAAAGGTCAAACGGAGCGACTTGGTAACTCTGTGTCGCAACTGGCAGATGATTCGCGTCCCAGGAGGCGCCGACCTCGATGATGTCGATCTCAGGTGCGCCTCTGCCTTTACCTGGGGTAGGATGATCTTCGCCCGGGCACGTACAAGATGGCAGGCGCTGTCCCGGGCAACTCGAAAGTCCATCGTAGCTCGATTGATTCGGCGTGATGCCAACGTCGCATGCCTGATAAGTGTACGGCCACAAACCTTCGGTAGTGCTCAAGTAGCCTGGTCGACCCAAATTGCCCATAGTCCACGCGCCAGGCCACAGTCCGTGAACACCAGGAGGTCCTGGAAGAGATACAGACACCTCGAAGATGCCGCCCTTGAAGCACAAGTGGTTCCAACTATTGAGCATGCCCGAACGGAATCTCAGATTATGATTAGGAGTTCTTTCCAAGCGGATCTCCAAGGTGCCATCGCGTGTAGTGATTGCATCAGGGTCGTACCACTCGAGATCCTGCGTTGCTCCATACCAGAAGTTGCCAGCATAGAAGTATGGGTCGTCCCCTTCGTAGAATGTACGATTTTCAACATTGAACTCATCGCTGAAAACGAGCTCGTACTCATCGCCATACTCACCTTTCCTCTTCATTGCAGACTTTGGTGTGTCCGGGTCGATTAGGCCAGTGCGGATGTTTTGAATGAATGGATATTTCACATCGTTTACGTGAGCCCATGCCTCGGCTTTGTAGATGTTTGCCGCCCAGAATGGCTTGCCCCACGAAGAGTTGTACTCGATTGCGCCAGTGAAAGACATGACAGGGAGCGCAATGAAGATGAAGAGAAGCCCGACTATCATGATCGCCAGGCCTATGGTAGAGGCGATACTGTCCCTGTTGAAATGGTCGCTCAGCTTTGCTTTGTACTTGATGTCATCATCCTCTCGTGGCATATGCATCTCATCGTCGCTTTCATCTTTGTCTCCGATGAGTGGCCAAGCTGCCATGCCCTTCTCCTCATACGGGGCGATCAGCCGATCGTCAATGACGGAAACATTCTTCTCAGGGTCGTAAAGACTGTTGACTCTTGTCGTGGAGGCGTTTGGTGTCAAGAAAGGGTTTGTGGGGTGTATCGTAGCAAGCGGTGTGGTAATCCCAAGGGTACGTGTGCTGGCGTTGGGTGTGCTTTCTTGCATCTCGGGCAAGGAACTCTGTTTATTGTCGGAAAAGGGACTGAAGTATCGTGTGTAGTCTGCTCCAAGATCGTTGTATGTCATTGGACTACTGGATGAGCGTGCGGCAAGACCGTGCAAATTTGGACTGCTCTTGTGTTGCGGTCGCCTTGGGGGGACGGGTGGAGGTTTTGGTGTCCGCATTGGCGTGAAACCAACGGATGCTGGTGGACTTGCAGATGATCGTGCCAATGAGCCACTTGCATTGGTATTCACAGTTGCGAGGAGCCCATCACTGCCACTTGGTGAAGATGTTCGACGGCTTGAGGAGGCTGTCGATGTCACCTGCAACGGAGATTGCGGGTGGCTAGAATCAGGGATTGCGAAGTCGAATGCCGAGATTGATGTAAGGTCTGATTGGCCTTGATGAGATAGTCCCCCATGAACTGGCGATTTCGCGTCTGGAGTGCCCGTCACTGTTTCCCCCGTGACCGCGCGAATTGAAGCTGCAGCTCTGTCGGCCGACAGGCTTGATCCAGACCTCCCATACTGCTCGGGATATCCTGGACTACCAGGCTGCGACCTTTTCGATGATGTGTAAGAGGCAGCTCGTTGCGGTGGGTCCATGGTGTCTTTTCGTTGGACGCACGCCTACTGCGCGTCACCAGTCTAACCTACTTCACAGCTCTCCGCAATACGTACGACCTGAGCCAGTTACAGTCGTCGTCCCCAACTATAGATCTGCCGACAGCTTTGATATGCTCTCCGTAGGCGGATTGTTGGCGACAGTGGGCGCTGCGCCGGCAACGGACAGACGAGAGGCACGGATCCGAGCGCTGTGCGATGTGAGCGTGGAGGTAGCAGTCCAGAGCTTTGACGCAATGGTTCCACTGGCGCGTGCGATTCCAATTGTGTGGTTGCGGGTGAGTTGACTGATGGCGCAGGTGATTGGAGAGAAGAGCGACTGTGCCATGTGAAACGAGCGTACGACAAACACAGAATCCAGCGAGGTCGGCAATCGTAGGGGCACGATTGCGAGGCTTCTGTTGGACGACCCAAACGAGCGAGTGTAGATCAAGAGCTGCAAGGTTAGAGTGAACCAGCTAGTCTCGCACTAGGCCCGATTGGATTACCAGGAAATAACGCTCCCGGACGCCGTTGCTTAACAGCCAGCGTGGTACCTGGAGAAAGAATCACGTTTGTCTGTCAGTATGAGACAGGTCCATTGCATCTCCTGTGGAGCGGACCGTGCCAGCCACATGTGCAGCCTCTTTCTATCACAAGCCATGGCCATCCAAAGTCGCAATGCAACTAGACGTCGCCTGCAGTTGGCGAGCCAAATTCCGGTGCCATCCAGCTCCAATCCGGGCGCCAAGGGTTTCTCCGAATGCAGCTGCCAAAGTAAGTCCTTTTCAAGGCATGCCTGTCGTGAAAAAAACCTGAAATTGAAGCCATGAATGTTTTACAACCGCGTAAGCGCCGAATACGACAACCACTATCGCGCTGATGATGATACTGGAGATTCCGGACAGCCTTCCCACCAATGATGTTTAGAACCCTCCCTTGAGCTCTACGGAAGCGCTTGTTCTATCGTGAAGAGGATCGGCGCATTCGTCTCCACGTGCACTTCATCGTCCTTGACGTGATTGCTTGCGCTGACCTGGCCACCCATGTGTGTATACCACTCTTGAACATCCCACTCTAGCCCTTTGGTCGTGATAGTTGCAGGCCCCCATACTGGCAGAAGGCCGATGTTCTCCGTGAATGATTTACTTGACTGCAATCCTCGGATAACGTTGTGTTGCCCCCCAAGAATGAAGGATAAACTTGATTCCGAGAAAAGCCAAATTTTGAGGTCCTGATGCTTAGTCTCTTCTCTTATCATCTCATGCAGGAGACCTAGACCTTGATCCACTCTACCTGCTAGAGTTCCTAGGACGAGCACGTCTCTTTGCGACGCTGAAGGACTTCTCGAAGATAACTTTTGCATGGTCTTGCCGAAGTCGGTACTGTATTGATCGTGATCCTGCGACACGTCTACGCCATGCGAAGCATAGTAGGCACGTACATCGTCGCGTAATGAATCAAGATCACCATGTATGAGGTCCGGTAACTGCTGCAAGTCAGCGGCATAGCCATGCAATTGTGATTGCGCTTCTTACATATCGTTCTCTTTGCACGACTAGATCGTCTACAAACATATCAAACAGGCGATTCGCACCACCATCAGCGCACACTCGATACCCTGTGTGACTCCAGAGTCGCGCAAAGACATCGAAGTGTGCGATTGGCTGATTCAAAATGAGCAGATCTGGAGGGGCTGTAGAGGTTGCCCTGGAGTCAACATCCCTGGCCAAAAAAGTTGCTGGAGATATCTCATTAACAGTAGATGCTCCCATGTTGCACAATGACGATGGAAGAGGGACCAGATTGCGATGACGCGGATATTGGGAGATGGAAGGCACGATGCACGGCATGGCAAGAACGAGATTGCGCTAAACTATAATTATACTAGCGTGACCTGAGTCTCTGCAGGCTAAGATCGTTTCCGTCTTCCCTTCTCCAGAACCAGCATAGCAACCTCACTCTCTCTACCTTGCCATGATCAACCACGCACCAGCATGTACGAGCCCTTCAAGCTTATGGTAACCGATCGATTTTGAGTTTGAGTAAAGACCTTCCGTGTCGCTGTGCAGTCCGACTGCTTCAACATGTACAAACCCGAGAGGCGTTACCGAAAGCACCTGCAGTGAACTCATCTACACTGTCACCGCCAGGCCTGTCCTTACCACATTGATCTACACAGCTTGTCGATGACTCGCTGCCTACGCACGCAGAGTGGAAAGACGCTTGTGTAGCGAACGTTCACCGACAAGATCCTGCGAGGCACCAAAAGATCAGTTAAGCTAGCTCTACCAGCTCATCACATATATAGAGTAGATCGACATATGATAGCTTTTAGGAATCACGCCTCTTGAAACAATGGCGTCCACGCCGCTGAGCACGCGACAGCCGTTACTGGTTGAGCCGACTGTCCGCAGCAAGTCCGGGCCATGCCCTACGCCAGAACTTGCAGGCTCAGTAAAGTGCTCGATGTATCGATAAAACACGTTTCGATGCCTTGCGCTTTGCCTGTCCTTCTTCGTACAAGATTGCGCGCGACTTACGTTGCTCCGGCCGGGCCAAGGAAACGGAGCGAATGCTGATCGACCTATTCCAGGATGTAATCGATCCACACCCACTCATCCGCTAGAGGAAATGTTCTGGAAGAAATCCCGCACTCGTTTAATCTGAGTGGCAGAGCCTGACATCACTGCACGGTGCTGAAATGTCCAACAAGACCGCTGCATTTGCTTTGTCTATCTTCGCCAAGTGTTTCAGAGCCGCGTTCGTGGAAGGGCTTAAAGTTGTGAACTCAAGTCCGCGTCACGATTGAGATGGCGGACTCATACAAATGGCCATGACATGGCCATCAAAATTTGCTTCCTGGGTCCACGAAGAGCCCCAATCTCTGGCAAGGCTCCTAGAGTACTCCCCAATGGCAAAGCAGTGATGTATCATGGACGGCCAAACAAAGGACCGAATACGACATGAGTCGTGGGAGCTATTTATGCTACACAATCCCCGGTTCTCGGCACGATTGCCTTCCTCAGGCCAAAAGCTGCGGAGCTGTGAACGACCAAGACGAGGAAGCGCATGAACATGACATCTCAGGTGTCAATAATCATGTTTGCGGTACATTGCCGACACCGTGAAACGACTGAGGCTGAACCAGAGTGTTGCTACTGATCGGGTGATCAGGCCAGCACTGAAGGCTACAGTGAAAGGCGGTAAGCGACCAATCTGCCGAGAGAAGACTTCCTGGTGCGCATCACTTCCCCTCATTGGTTTCTCGGTCATCTGAGGATAGGAATGGTGACGAGATAATGAGAGATATCCTCTGACCGAAAAGTTTGGATGACCGAAGATAGTCCGTGCGCTTGGCAACGGCGAAATGACGCGTGCGTTCACGGTAACATCTCCCGACGATTGTGCGTTGGTACTAGCAGCGAACGTGAGCGACGTTTCAGCCGCATACAGCGACTACTTTTCTGCCTTATGAGCGAAGCCAGATTGCCTGCCGAGTACCGCCGCCCACAGTGCAACAACATACCCCGGTCCCCGTCCCGCACTCTTGTCACGACTGCATCTTACTGTGCATGCCACATAGTTTCCACACGCATCCCGGCATTGTCTTGCAAGCCTTCGCAGTAAACACGGTAAAAGAGTTGCGATGCTGTCCACTACGGTGACTTTGGCCCCCACGATTTCGGCCATACAAAGGCTTTCGCTTGGCCAAGATTCTTCATGCGAGGCCTCAGGTCATGCAAAATGCTACTCCACCAGCATCATCAATCCATGAACGAGTCAAAGACCCGCTGCGCGTTTGAATCGTGCTGTAGGCATTGAGCTAAGCACCGTCTTTGCAGATACGTGAATCATGCAAGAACGATCTGCTCACATGGCAAGCTTCGATTTCGTCCCTGTCAGCATGTCTTGGGCCTACTGTAGAGCCCTGGCAGCTACCCACATGGCTGAAACATGGACCACTAGCTCAAAACGCACCCGCAATGGCGCAACACCCTCGTCAGCACCCGGGGCCAGACAGTAGCTGGATGGCGTACATCTGAGCGCTTGGGCCTGTTTTGTAGACACGAGCTTCCCTCAGCGCCCCCGAGGCGCTAGTCCGGCCTTACGTGCATGAAAGCACAGGCGCCCGAATAGGTAATTTGGGGACTAAGGTCATCGGTCCAGGACATGTACGGCCCTTCTACTAAACATGGCTGCTGTTGTGGGCTGTTCTCGGGGACGCCAAGTTCATACTTACACCAAGCTACAGGGCTATAACACTCCCAGGTCCCAGCACTGTCTATTTGTTACATCGTTCTATCTACGCCTTTGCAGTATCTATTTTTATAGGTTGCCGTAGTACACCTACTTACCTTCACTGTTTCGCCACAGCTTTCTCAGAACACTATCTTTACATCGTTGACGTTCTCTCGGGTTTTCGACTCATCACACCTCGCCCAAATGGATTCACCTGCCACAACAGAAATGTCACCGCCAGTTACTCCACAGAGTGCTTCTTACAGCAATACACCTACCTACAATCCCTATCAAAGAGTTGCCTCGAGGAGAGCCATTTCCTGCGTTACGTGCGCGAAGGCAAAGACAAAGTGCGACAAAGGTGTAAGTTGGCGCTTTCTTCGTTAGCCGGGCCAATCTGATCGAAATAGTTCCCTTCATGTTCGCGATGCATTGCGAAGGGCATCAAATGCGATCCAAGATCTACTCGGCGCACATCCGATAACAGCTATCGGGCCAACATTCAAAAACCATTTGTAGCGCCTAAGCGGTACAATTCCACCAGTAACCTTCCCTTACTGAACCGACACTCTTCTCCAAGAAGCATACCTTCGCTGAAAAGGCCTCGAACTATGCGTGCCGCGTCTCACATCGACTTCCGCACCGCAGTTAAGATGAGCCAACAAACTTCCGCTTGCTCTGGTCTCCCCAAGTTGACGCCTCTTACAACTTGCGCAAGCGGAATCACCGATGGCTGCTACTCGTATCCGAACAACACCGATCAAGACGCGAATGGATACACGTTCGGCATGCCATCTAGTGGTATGACAGGCTCCGGTTGCCTCACACCACAAACACCAGAATCGCTTGTGTTTCACGAGCCTATGTCCATAGAAGACATTTCTGATACGTGGATGCTCTCGCAGCCATGGTCTGATGATTCGCAAGCATGGTCGGATGACTCGCAAGCATCGATCGGACTAGGGTTGGAAGGTGACATGACCGGACTATTGCCAGGAGCAGAGCTCTGGTCGACGTCCGAACACATGCATAGTGCACCAATCCCCCAGACGCCATGGGCTCCATCTTACTATTCTGGATCTCCTCAGTCAACGACAAGCGGTTTCGTATCTCATTCCCGTGGAACACCTTCACTGTCCATGAGTGAATGTTCAGTTGATGACTTCAGTGACTCAGGCGTGTTCCCCGACGACTGGGCCAACTACCAGCCACCTACAAATCAGCTCAACATGGCACACATGGTGACTTCAGCACCTTTCATGCATGACCTGCGATCTGTTCCAGTCACTGCACCCGTCTGGGAAGATGTATTCATGTGAGGTCCTGCACCTCCCCAAATATAATGGACTAGAAACCACTTGCATGTTTACCTGAACAATTTCCTATACAGGAGCAGTGTGTCGAAACGTTTGTCTCGAAGTTCCGTTGTGTGCCCGTGGCGCGCATCTCGGGAATGTCGCGCGCTTCCCTATCCCGATGATCATTGTAGAATGCCGAGCCCAACAACATGACCGCACATAAGCATGTTGATCGCACAACGGACTACAAATTAGCAGTGGAGCCGCGACTGCGCAACACTCGGGACATGCGCACTCCTGAACGCACTGCGCCGGTCAAAGCCCAGCACATACCAGTGCTCGCGATGGACCTATGCGCCCATTGCAGGCTTATCTTAGGTACGCAACTCGGTGACAGACTCAGATCTGAGGCTTTGAGCAAGGCTGACAGTATCCTCAGGACAAGTCTAACTAAAGCGCCCAATCTGACAGGCCCATGGGCTCGAAGTCGCCCGGCGCAGTCACCGCCCGTCATCCGCACCGGCCAAAAATTTGCACACCTTGCGACTTGTTCGGCAGGTATCACTGGAAGAGTATGCGCAACCTCTCGTGCCATTCGGCAGTAGTTCGACAACTCAGTCTCTGCGCAGCCGATCAGCTGTCGCTCCATAAGCCAACTCCGCCATGCTGCTTGGCACTCCAAAGCTCTTTGCTGCAGGCAAGGCTCGAGCGACCCCAGGCGCAATGGATAGACCTAGTGCGAGTCAAGCGTTTCATGTCCATGATAACAATGTGGGGTGCGTGGGTACGAATGTGTGCTTTGGCAAGGAACAGCGACGAATGTACATACACGACGTGCAGTTGTTATTGTGTCAATAGTTGCAGAAACCAACTCATATCCCTACCATGATCCTTCCAGGCTTCTTTCACTTCCCACGTCCATGCTCGCGCAGTGACTTTCGGTATGCAAAGTAGATCATTTGTTCGCCACTGCGCGACGCTTACATGCTAGCTAACACTTGGGCTTGATGCGCATTCGCGGTACATGCCTACCGACCGAAGTCGCTCGTCTGAGACATCTTGCTTCCCTTGCTGCTCCCTCTCTCACTGCGTTTCCTAAAATGCAGATTACCCGAACCTTCACTGTGTCGCGTGACCCTTCCTTTCATCACAACTACTCAGCCTTCCTCGCCCATAATCGCAGGATAGTTCTACGCATCCGCTTTGACTCAGTTCCTTCGAGATAAGCCATACCCAAACTATGAGCCTTGCTATTATAAGACCGCTACCTACTAGCTGAGCTCCCTCTAACTGACAAGTCCCAGCAGCTCGTTTCCCACGCGAGACACCTACATCTGACCCAAGTCTCGGGGCGTACATGCACCCCCACGTGAGGCAATGGCCGTCAGACTTTAAGGCAACAGTCATGCAAGAAGATAGCAACACAACAGCCAATCCGCGCGGATAGCTGATGTTTGCCTAGCCCGTGAGATCGCGAATTTCGTCCTTCGGGGCGAGCTGTGCCTGAACCCGACACATCTGTCACAAAAACGAACTTTCGGTCGGTGAACCGGTGCCGTCCGAGCACCAATGTAAGCCGGTGTGAGGTGAGAAGTTGCGATTGGCTGGTGAGGCGGTGGGCTGACGAACATGTTGCAATCCTGGCACTTGTCTTGCGCTGACAGTTCGTCTACCCCTCCACACACTCAGTGGGCATTCGCATATACATGCTTCCCGCCTCGGTGGCGTGCGTGCATGAACGCCACATTGACCAAGACTAGGGGCGGATTGCGAGGCTATCTTTAGCTCGCGATTGGGGGTGTCTTTGGTGATGCCAGGTCCTTCGCAATCGTATTGTATACCGGGGTGTGTAGAATGATAATGTCTCAAAAGCTTGTCTTGTAGAAATGAGAGTTCAGAATAACTGCCGTGTTCAGTACGCATGCAGACGGTACCGAGAGCTTGGGTAGGCGATGCTGCACTCTTATCAAGAGGAGTAAGGCGTACACCAGTTTTTGCTAGAGAAAGGGAACGAAGATTCCAGTACCCAAAGACCCGGTACGCTGACGGTGTCATGTGGTAATAGGATGGCGCTTCCAATTCTCCAAAACTGCCTCCCGTAAAGATAAAGCTGTCAGACCACTAAAATGCGTTTATCATCATATAGCGCGTGTGTGTTTCTGTTGCTATCGTGTCGGTCAGATCCTTACATCCTTTGTGTAAACCGGGCCCCACACCATCGGCTGAACGGCTGCGTTTTAATTTGCAAGATGGAGGACTGGATTGATGTGGTCTCGTTTTATGTGGGGGTTTTCTCCCAAAGTTCCTTTCTTGATACATATTTCCAGATATGGCGCGGACGCGGGCCGCAATGCAGGACGCCAGATTTGTCGCCCCATAGCCGGCGTCTGTCAGACCCCACATCCAGTGTTCGCCGTCCAGGGTGCCAATAGGATTACCCGAACTGACACCTAGGCTTCCCGCGTGGGTTCTAGGATATCGTTGGCGTTGCAGAGCTTTGTGTGGTTCTGGAATAGACACGGCTCGGTTCGTGGTGGAGCATGCAGACATGGCGTTGATCGCTGGCAACCTCTTTTGCATCATCGTCAAGGCTACGAGCCGTTCCGCAACACACATAGCATGGGAGAATGAGCACGCACACTTATGGAAGTGTAGGTGCTCTCGGGTACGTTCCACGGCTAAGGAGCCTATGCCAGTCCAGCAACTCCGTTAAACTCGGCTTCGATGATTAGCAGAACCTGTGTCGATAACAAAACCTGCATGTATACGGTCGCTCCAAGTTACCGGTGAGTGCTGAGAAGGGGTCTGTACCGGATGGTCTGGTAGATTAGGTGGGGCGTCGCCCAGATCGAGCAATTTTGCTCGAAAGGTATGCAAGTCAATAATTGACCGAAAGGCTTTGCAGGCACCAACAAAAGCCTCCTCCCCCCTCCCCCAATGTTTGCACAGCGTATTGCAGTGAAGGCCAGATTCGATATTCTGCTGCCACGCAGTGTGCGTAGTCCTGTGAACCCCACAAGGGTAAACCCGGGCAGTCGGCTTGCTACCGTATTCCACGCAACCACACTTGATCGCTCCTTGCACATCGCTACGCACGCACATACCATGACTAGCCAATCAAGATGGGATTATCTCTTGACCGTAGTGACTGGGAGTAAAGCCAACATAGGTACGAGCCAATGTTTGGTTGAAAAGAAATGTCCGTGGGTCCATTCTTCAATTGTCTTTAGCGCCATGGTCAACTGCGCATTCTAATCGGAGGGTATTCGAACCGGGTATCGCGCAGAGAGGAAGAGAGATTAGGTCGTGTTGTTGTAAGTACATAGTGCTCGATGAAGCAAGGAAGCAATCGAGCCAAAACACGCTAACTTTGCTTAGTCAGGGTGTTGGCCTCAAACCGCAGATGTGTCGGTGCATCCTTCACGACACACTGTATTGTCATCCTTCCCTCCCGACATTAACATTCGGGAATTCACATGAATCTAAGATCTCAATTGACATTTGGGCATTGTTTATACTCGTGGTCTCAACATAACTATTTACCTTCACTATCTCTCACAATCTCTCACAACAAACATCCAACGTGGCGGCAATGTTCGTCTATTCACATCGCCCACTTCTTTGTTATCATTTGAGTAATGGTGAGGTTCCCATTATAATACGACGCGTCATGTAGGGTCAGGCAGGTCAGCCGGCGAGTGGCAGCCCGGTGTTTCAGGCTCACCGTCCGGCTATGCGAACGACGACCGAACGTCTTGAGCCACAGCTTGCACATTTTGCAGGACGCAGAGCATTACAAGTGGACGATTTGTATCCTCCCGGCTTATGCGCTTGCCATCATCGCCCAATGATGCACGAGCGCGGCGCTGATATCCATGCCAATGCGAATCTGTACGGCTTCTTCGAGTGCGGTATTGTGCATAATTACATGTGTCAAAGCAAACTCTCCGATGTGCCAAGCACTAGCCGGCAAGCGGTCGATCATTGTAGACATTCACACCAGGCAATTCGGTACTTTAGCCTGGTGACGCGCTTGCATTGCAAACGGGTGAGGCTGGAACTCCAATGTTGCAACGCGGTATCTATTTTCTCATACTACACTCTTTTCCTGATTGAATCTATCGTAATATTGCTTCCCAAATGCTCGCGAGAAGCATATTTAACGTGGCAGCCGTTGCTGCGCTCGCGGTGGGACAGGTGGCAGCGGAAATAATATACGCGGGTGTTAACTCAGGTTTGTACAATGAAGAGTTATCACAGCCTTTACTGACCTTTACAAGCGGGTGGCGAGTTTGCGCAGTCAAACTTACCGGGTACATTCGGCACTGATTATCAGTTCATCGAGGAGACGGCCATTGACTTCTTCCTTGATGCTGGTATAAACACGATTCGCCTTCCTTTCCTTCTGGTCAGTCCCTCGAGATCAAACGAGCACTCCCAGCAACTGATGGAATGCTGTTCATAGGAGCGCATCTGTTCCTTTGGAGACTGGTTTAGGAAAGACCTTCAACGAGACCTACTTCGAAGAGCTCACAGCAGCTGTTGATCACATTACCCTCACAAGGTGGCTATGTCATCCTCGATGCGCACAACTACATGCGCTACAACAATCCCGCCATGCAGCCATTCTCGGGCAGTGTCATAGGGCAACGCATCTGACACCAAAGCTGCCACTACTGAAAACCTCGCCGCGTTCTGGACCGAGCTCTCGACTCGCTTCCTGGTCAACCCGAACGTAATCTTTGGGATTATGAATGAGCCCGCACGACATGCCTACATCGCTTGTCCTCAAGAACAACCAAGCTATGATCAATGCGATACGTCAGACAGGTGCACAACAATTGATCCTTGTACCCGGCAACGGATTTACAGGCGCACATCGCTGGCTCAATTCTACATGCGGGGATGCTTCGTTAGAGTGTAAACCTAATTCCGAAGTCCTAGCAGCCATTACCGACCCGCTCGACAACTTTGCCTTCGACATGCACCTCTACTTCGATAACGATACCAGCGGCACACATGAGGAATGTACACTCGCAGCTCCTACGAACCTCCTTCCTGTCACTACCTGGCTCCAAGAGAACAACTACACCGCCTTCCTGTCAGAATTTGGGGCAGGGGCGAATCCGACGTGCTTCAAAACTCTCAACAATACGATCACGCACTTGGAAGATAGCGGCGTCTTCATTGGATGGACGTATTGGTCTGCAGGGCCTCTATGGGGCGAATATTTCCTGAGTGTCGAACCGGGCGTTGGTCCACAGTCATCTTCTACGTGGCCAGAGATACTAGAGCCGCATGTGGCGACATATCAACCTAATGGTGAAAATGCGGAGTCAGTACGAATGGGAGAAACAGGCAGAATGAAGA
>NW_001884556.1:1045124-1105529 GCF_000146915.1 Parastagonospora nodorum SN15
AAAATCCGCACTTGAGCCTGGCTAGCAAGAGAGGAGACTTTGACTCCGGTCGATTCTGTGAACTTCTCTGCGGCATGTGACACGGATGACGCAGTGCTAGACTTGTGATCACAAGACAATGGCTAGTTGGACTGCAGATGTGAAGAACGGATGGAAGCGAGGTCGCATGGTCTTGGAGTATATTATGGTGCGTGCAGGATGGAAGATCTTAGGGTGTCCTGATCCTGTTGGATGGGATTTTCCGATGACGGTGAACGCCGGCGCTACTCAAAGTCGACGAAACATACAGCGCGCCATGTAGCGGTTTCATTCTACATTGTACCCCGCCTAGGGATTATGGTTTGTACATAATTGCAACGATCAACATGTCCCGCTCCAAGTCCCGGCGTTGCTGAAGAAGCTTTCGGCGACGTTCATGGACATTCGGTGGTAAGAGAATTCGCCAGTCCGAGTTGGGATTAGCAAAACCAGGATCGACCCCTTTCGAAGGCGCCACTCTCTGCTCCTCGGCACATCGCAACGATTGCATATTCATCTGACTGCGAATAATTGACGTGATTAAAGGGCATCATAGGAACAGATTGTGAATCAACAGTTCACCGCACCTCTAAACGGTTGAGCGCCACACGCGAGTGCCTGGCCCCTATTTGCCGAATCATGTAGCGGTGCCAGGCACATCATCGAGTATGACGTTTCTAGCCAGAAGAAGCTTGTTTCAAGCCGCACCGTTGACTTCGGTCATATAGAGTTTTAATATTGACAAGATGCTCGATTTTGAAGGACAATTTGTAGTCGACCATAAACATTATGCTATACCGTCCATTGTTCACAATGAAGCCGTTGCGAAGAGCCAGCAGTGATCGCCAAAAGTACCGGCATCATTCTGACGATCACCACGTTTCACAAGCGTCAAAGTTCGTAGATATGCAGCTAACATATACGGCAACGTGGATCTGCTCAAGGATGCATCGCTCTTCACCTTGGCTTTCTTGATCACCACATGTTCACCAGATCACATTTCTCGAGAAAGACATTTACTAGCCATTCTAAGTCGGAGATCAGCCTTGCAGTTCATGCAGCTACCCAGATGAAGATTCATGCCGACCTCACATCACTAGATATGTACAGCGGCGCAATAGTTCGGCGGTATACCTTCCCTGCAGATGGACGGAGGCAATGTCCGCGTGCCTTCACAACCAAAGACATGATACACCTAGGTAGCTAGAACCACCTCCGCACGCGAATCTCCGAGTAGCACCCGTCCGTCGTATCCTGGAGAAGCGAAGCGATGCGATTTATTGGCCGAATAAGAGCGACACTAGGATGGTCTGACACGCGGCTAAAGACTAGATTGCAGCAACGCCACAACAAAGTTTGGGCATTTGGAACGCCATTACCGGCACCTACAGTACAGCGGGCGGGCTTTTAGTTGTCCATGGGCGCACCAAGCATGCTCGATATCATGCTCGACACAACCGAACTCCAAGAACTTCCACCGTCTTCATGAAGCTTTGGGCGCTCACCACTTGCCTGCTATTCATCCTGGGATCATGCGATGCCGCATTCACTGACTCCGATCTTGAATCGAGGGCCCTAGGTCTTTCAGACATTCCAGCATGCGGTGTAAGTCTAGAGTGCAATATACGCAAAATCGCCACTGACACCCCGAAAGATCAAGTGCATGATCCAGACTGTCCCAGCGAGTGGGTGCAGTTTGACCGATGTCGATTGCGTATGCCATAACGACAAACTCACGCTCACACTGTCAGCGTGCATGCTCGCGAATTGCACTATGTCGGACACTCTTGGATCTGTCAAAGTACAGTCTGACCTTTGCGGCTTCTCTCAAGCATCGAAGCGGACCGAGATGTTCATGTACACGGGCATCATATATCCTCTGGCAATCTTGCTCGTCGCGCTTAGGATTGCTGGCAAGATTGTGTCGAAACATATTTCCATGGATGACTGGCTTGTTGTGGCAGCTCTGCTACTTCTCGCACTGCCCGTTGGCTGCGTCTTAGAAATGACCAAGATTGGCTTTGGCAAGCACCTGTGGAATCTCGAAGATGGGGAATTGCTGCAGATCTTGCGCTTCTGTAGGTCTCTACGGCAGATTCTTGTACAAAGTTGCTAACGCCTACAGTCTGGGTAGCACAATCCTTCTATGTGCTCGTCCTTGCAATGATCAAAGTCTCCTTGGTCTTCTTCTACCTCGAAATCTTCACGACCAGACAATTCCGAGTGGCTGCCTACATTGTCCTCACCTACATCGTCGTCAACAGTCTGGTTATATTTTTCTTGACAATCTTCTCTTGCACTCCCATCAGTGGGTTTTGGGATCGCGACGTCAAAGCAAAGTGCTTAGATGTGCAAGCGCTTGCCTATGCCAATTCGGGGTCCGCCATCCTGCAAGACCTTATCCTCTTGATACTACCAATGGTCTTCATCCGTAACCTGCAGATGAAGCGTTATCGCAAGATTGCCGTTGGGTTAATGTTTGCATTTGGCACATTCGGCTGCGTTGCCACTATTGTACGCCTCCGGACATTGCTCAGTTTTAGGATATCCCTTGACCCCACTTGGGACTACGTCCCAGTAACCATCTGGACTGAGCTCGAGCTCGCTGCAGGGTTTGTGTGCGTTTCAATGCCGTCCATTCGAATTCTCATTATGAAAGCCGTACCAGTCCGCGTCAGAGAGTTCTTGTCGCACGTCACACAATCTTCGCGCAGTCGCAGCCGCAGCAAGTCATCTTCAAAACCAAGCCAACAACGCGAATGGAAGAAGCCTTCTTCGTGGATGACCCTCTCGCACGACGCCAATGGCAGTGTTCATGGCTCCAGCAAAGGAACAAACATAGACAGCCTTTGGTCGCAATACTCTCTAGCGCCAACTGATCACCAGCACCTGCGCTCGAACTCCCATCGCCTGGACTCTACTTTGAGCAATTACTCTGAACCCAAAGTTTCTGTAATAAGACCACCGTTCAGCGAGAAGCGATTAGATTCTAGACACGAGCAAATGGAGCTACTGAGAGTTCCCAAATCTCCTAGGACCGCGAGGCAGTCAATGAAGAGCGAGGCGAGCCGGGACAGCAGGATCACAGCACTGCCGTCGATGACTCAGATTGGCTTACTACCAGACGGGTCGTTCTCGGATGATGATGTCAGAAAGAAGACCATGAAAGGTTTTGGCCGAACTTGGAGTAGAGAAAATCATCGATAATAGCTGCTGGTTAGCTCATTGTATAAACATTTAATTACACAAACCAGTATACCACTTTGATAACGAGTAATGATAATATGACGGGGCACTAGGCAGCGGCAAATTCTTGTCCAGTCTACAAATGCGCGACGTGATCTAATAGTCTTTAGGGGCGCACTAATAAGTTTATAAGGAAGCTTAAATAAATTTAATGCTATAAGATATTTTACTTAGCTTTGCAAAGGTTTCTGAGTATATCCAGGCAACCTCTTCACTCTTCTCCTTGGTGAAGGCGGACATGAACTTTTGCCGGGGCCTAGTGGGGGTTATCTATGCAAAAGAAGCATATACCAGTGGTATGAATTTGTCGCTGTGCTGTCGATCCCTGTCTTCAGGCAGCTGCTGAAATAGCTGCCTTCTCATCTTGCTTCTGTTTGTCCGTCCTGATCCAAGCCACACCCAGTGCTAGCAGAACGTCCATACCCAGGCGCAACGTTGATGATGTCCCTTCGATAAATATGTTTCCATGCCTCATGCCGTGACATAGTGCAAGCAGGATGACCGTTCAACAACACACCTTTGTCGGCGCCGAGAAGTTTGTTCTCCACAACAAGTTGATTCGCCTCCGCCTCACCGTACAGTTGTAAATCTGCAGATATCTCAGTATACAACCCACAGAATGTTGTGCACAAAGCGTACGATATTCTGTAGACCAACTGCCCTTCAGTTGCAAGTGCCACACTTCATTTCCTTCGCCTCGCATGCCGTGGTACTCGGCCCCGCTCCAAGTATGTTCTTGTTTAATAATGCGCATCACTTCTTGGCCATTCATCGCCTTGAAGCTGATGTTATTTTTTTTTTCTTCAACTATCTCCATGAAAGGATTTAGGGGCTTCCCGTTCGGAGACGAATACGAGATGAGATACGAAGCGCGGTCCGACCATGCATTGCGACATTTGGCAAGGAACGTCTCTGGTTTCGTTGCGGTAAATCCAGGATATATTGAAAGTCCTGGTTGCGGGAGGGGGTGCAAAGTTTGAGCCATGGTGACAATCGCCACATAGATTTGGTGGTGTTGTGGAGATGTGCTGTACACATGATGCCCAACGGGATAATTGAGTGCAAGGGACCCAAGAATTAAATACAGGGTCTTGAAGCGATGTCCCACATCGGCAATAATCGAGCAGGGAACGCCATCGGTGCTTCTACGGTCTATTCAACGTCGACAGCCAATCAACACATGCTATTGCGCGAGGCTGTGCGGAAGTGGTATGCTGAATTGGGCAATGAGTTGGCCAAGCGCTTGCAAAGTCCTGCTGCACTTCTGCTTTTAGAAGTTGACTTCCACTGTGCTCGTCTTCGAGCTGATTGGGAGTGAACATGGTTAGCAAGGTAGGGAAAGGTTGAAGGAATTACGTAAGTGGCGTTGGTGCAGTCAGCAATGGGCCCATATGAGACCTTCCATTTCTCAATTTGTGCTATGCGCTCGATACATTTTGCTTCTTGCCTTCTCTGAAACGAGAGAGCAATCAGTCAAATCGTAGACCTTTCTGACATGATATCGCCCCTCTTCTGATTACTCGTACCGAGTGATCGGCAATCGGAATGTCTTCCTTGCACGAATGAACCAATGCCCTAAAGCACCCAACACCACAGCGCAAAAGATCGGACCAGCATAATTCATATTGTCCTTGGTGACGGGCAAGATCTGAGGGAATGGCATCCACAAAACGACATACACAATGTAGCAGAGCGCAAAAATGTTGACAGGTACTCCGGTAGGGCCCATCTTGAATGGTCCATAAGGCGGAGTCGGTCCGCGCAGCTTTCGCAATAGAATAAAGAGAATTGGGAAGAAGTATGATATGTGTATAGCTATGGCTTGCAGCGAGATGAGCGCATTGAAGGCCGTTACGCTGGCGATGTAGATGAGCGACAAACAAGTGACGATTGTTCCAACAAGGAGCAAAGCGTTTACAGGTAGACGAAGTGTAGGATGTAACTAATCTCGGATATTAGCGAAGCCAGAGAGTGACCGATATTACATACATGTGCGAAAAAGCTCGAGAAAGGCAAACCGTTGTCTCGTGCAAATACCCAGATGAGGCGTGACACCGAAGCGAAGATGTTGAATAGTGCGAGAAAGGTAATGATCGCAAGCACCGAGATGAGAACATTAGCTGCTGTCTTCGAGCCCGTGATTCCGTAGATGACCCAGAGGAGTGGTAGAGGGGTATCGATGATGTCGTCGAGGGGGCCCATATAAAATAGTAGGATAGTCGCAAAGACGATAAGTAGAGCTGAATTGACAGTGACCGCGATAATGATGCTCCGAGGTACCCGAGTCCGAACTTTTTTGACTTCATCACCTGTACTACTTGTCAGTCGTTGTCGATACATCTTGTGCTGAAACTTACACATGTGCAAAATGCCATCTGCCCCGGTGACGGAGAACGTCATACTGAGTAATCCTAGTCCCCATGATACGCCAGGACTATTCCAGCCAGAGGTCTCATAGGTCAAGGTCTTGAAGACAAATTCGGAATCATTGCGCGGTCCAAAGACAATGAGAACGACAATGAACACAACGAACAAACAAAGGTGGAGAATGCCACCTATCATCTCGACAGCATCCAGAACTTTGCGGAACCACAGATTCGATATGAGGGGCACCAACATGATGGCGATCATGATTAAGCTAGTGTGCCACCGCTCGGGAACATAGTTCTCGTAATTGAAGATTGCAAGAGATGTGATTATATTGGCGAGAATGGAAAGGAGGTCCACTGCACGCGAAGCACCAGGCTGCAGTAGTGATCCATCCTAGTCACCAAGTTAACAACATTCTGCCCGACAATTTTTGAGCTTACCTTGCAATAGCCCCCAAAATCGTGGAGCAAAGGGTGCAAAGTTGGCCGACCATCGATATTGTGCCCCGACAGTTGGGTCACTTGTCGATTGTCAAATTACTGTCGAAAAGTGGATATTAAGGACGTACATTGAAGCCAACTCGGCTAGTGAGAAGCCCACTGCGCATGCACCTAGACTTGCCAGTAGAGATCCGTAGAAGATGGACGCAGGCCCGCCGTTCGTCAATGCGAACTGGCAATGTAACGGCAAAGGACTCCCATGATGCAAGTATAATGACACCAAAATTTACGGCGGTCGCGAAGTTGATGTATCGCTGAATTGACAGTTAGCCGGAGCTTTGATACATGGGGAACAAGAATGGAAAAACTTACATCAAGGCCACTTGAGTGATAATCGCCAACAGATTGACGTTCCATAGGAGTACCACCAGCATTCTCGCCACTGCTCGAGCCATGTTCTACGAGGTTTAGGTCAGTCGTCTTGTACTCGCTAACCAAAGTCATTATTGGGCAGTCACTCAGTAAATGTCCTGTGCCACTAAAGAAACTTTAGGTGAGGAGAGTCTGAGAACCGGGGGCCCCGCGTAACGTGGAAGGAAAGGAAATGGTAATCGTCGTAAGACGATGTGATACGAGCTGCAAAAATGATTGGTGGGCAGCCTCTGAGACTGCATGCTAGAGATGACCAATTATGCATGTTTCGCAGCATCTGGACACATGCGCGTCCCCATTCGACGTGAATCCTCCGACGTGAATACCCCGACGTGAATCCTCCTCCGATGTTTGACTTCTCTCGAAAACCTACTGAACTTTACCGGTGACCATCTCATAGCACAGTGCAGCAATCGTCGTGGCCTCCGAACCGACCATGTCGAACGAAGAGGAGATGCGCTATTTCCCCATCTTAGGAACGGCGGAGCTTGTTGGACCCAGCAAATAGACTTAATCTCGGACCGCATGTCAGGTTCCCGCGTTAAGTCTCGGCAACTTGCCTCCATGGCGGGTTGGCTACGATAGGTCCGCGCTCCGTGTTCGCCAAATCGACTGCAAGGCGTCGAAACCTTGCTCATCTTGAATAACACTTGCCTGAAGCTGGCGGGTGAACCCAGCACCCGACGAAATGACATTTTCGAAAGTCTATGCACATTCGCCAAAGATAAAGAGACATTCCTGACAGTATGAGAATAGCGCAACGTACATGCTGGCTCAAACGGCATTCCGACATGGAGCCTTTCATGAGAAGCGTGTAGTAACGCAGCATCGGCGAAAAGTCAACTAAGCGCAAGCTAGACGAGACATGCTGACACATGAGAACGCCTCGAGAGGCCGATCGGTGAAGGCCCAGGAAGACAGCTGCGTCCTACGGGCAATGCAGAGATCGTGTTGTCCCTGAGCCTGAACAAATCGTATCGAGCCTCCCCATTGTGCAGCCGCCGGCTTCTTTACACGACCATAGGAAGCTATCAAGCTAACCAGCGAAATACTCGATCCACCCCTGGAGACTTCGTCCTGGTGTCCCTCTACTCCTGGGCAGCCATGACCTCTGGCGTTGTAGTGGCTCGCTCCGCGAGAGGCCTTCTTATCCACAAGGTCAAGTTTGGTGCAGACGACAAATCAGCGCTTGTTAGTATCGTAAGAGACCAGGCTGTGCGCTTTGTAGGATTCTGTGCACTAACGTAGCGTAGTTCCTATACATTGGTGCAGTCGTAAGCTGGCAATTTGCGGTCAATGCTGGACTTGGGAAACATATGGTGCATGTTGACGCGCGACATGCCATAATGCTCTCTAGAGCGCGTGAACATGCTCGCAATTATGACAATTCTGACTATACAGGCGGTCCTTTCTGCCCAGCTATTAGAAATCTGTTTAATGCTTTTTGCGAACTTGTCAATTGCGTTCCTGATAGACAGCGTCATCCCACAGCCTCGGAAAGTGGAGTCAAGTCTAGGCCTCATCCTGGGTGTGTTGAGTAGCCTTTCATATTTTGCTGTGGCTTTTCCATGTGGTCAAATAGCCGAAAGGCCTATTCCTCCAAGACGTTGTCGAAGCAGCGGCCCATTGGTCGACAGTATCGTCCTGAACTTGACCATCGACCTACTATTGGTCTCTTGGTTGTTCCCAACACTGGCTGAGAAACGTCTCACAGCGATGGTCTTGTTCGGTTCACGAGCTACGTGAGTAACGGCCTCAGCTGACGGTGTATGCTGACAATCCAGAGTTTCTCTCATCACTTCCGGCCTAGTCGATCGTATCGACAGTGTAGGTGTGGTGTGTGAGCAGGATTTTTCGCATTGTGGTGGAAAACGAGAGAAGACCCAGGAACACCAGGCAGCGGCAAAATTCGTGTCCGCTCTACACACGCGCGAAGTGATCTAATAGTCTGTAGGAGCATACTCATAAGTTTATAAAGAAACCTAAATATATTTGATGCTATTAAATGACTCATCTAGTTTTGCAAAAAGGGTTGAACATATTCAGGCTACCTCTTCACTCTTCTCGTTCGGTGAGGGCGGACGGGAGTTTTGCCGGGGCCTGGTGGAAAGGAAGGACATGATGACGTAATGCGAACGAAATAAGAGCCGAGCCAGCACTTGGGCATCTCATTGAGACCCCATTACCCCAGATTTGGCATACCAAGTGCCAACAACAGGCGATGTTCCAGACCTTCAGGGACTAGGGATGAATGATCCATTTAGGAAGCACTTCTGACCCGAACAAGACGCTTCCCTATCCCGTTTCGGTCCAACGCGGCGACAGGCGTTGTATTTTTAGCCCTCCTCTCACTTGCCCGGTCCAAGTTGACATTGCTCACCTGCTTCCCATGGGTTCGGGCAATCTAAAACCGAGCGGTCAGACGACAGTGGTCCGTGTACTAGGTAGACCGAACCTATGAACAATTCCCCAGACGCATGCCAATTAGGGTCAAGCTTTTAACCGAACGCTTAGGCAGGTAATGAATTCTTGACTCCTAATGTCACGCCTGGATTCATTTGTGATTTACGGCGGTGCTTGAAATCTCCTGGGTCATCTTACGACCGAGCGAACGTCTACCCTATTTTCACCCCGCAAATCGGGCCCACATCACCCGAACGCTCGAAGAGTAGATCGGCCATGTTCACTATGAAGGCATGGAAATTGAAGCGGTCAATTAATATCTCAAGCATATAACATATTTGAACACCTCAAACGGTCGTGTTCTAGGCCGGAACAATTGCGGAGATTAATCGCACGTCTGAAACGAAAAATCCCCGTCAATTTCGCACGCCGTGGAAGGTTTGGCCTAGAGTGTACGACTGGGGTAGACCTACTCGGAATACGCCATCTGCTAACGATTAATGTATCCGAGTTTCCATTAGCGACGGTTCAGAAGGAACTAGCCTTGTTTCTGGGGCCGTATATGGTCTCGGCATACCCACATGTTCACCAGTGGCATCCGCGAGGCTTCAACTTTTTCAGCATGCATCTAATCACAAGTGTCGCAACTGTACTGTCCATAGGCCAAGGCGTAAGTGCAGCCTTCGGACTCACTTCCACAACCACTGGATACAAGGTTGACACTGATGGCGGACTGGTCTTCGAGATTAATAAGTATGCACCCGATAACGTCTACACATATCACATAAATGCTGATATCCACACAGGTCGACTGGCGATCTTACTAGCCTCAATTACAATGGTGTAGAATACCAAGGCACTGTCAAAGCATCCGGAATAAATTCTGGTCTAGGTTCTTCAACTGTCACAGCTGAGACGATCAATGGCTTCATCAAGATCACTGCAAAGTCAAGCAGCCTACCAGTAACGCATTATTATATCGCTAAACCCCAGGAGGCAAGCATATACATGGCCACGAACAACCAAGGTGAAGTAGATCCAGGAGAGCTTCGCTTCCTTGCGCGCCTGCAAGTCTCTGAAGTGCCCACTGGTGTACACGGAAACGTAGGAGACGTCCGTGGCTGCACCGCAATCGAAGGCAAAGACACATTCAGATGTTCCGATGGTCATACGGCTTGCAAAATGTACACATCAGATCGCTTCATCGACGACAAAGTGCACTGCGTCTCTGGCTCTGTAAGCTAATCCCAAGCCACATTTCCGCCCCATGAAAGATCTAACATCCAATAGAAAGCGCAAGTCTGCATGTCCATGCCTGGCCTTGCCTACGAAACTTCCTCCGGCGGCCCATTCATGCGCGATATAAATTCCCAAACCACCGATCCTGACCAAGAACTTTATTTCTACATGAATTCCGGCCACGTGCGCACTGAGGCCTGGCGCAGTGGTCTGAAAGGTCCATACGCCATTACTTTTCAACCCGCCGGCGCATCACCTCCTTCTGCACCCGACACGAGTTTCTTCGGTTCGCTGAAAATCGACGGATACGTTGGCGAAAGCGGTCGCGGCAGCGTTACTGGTAAAGCAACAGGCGTGGACAGCAAGTTTGAGACCGTGCTGCATTGGTACAACGACGCAGCGCAGTACTGGACCAAAGCGTCGGGCGGAAATTACAAAAGTCCGGCGATGAAAGCGGGGACGTACAACATGAAACTGTACAAGGGCGAATTTGTCGTTGCTACCGACACGGTCACCGTCACTGCGGGACAAACCGCGTCCAAGGACATTGCATCAAAAGAGGTATCGCCCGCGGTGATCTGGCGCATTGGTGAATTTGACGGGCAGCCGTTTGAGCTGAAGAACGGCGATAAGATCACCAGGATGCATCCGTCTGACGTGCGGATGAGTTCTTGGGCTGGATCATATACAGTGGGGACGTCCAAGGCGTCAGACTTCCCCATGGCGCTGTGGGCGAAACAAAATACCGCTGCAAATGTCACCTTCGAACTCACCAGCGCGCAAGTAAAAGCGCACGTCTTGCGCGTGGGCACGACGCTGTCTTTCAAGGGTGGACGACCGTCGGTCAAGATTGGGAGCTGGACGGGAACAGACCCAGGAGCACCAGTAAGCATGCAAGCCAGCCATTACTCGTAATATGAAAGCTAATCAGAAACGAACAGACACTCATTGATTCACGAGGCGTGACGCGCGGCGCATACCGCGGTTTCGGCGAAGTGTACACCTGGACAGTACCAGCGAGTGCGTTCCAGGCAGGAGCGAACACGCTGACGATGGGTGTGAGTGGGAGTGGAGATGCGGAGTGGTTGAGTGCGAATTATATTGTTGATGCGGTTGAGTTGCAGGACTAAGTCATGCTGTCAAGCAATCATGAATAAAACAAATCGCCTTTTTTCCGTTTTGAATGTTTATTCGCTCTCGTTCCCGCATGGGCATGCAACTCCAACCGCATTCTCTGTGCCACATTCGGGGCAGATCCATCGCTTGTCGCGGTCGATGGGACCCTGTTGGTTGATGAGATGGGTTGCGATGTTGTTGGTCATTGTAATGTGTGTGCTTTGACTTGAGTAAAAAGTTCTCGTCGGATCTAGATCGATGAGCATGTCGTATGACACACAGTAGGCAATAATTGCTTACATACTTGGAAGATGCTTGGCTGTCAAGTGTATGATAACTTGGTGATGGGTAAAATGTTGAATAAGTCGTTCTTGAATCAATGTGTGCTATAAGTTCTGCAGATTGAGAGCATGTCGCAATAGACACAGCATATATGGATGTTTGGAAGAGCTCTGTGACATGAAGACAACGCGCACTCCTGGTAGAAGCGTATTCACAGCGCCCAGTGCAACCCAACAATCCATGACAACGGAGAGCTCGTGAATTTCCAAACGCACTCGAATGTCCATGTCACCTAGTTTACTGGACTCATGGTATCTTGTTATGGTTTGACGACAGCATAGTGACTTCGAAATTATGCACAGCAGTATTGGATTATGTGAATCTACTTCAATGATTCGTCCCTAGTCACTGCTGTGGGGTTTCACGTCTCAGTTGTACGAGCCCGACAATAAGGTACACGTTTACATGTCGTGGTGCTGGAACATGGCTGTACGCAAGTATACCAAGTATCTGGAACTAAATCATAATGTCTCCAGAATACGAAAGCACATGATACATATTCGATTTTTTCTTTTACATATTTAATCGTACCTGGTATGATCGAGTGGGACTAGCTACTACTCCATCCCGTTACCTCAGACAGTATTGGCACATCTTCGTCTCCGCATCTGTGTATTCATACACTCGCACAACCCTATCCCCATTTGCTCGCCCCTGACAACTCAAAACATCGCCAAAGCATTCGGCGAACTCGCCACACCCCCCGGCACCATGCCCGGCGAACTCGTCAGCAAGAAAGTCCACCTCCCCACCTCCCTACATTTCTCTCCCAGCGCCTCGAAATCCCATAGCTCGCCAATCGGCATCCCCCACAGCGGCAGCATAGAGGCATGCAAGCTGTCCTCTAAGCTATGCGGCGGCCACGCCTCGAAATTCGCATTATCGGTCGCCGCCGCCGCGAAGTAATTGTCGTGCAGGAAATCTTTCATCGACTCGCTGGCTTCCAGGCCGGCATAGAGGTGTTGCATGACGTCTAGCTTCGCGCGGTCTTCTTTTTCGGCTTGGGTGAGGGAGTGGTATGCGGCTAGCCAGCCGGTGCGGATGAGTAGGATGTCGCCGGTTTCAAAGGTAATGTTCTGAGACTGTGCGCAGGCGAGGAGATCGGAGGCTGCGATGTTATGGGTGGTGAAGGGGTCGTAGGGCTTGTTGTTTTCGCGGGACCAGGTGTAGATGTCGAGGAGGACGCCGCGGCCGACTATGCCTTTGCGGGCCCAAGCATCGATGCCGAGACGGAGAGATGGCTCGGGGCGGTCTTCATCTACGAGGTCTTCGTCTTTTAGGATTTCGTCTGACAGAATGCCGTTGTAGTGGTAGCCGGATTTGGGGTCTGCGAAGTGGCGGAACCTTGATGAGAAGTTAGCACACGCTGTTTATGTGATTGATATGGAGGTATTTACCCATCCCATTGACTACTTGACTGGGTGTTGGTAGATGTTTCATCGTCGAATGCACCCTTGCCGATAGATTTGATCTCGTGATGAAAGGGTTTCCTGCCAAAGAACGGTGGACTCGGTACATCCAAAGGTAAATTCAGTGAAACAACATCTCCTGTCTTCACATTCTCTTGCGTAGCTTTCGCTATCCGCTGCGGTGTAAGCAAGTTCAGTCTTCCCAACTCATCACTCCCGCCCCAGAACCAAGCAGAGCCTTCTGGAGTGCCAGCTACGACTGGCAGTTGAGCACGCTTTGGGAAGACTGTAGAGTCGCCGTTGGGATTTAGTCGCATATCGTGTTACTGGTCTTACAACTGTAGCCATAAAAACCAGATTCAGGGACTTTGCGAGTGCTTATGGGGTGTCGTCACAACCTCGTCGATGACAACGCCGCGCTAGACATGCGCCCCACTTTTTGGCAGCCACGCTGTACCTCACACCACATTCGAATAATGTTAGTGAAGCATGCGACTGCATGCCACGCACTCACCTCCCTTCCGGCCTGCAACTCGGAGTCAAGTGTTCGGTATTCGCAAGTCTAGTCTATGGTTCGCTTCCCTAACGCCACTAATGCTTCTATGCGAATATGTTCGTACAATGGTATTACACGTCGTCCCTATTCACGAGCGGATGTTGCTCGAAATGCCGCAAAAGTGTCTGGTACAACACAAGCATGGTACCAGACTGAACACTGGTCCATACGGCTCTCGGACCAACCCCTCGGAACCAGCCAGCAATTCCTTCTGTTTTGTATATGATCTTCAGTCCAGTCATGACCGAGGAGGTATCGAGCATGGCTGCGCCGTGGGGTCTCAACGTTGTCGACGGCGAGGACGTAGATATTGGTCGACTTTGTGCAGGACGTGATGCGGTAGGCCTCGAAGGAGTGGAGTGTTTTGTCGATGTTGTCGGTGAAACAGTGGCTTTGGGTGCTGTTGTCGAGCTGGAGGTCGTGTCGCTATGCTGGGTTTGTATTCGCGTCTTGACAACATCGAGTGGCGTTGTAATCACGCCTGCCATTCCTCCTGCGCTTGCTGCGGTCGCAATTTCCAATGGCAGCCCGATTAGGTGAGACCCCTGGTAGCGCTTCGCGCGGTCTCGAAGTTCCTCGTAGAATGCGAACTGCAATGCCGAAAAGGGCAGGTCACGCCACAGTGTGGCTTTGTAGCCGTGGAATAGTGCGCTAAAGCCTTCCACTCTAGCGATGGTCCGAGCCGCGTCTATGGTGTTGCGATAGTTGTAGCCCGAATTGAAGTAAGGATTGTTGTGCCGGCCCTGTAGTTGTAGGCGCGTCTTCAGCACTTCGGACGGAACATATGCAGGCGCTGCAGCGAGATCGGCGAAGAGTCCTGTATGTTTAGCATTTCGCATTCAACAATCCTCTCGACATGACGTACCAGCTGCAAAGTATGACACTGATGGCGCAATGCCATAGTCAATCATGGTTCTTTTACTCCACTCGTATGCGCCAAAGAAGCACACAGTGCCTGCAAAAGACCCGAGGAAAGCTGGCTGCACTCCTCCGTACAACCCTTTTCGGAAGCCCTCTTGTCGCCATATTGTGTAGTAGGTATTCCCCATGGATGTGTATTTCGGTGGCATGTGCGGGTCGCCTTGTTGTCTCGTCTTGACCGTGTCCAGCGAATGCATCAGCATGTCGCCTGTTGTGCCTCCAATGCCTCCCGCTAGCATTGCCTGCCTGAGATCAATTGAAGTCCTTCTCATTCTAAACTAGGCACCCTCACATGTATATATGGCGGTCGCGCCGCTTCGTCATCTATCTCCTCCTCGACCGCGCTTCCGATTGTATCCGCCATGGTTTCAAGCTTTTGCATTGCGCTAGCATCATTGCTTCGCTTGTCGACAAGATCGTTTGTAGAGTCCCCGTTGGTGAAGAAGTTGGCCACACGGGCAAGTACCATTAGCGTAGAGCTTCCGTAGCGACACGGCGCTTGGGTTTAGTAACGGGTAAAGTACAGAGAGAAAGGACGAATGGGCGCAAGGAGAGAGGAAGCGTAGAATTGGGAGTGCAATGAGTGACGCTGGTTCTACATGTGGCAGTGCGGTGATGCTAGGCGGCTTCTCAAAATTTCGGCCAAGACCGGACGCCGACGCCGCACCCTGCTACCAGCGTCCCTATCGCCAGCACTTAGACCAGATGACGCCCTGCACCGTACCCCACAGATTCAGGTACCGCACCCCTCATTCTTGCAAAGGCCCTCTCGTACCTCGTCCAGACGAAAACAGCGTCGTACTCAGTAGACCATGGTAGCGAGACAGTATGATGGTATCGAATAAGCCTCAATTCAGTTAGCGTGGATCACGTGAACCCAGCCGTTTCGAGTAAACATTGACCAGCTACGCGCCGCCCACTATCAACACACCACCATCCCAGACTTGATCCCCGCAACGCGCTCCGTTCTCTTCAAAACACATATCATTCGGATCGCAACACTTACGCGACCGCATTCCCAGCGAAAATCATGTCTCATTCTTGGTTGCAAAAGAAGCGCAAAGGCGAGCTCATTGAACTTGCGCAGAAGGCTGGAATGCCCAAGTACGTGCTCCTTTTTCACGCGCGTGAATTTCAGCTAATCAACGTGCTGCAGTGCCGACGGATACTTGAAGGACGATTTGGTCGAGGCACTTGAAGACCACCTGAACGAAAATGAGACGACCTATGCAAAGCACCCCGAATTTCGCGACTACTATGGTCGCAGTGGATCGCCTCTAAAACGCGAGCGTTCATCGCCATCTGCGCCTGTAACCTTGACCAAGACGCGTCGTCGGACGCTGATCAAAGTTCCCTCGTATGACTTCCACTCGCACGCGACGCGCCAAAGCTAACACTCGCACAGTGAGGAACCACTCTTCGACGCGACTGCGGGCGCAAAAGAGAGCGCTACCGCACTTGTCACTCGAACTCCGCGAGCCGTATCCCGACGCGTCTCCGAAGTTATGGGTCAGGTTGACATCCCCGCATCGCCAGCTCAGCTTGCGGAAGTCGCCGACCAGTCGTTCCAGGTCATGAAGGAGAAGACGAGCGACCTCTGGAACCGTACACACATCGACTACTTCAAGGAGCTCGTGCGTGAGAACGCGAGCTCTGTCGCGACGATCCAGACACTCATTCTTCTGCTTGAAGCAGCCGGGCTACAATGGAACACCCTGCAGACGACTCCCACAATTGCCTTGTCAGATTCCCTGTCCACATGGACAAACAGCCAATATCTCTTCATCCCAGACTTCCTCGCGCTCCTCACAAGCGACTGGTGGGCCCCAGCCACTCTCTGGTCCCTCACGAGTTGGGTCCTCCCACTAGTCTTCTCCTACTTCTTCAACCTGACCCTGCGCACAAACACAAACCGCAAGTCTGAGGACCGCCAATATCCCGCTGACCCGCTCACTTTCAACATCCTGAAGGCCATCCTTGCTTACAGCGCGTACCGCATTCCTACGGCCAACCCTGCTCTAGCAGGCACACCTGGCAGCATTCAGGTCAACGATCTCAGCTGGGGACCCTTCTCCGCGGATACCGTTGGTGTTGTGCGCAACAACGTTCCAGGAGGTTATCATGGTCTACAGATTGGTGCCGTTGTTGGTGTGTTGGTGAGCTTGTATGACGCCGCCCTGAAGAAGTGATGGAGAAAGCTGTTGCTCGACGATGGTTACGATGGCGCGAGTCTGGCTAGCCCACTCGAGACCGGCCTTTGTAAATGAATATCTCATGCGTTCAATGATGTTTGGGAAGGAAGGCGTCAGATGCGTTGCGCTGGAGTTGTGCTACATTCTGCTTCGGCGTTTGAAATGGTCCAGGTTATGACCTTGCAATGTCATTACTCTACTGACCGTCGGGAACTGAAATTTTTGCAGACGGTTTACTTCATCTCATATTGCGATCATTCTCTGGCAACGGCCATTTAGGAGCATGTATCACGACCCTCGCTTAGTCACTAGCGTGTCTGAAATACGAGGCATCCTTCAAGTTCCTCCCTCCAAACTTCGACTTGATCTGACTTCACATGCACCGTGGCGTTTAACAAGGTACCCCGGATTCGATCCCTGGGCAACATCACTGCCGTGAGCATCCTCGTCATCATTGCCCCGCCTCTACTACTTGGCATTGATGGAGGAGCTTGGCGAATTGCTTCCGCTACACAACATTACGATGAGCACCACGACTTTGAACGCGCTTTACGGCTCGATTTCTGTGGGCAACAAGATACAAAAGTATCCATCGGCTTTGCACATCATGCTGAAACTATGTCGTAGTAAGTGTCAAACTGGTTCAATCATAATGCTCTAGGTAAATTGCCGGTTGAGTACCGCCAAGATGATCGTCGGAGCCATCAGCATAAGTATCTCATCAACTTCGTTACAACCAGTCATATTCCGAAGCTGGCTATATTGGTCCATCTATATTACTGAGAAGCTTTCTAAATTGCTACTTGTCATCAGCATAAGTATTCGACTCTTCCCCTCTTTGCTGCCGCCATGAAACGACACAATGGCGCAATCACTCCAGGAAAAAGGTGTCGACTATGCGGGCCAAGTTGAGACTGCAACGAGCAGCGATGAAGAAATCTCGGTGAAGTCTGCGGAAGAGAAGGCGCTTGTACGCAAAATCGACATGTATCTCATGCCTTCGATTTGGTTCCTGTATCTCCTAGCAGTGAGTGCATCCAAGCCAGCATTTACACAGGAGATTTGACTTTCCGATTAGTACATGGACCGCACAAACATCGGCAACGCAAAGATAGCCGGCATGGAAGAGGCACTCAATCTCTCTGACACGCAATACTCGCTCGCCATCAACCTCTTCCAAGTCAGTTACATCGTCTTCAGCGTCCCATCGAACATGATCCTCGCGCGCATGCGCCCGAGCAGATATATCCCAACCATCATGTTCCTCTGGGGTATTGTAGTCGCAGCGAAAGCCGCCATCAACACCCCCGCGCAACTATGGGGTCTAAGATTCGCACTGGGCGCTCTGGAAGCGGGATTTAGCCCAGCTGTCTTGCACATCTTCAGTATGTGGTACCGGAAAACAGAGCAGACCAAACGCTTTCTGGTTTTCTGGCTTGCGGGTATCCTGGGGAGTGCGTTTGGTGGCGTCCTCGCTGGCGCGATTGCAAGTGGACTAGATGGCGCCCATGGCATCCCCGGATGGCGCTGGCTGTTCTTGGTTGAGGGCGTTATAACATGCGGATGTGCACTTCTCGCGCCCCTTGTGCTCCTCGACTATCCGAGTACGTGTAAGAAGCTTACGGCCGATGAGCGCGCGCTGGCAGTCAGCCGGCAAGAACTCGACGGGCTGAACATCAACGTGGACAAGGAGTCACGCATGAAGATCATGAAAGCATTGTGGTATGCCATGACTACCCCGGCGCACTGGATTTTTTTCATCGCGTTTATGATGGTTGATGGGAGTTTCTCAATTGGGTATTTCTATCCCACGCTTGTTGAGGGACTGGGTTATAGCTCTACAACGGCACAGTTCATGACTGCTCCGCTGTATGTATGTGCTGTACCTGCTACTATTGCTCTGTCGATTCTGGGCGATCGACATCCTTCGAGACGAGCTTACTACCTCGCCGCCACCATGTTCCTCGCCGCCGTCTTCTCCGCGATAACAGCTGGAGTGATGAACTACACCGCTCGGTATGTGCTGCTTTGCTTCCTCAATATGGGCTTGTACTGCACTGCACCACTTGCTCTCGCCTGGAGCACGACAACGATGGGTGCTGTGGAGCCAGAGGTGCGGTCAATCGCACTTGCTTGGATGACAGGGCTAGGGAACTTGGCGCAGATCTATAACAGCTACATCTGGCCAGATAGAGATGCGCCAAGATATCTGACGGGGTTCGCGGTGTACGCTGCACTATTGACTCTTGGGGCGGTTATGTACACCAGTGGGGCTTTGTACTTCGAGAGGCGGCCATTGGGACCCAGAACATGAGTACTCTCGAGACAAACGTAGCACCTCATCCCGAAAGAGAGCAGCTAGGTCCCTCTCACTTGCAAAGATCAATAATCAATGATAACTACTCAAACACCTCCCTATTCTTCTCCACCCACTCCCCCAACCCCATCGGTTCACTTCCCTTCAGCCTCCTCACATTCTCCACCGCAGGCCCATACATCCACTCCGGATATGCCTCCTTCTTCCCCTGACTCGTCTCCCTGAGTCCCTGCACCACACTCTCCACCATCCCCCTCGGCCACCCCTCCATCTTCTCGAACCACGCCTCCTCCCCCAATTCCACGATTTCCACCCTCGTACCCAACGCCTTGGCGATAACCTCCTCATGCGCCCGCCGCTGCGTCACCATCTCCGGCCCACACAGATACACATGCCTCTCCTGCGGTGGAGGCGAAGTGAGAAGCCGCGCACACACGACCCCAACATCACTCGGCGCGATGAAATCAAACGGGACGTCAGGATACACGAGCCCGACTTTGCCCGCTTTGATCTCGGCTTTGTTTGCGAGCACGTTACTGTTGAAATACGCCGGTCTTGCAGCGACATACGGCACGCCGCTCGCTGCCAACGCTGCCTCGGTGCGCGCGTGCACGGCGTTGATGTGCTGGCTCATATCTGTGTCTTGACCCTGATCGCCGCGTACGGTGAAGCTGGAGAGAAGCACGATGAAGGTTATCCCTGCTGATTGCAGGGTGGAGAAGGTCGAGGCCATGTGGTCAGATGATGACCAGATGGTGTAGAGGAAGGCGGTTGTGGCGCCAGATTCTTGCACGGCGCGGGTTAGGGAGGGGAGTTCCGAGAGGTCGGCTTGGAGGCGGGGGATAGAGGTGGAGAGGCCTGGAAGGGGTTTGGATGGGTCGCGCATGGCGAGGTAGATGGGGTGATTAAGGCGTTGGAGTTCGAGGGCGGCGGAGGAGGCGACGGCGCCGGAGGGACTGAAGATGAGGACGGGGGAGGGAGGGGACATTTTGGTGGTGTGTATAAGGATTGTGATGCTTCTAGGTTATGTTTTGTTTCAAGAGGATGAGGTTATTGTGATGTTTGGCGAAGTGATATCTGGAATCACCTGTCGACCGACTACTTATAGTGCTATGTGTACTTTACAGTCACATGTACAAGATGTTCCTACCGGATTTCAAGGGATCCGAGCGGGGCCTACAGTGTAACTAGTCTGGAGTACAGTGGGCTCTAAGGAATCCTTCAAGAGCAAGGTGTTGAACGAATGCATGTTGACGTCAGGCTGATTAGTGACATGGAGTTTACAGCACGCCCCAAGGGCCGAAGTGCGAGATTGTCGGGGAGCCGGCCGTGCCTGCATTAGTCTACGATTTTCAGGTCCCCACTATGTACACATCAGAAACGAAGTACTTCCCAATATTGTCTGTCACTTCATGCTCATCATTGAACCTTCGCATATACCACTTGATCGTCTCATAACATACCGAACACCATTGCGACCAGACCAAACAAGCCGGTCAATGGCTGGACGACAGCATGTTCAGCGGCTCCAGATGATTGTACAGCAACAGACGACGATGCAGGCGTCGCGCTCCCAGTTGCAGATGTAGCCGCATTTGAACGACCTCCAGAAGACGCCCCAGTAGCCCTCGCACTGCTACTTCCAGTCACCGAACCCGTAGCGACGCCTACCGCAGCTATACAGTACATAATTAGCAATCACAACTCAAGAACCCAGTACAACAGGTAATCACTAACCGCTCCCAACATCAGCAACAATGGTAAACGGGCTCTGCCCAAGGCTCGTCGCCCAACACCCAAGGTAATTCTGCCCACTGCTCGCACCAACAGTAGGAACGAGCACAGCGGTATTACAATACCCCTGATCGCAGAACAGCGAGGTTTGACTGGCGAATAGTGTCCCCGCTGAACATGAGGACCAGAAGATGCAGGAGCTGCTTTGACAGCATTGTGCGAGGGAGCCGCTGCGGGAAAGGGTTGCGGGGTAGTCGCAGGAACGGAGGTCGGAGACTACTATGCGTTAGGTGGATTTGTAATGCGTGCTTTCGGAAGCATGTAAAGATGGGACCACTTACACGTCGACGCGCTCACATACCCCAGCGCAGCAGGGTTGGTGTCCTGGCGCGCCGCGACTTCAGCCCGTGGAGTAATAAGTGGATCTGGGGCTGCGGCCGTCAGCGCAACGAGGCTGCTGATAGTGGCGATGAACTTCATCTTGGAAATGCTTTTCAAACAAGGAGGGTAATTGGAGATGATGGGAATTGAGTGGCGCGATTGGGGGCGCGGTGGCATTTATTGGTACCTTGCAGATGCCGCGGCGTGTTGAAGGCATTAGCCAAATAAAGTCTAGATAGACGAGAAGGCGTCGCCGGACTGGTGGTGACCGGTCGCGTGTACCTTATCGAACGCGCGAAGGAAGGAGGTAAGCAGGAAGAGTCAAGAAGGGTGGGTCGAAAATGCAGTATAATTAGATTAATGTGTTGTTTGTCGTACGATGCTTTGATCCATCGGGCTCATGTAAGAATTCTCTCAAGAACCGGTGATATTCCTGGATTAATCTCGCTTCTCAGACGAAATAGGAACTTCAACACCCTCGTGACTGGGAGCATTGCTCACAACACCAGACCTGGTCATTCCTGGGGTTGACGCGCCATACCCATCCAAGACCATCATATCGCCCTCAACGTCGTGGAAGTACTTGTAGTCCAATCCTCTAAGCTCATCGTCTTCAGACGCCCTGATGTGGCATCCCGGGATCCTGTTGATAATGAAGAGCAGTATGATGGAAATTACAAATGACCATGCAGCGCATGTACAAGCAGCAGCTAATTGGTAGCCCATCTGCTTCCAGTTGCGATTCCACCATCCACCTTCATACGTATTTGTCACGCCGTCCATGGCTGGTACGTAGTCAGCAGCGAAGAATCCAGTCAGGATGTCGCCAACGAAGCCGCCAACACCGTGGATGGCGAAGATATCGAGACCCTCATCGATACGAAGTAGGTACTTGTACTTGACCGTGAAGTAGGAGCAGCAAGAGGTCAAGGCTCCGACGAGCGACGCGACGTAAATCGGTACGAAGCCGGCAGCCGGCGTAATTCCAACTAGACCTGAGATGATTCCGGAGCAGAAACCGATGATTGAGAACTTTCCACTGTGCGCGTATTCAAGAAGAGCCCAGGCCATGCCGCCGCCACAGGCCGCAAGGTTGGTGTTGCATACGACGTAGATTGAGCGGATGGAGATATTGGCAGTGGAAGCACCTGTCTGGCGTTAGCAGTAGTACTTACGATCCCTCTGTAATGAAAGTATTTTACTCACCATTGAACGCATACCAGCCAAACCAGATCAAGATCGTACCAAGACCCACAAGAAAAGGGTTATGGGGCCTAAAATGTGGTATCCTGGGATGATGCGATTCTTTGTGCGGATCAGCTCTTGGGCCTAACATGACCGCCCAAGCCAATGCTGAGAAGCCCGATGCGATATGAACTGGTCCTGAGCCAGCAAAATCATAGACTCCGAGCTTGAACAGCCAGCCACTTGGATTCCATTCGGCATATGCTAGAACATAATAAACGAATGTCGTCCAGCAAAGTAAAAATAGCATCGAAGGCCACATGCGGCCGCGCTCAAGCATGGCTCCGGCGAGAATCATTGCCGTACATGTCACGAATGTAAAGCCGAAGCAGGCGTATAGGATGTCGGGGATGTCAGAGTTTGCGAGCGAAGGATAACCAAGCGTATTGTGAAGACCAGCTTTGGACAGATCGCCAATGAAAGGGCCAGTAGTGTGAGATTGATAGAGTGAGTATCCGTACACCCAGAACTGGATGCCCACGGCACATGCGCAGAAAAGCGACTGGAATATCATGGTGAGTGCAGCTTTTCTTCGGTGCATGCCGGCGTAGAGAAAGCCAATAGCTGGAGTAATTTGCCTTGGACATGTTAGACATTGCTGGTGTACTCAATTGCATAACTCACCAGCATAGAATCGTGCTGACCAACATCCAGCAAAGGTCGCCTTTGTCATAGAGTGCATTCAAATCTGTCGTCATAACATCTCCTCCATTTGGCTGAAGGTTGTAGTCCGGCCACTCCACAATTGGAGTGGGAGCTGGTAATGTCGCCATGTCTACTGGGAGCGGTAACTCGAGATGCCTGTGTAATAAAGCCAGTATTTCGAAATGTGGAGCACCACGAGATTATGTAGTCAGCGCTCAACCGCGTCTGTGTCATGGAGTACACATCTTATCCGCATGCTCATGGCACACAAACCTGAGACAGTCCAATCAAGTGCAATGATACGCAATGCTCGCCTTTCGGCCAAATCCTCCTTGGGAGGTGCATAGGCGCCATGGATAGGATTACAGCGCCGCATATAGTATAGCGGGTTCACCATGAACTGCTCTTATCATTCGGCTCTCCCCCAGAATTGCCAAGAAGTGGTGGATATGCCAAGGTTGCGGCAGTGCGGAAGCCAGGTGTGTATCTCTTGGCGAGAGATAACGGCTCGTGGGGAACGCGAGTTGTGTGAGGAATTGTAACTGAGTGGAGGGTGACGTGAGAATACCCGCCCTACTTTGAAATAAGATCCCAGCACTTGCGCATGCCAGTGGACAGTGTTTGTTCATCCATAGACTCGGTTTCCACCCATCTCCGAGCGGGCGGGCCAACGTCATCAGAGACGAAACCTTCGATGTCGTCGCAGGCAATGCTGAATTGATGGACGTGCATGGTCAGTCTGATGTGTGTGAAGACGTGGACCAATGATGGGAAAGCGGCGACATGAACTGCGTCGCCCGCATCAACGTCGCCAATGCTAAGGCTTGATAAGTACTTCTGCGCCGACGCTTTACGAGACGCAGGTGTACTTTTTGATGCTGACAAGGTACATTGCGGGAATTGCCTAGATATGAAAAGTTAGTTGGGAACCAGTGATAAGGTAATTGAGAGCCGAAAGTACGGCCTATCGCCATTCGCTGCGCATCGAATCGAAAGAGGAAAGATTTCCATAAGCCACGCGATACGTACCACAGGGATGCCAGGAGACCTTGCGAACCGGTTAGCATGGATGTAAAGTCGGGGTTGAATTCTCAAGTTTCATACCTTTGGCTGGCCTCTGTTCAATCAGCCATTTGCTGTTCCCTGTTGATGGACGTAATTCAACGACACATACGACACACTCTTCCTCCGTGGCTTTCTTCTTGGCCACTTTCTTGGGAAACAGTGAGCAATACATCACCGTTGATTTCATGATTGATGTTGCCACAGGATCAGACAAGGAAGCCTTCCGTTTTTTGGAGCTCAGATGGTCCGAGCCTTCAGTTGCAATCTCGTCATCCTCGCAATCTGTGGTCGGTTGTGGTTCGGTCTTCCCAATAGCAAAGTATTGCGAAATCTTGTTGCTCTGCTTCGTGTTGGCCTTCCGCTTCTTGGTTGCCTTTGGTGTCTCAATATCCTCAGTCTCTTCTGTAATTGTTGCCAGGTCCTCGGTATCCAGTAACTCGCATAAGGTGCATGCATCTTCAATATCAGGTATCACTGTTGGCGACTGGCGTTTGGTCGACAGCGCCTGGCCTTCACTGTAGACCCTACAGGTCGCTTGTATCGGGCAATCAGCGCACTGTGGCTTCGGCGTGCATACCGTAGAGCCTAGCTCCATAAGCGCTTGGTTCCACTGTCCTGGCACTTCGCTTACACCTGCATCCGACAGGCCGGAAACGTGCTTGATCAGGCGGTCAGCTTCCTCCCACAAAACGTCAGTAGCCTTCTTGTCTTTCCCATCCATGTAAAGACCGAGTTGTCGACTGAGCACTCTGATCACGTTTCCATCGAGTACCGGCTCCGGCTCCCCAAACGCAATGCTAGATACAGCACCTGCAGTGTATCTACCAATACCAGGAAATTCTTGCAGATCGACTGCTTTGCTCGGGAGAGGACAAGTTGAGCCAGCAGATTGCGCTATCATGGCTTTTGCGCCTTCATGAAGTCGCGTTGCTCGTGAATAATAGCCCAGTCCCTTCCACGCTGCAAGAACATCATCGTGGTTTGCGTCGGCAAGATCTTGTACTGTCGGCCATTTTGAAATCCAGTTGTTGAAGTAAGGAATCACAGTGGACACTCTTGTCTGCTGAAGCACTGCATTAAAGTTAGGAAAAAACGCCATGGCTAGATGGATAAGGTGAGGGCACGTGACTTGATAGGGAGGTGCGCTCGCAAACTGGCAGGTAAACTTACTGACTTCACTGACCCAAACCTCATACGCTCTCTTGCCTAGTACTGTTCCTAGCTCTTCCGCTTTTCCTTCGTAGTCCTTTGGATCGATCCATGTCTTCCGCCAAGGCATACTGCGCGTCTCTTCGACGCCTTTGAACCAGCTCAGCAACCCATCACAAGCCTTTCTATCGTCAAGCAGGAGTGGATAGTGGTATGACGCATGATGCACGCGTGAAGGTGGTAGAGCTATTGATGTAATCCCTTCAGGTATCGGAATAGTGTGTGTCTTGGCAGTCTTGCTGTTTTTCGGCTTGCCTATCATCACAGGCTTCTTTCGTGGTGCCATAGTGCGACGTATCTTTGAGGCGAGTATTCTGTCGAGTCAAGGTTCTGATACGTTCTGTGATGTACGCGCTTGAAGATGTCGAGAGCAGAGATCGATCGCGCTAGAGACGCGTGCTAGCGTGACAAAATCGGCCCTAATGCTCCCGTCCTAAAGTCATAGATGTCAGCTTCTCAGGTCTCTCCTCAACCGCAATTTCCTTTATTCATAGAGACCCCTGAAGCTATTCATTATTATTAATACAAACCCTAGATAGTTTCACGACCAATTCGACCAGGAGACAAAACTCAGAGCATGGGTCGTGGAAGACACCGAAATATATGAATACAAAACATCTTTTAATCGATTCTCAATCCGGCGGCCCCTGCTTCGCCATTCTATTTTCACCATCACTCCCACCTGCATCCTCACCCGCCTTCCTCCCCTCCATAACAACCATAGCCCCCAATCCCCCCATCTCGCACGCAACCTCCTTCCTCCTCTCCAACCGCACCAGACTCTCACACAGCCTATCAAGCAACCACTCACTTTCCGTCACCCCACTCATCATCGGACTATCATCGCCAATCCAATCCCAATTAACCAATCCCTCTTCATTCAGCGTGCCAGTATTGCTAATCGTCGTGCCCAAATCGCGATCCAGCCGTTCAGGCGTCGTCAGCCGAACAAGGCGCGTGAACTCAACCCATTCTTCGTAGGTGTAACGTTTGGGCTGCGGAAGGCGGAAGTCGAGAGATACTTTCTTGATGCTGAGGGCGAGGCGGCGGGATAAAGATGCTTGGGTGGGAGGCGTGGATGCGTCGTTTTCGGCTTCGGCGGCGAGTGTAGGGATTGTGGGGTTTTGTGTGAGTTCGAGATCCGGGTCTTTGGGGTCTGTGTTGGAGGGAGCATTCGTGGCGCTGTCATTGCGCGGGTCGGCGACGTCGAAGCCTTTGCGGAGGCGGCGTTTGGATTCGTGGGATTCGATGCGGTGTTGGAGCCAGGTTAGGAGCCAGGGGTGCTTTTCGACGAAGGCGCGCCATATACCTATGTTCAGTGTCAGTCTGTATCGATGATCGTGCATGACAATGAGAACCAACCTTCTTTGGGCAGCACAGTAAAGTCCGCCAATTCGTCGCTCCACTTCTTGAACTTCGCAACCACTGTGTCACCCAAATCCGAAACCAAAATAGTCATGGTTGGTACAGCAACCAAACTCCAAATCACAAAGAAACAGCGACCAGCATTCGATTTTGGCGCAAGATCTCCATATCCGATCGTCAACAAACTAATGTAGCAGAAATACAGGGCTTGGAAATATGTCAATCCCTGTGTCTCTTTCTCCGCCTGCCAGAAGACAACAGCTCCGGCACACCAAAGGATCGAAAAAACAGTGACAGACCAAAATAGCGCCATCCATCTCCTGAACTTCTTACTGTCCGCTTGGATCTGGCGCATGGCATCAAAACGGTCCTTTTCTTCCTTAAGTAGCATGAGCTTCGGTTTCCTGTTTATCTTCAACGCATCCGGCACAACACTGCGAGAAAACGTGGTCGCTCGCGCGACTGAGTTGCCCATGGCTGTGCGTAAAGGTCGCGGATCTGCCGGCTTGCTAATTTTTGGAAAGTTTCGTGTGCGTTTACGAATGAGATGATGTGCATTATGCTCCTGATGACGGAGGTCAAAGGAGTTGGTAACAGTACGCTCCAGAGCCTTTTCGCGCATGCGGTCGACATGTTTCTGAATGACGTTTTCTTCGCCGATTTCGCGGACGGCCTTGTATAGAGACGACACGATAAGGGCGAGCGTGATGATACCACCGACCGAGTATGGGAACACGATGCCTCGACCGACATCAGTGGTAGGTACTAGATCGCCAAAGCCGACGGTGAGGATGGTGACGTCGCAGAAGTAAAGTGCGTCTGGGAAGCCCCAATCATCTTCGCCAGCTTCCTTTTCTATCTTAGAGAACACAGCTGCGCCACCTGCGAGCCAGACAAAGAAAGCCATACTTTGTAGGATTAGTGTACGTTGGCTGTCACTTAGTTGGAAGTTTTCTGGATAGTGCCCGAGGAAGTAGCCAAGCATATTGACCATCAAGACCATGGAGCACACGGTATAGAGAACTGCAGCAGCAATGGCGTACCAGAAGCCTTGAGTGTCTATTGAGCATTAGCCAAGCTGTTACCATTCACAAATACAGTCTCAGATTCGGCTCGAGAGTCTCAGGATAACAAGAAAACAACACTTACTATACATAAGTCAGCTTATCAAGTACAGTAGAATCTCAAACTTTCAACTCACCATCCCTCATTTGGCCTCTCAGGCGGCACATAAACATGCATACACGCCGTAATCGCAATCAAAAACCCTGAAGAAAGATACCAACAAACAATTGACGCCGGTAGCGCCACAATATATCTAATCCGCTGCGTGAAGTTCAATAACAGAAACAAATTCCCCAAGAACCCGGATATCAGCGAGGCGACATTGATCCAGTAGCACCATCGCGGATCAGCATACGGCACCCCGTCGAAATCAGACACGAAGCTGCCGTCCAGGTAGTTGGTTTGGCGCCAGCTAGTTACGAGGGCGGCAATGGAGGAGACGTTGGCGAGGGGGCCGAGGGTCGCGGCGAGGAGTGGGATCCCGGTGCTGGCGAACCACCAGTCGCTGTCTGAGGATTGGGTGCGGCGTCTGAAGATGTTCCACCAGCGATGTTTCTCCTTTGAACTGTTGTTGAGCGTGTTCCCACCACACGCATCATCGGTCGTGTTCGACGGCATCACCGCGGCAGGCGCATCGTATGTTAGAAAGTCTCACGGCCCTTGGAAGATGTCAAAGGGCGAAGCGATCGGGAGTGAACAAGAGAGTTTGGAAGTTTTCTCAACAACGAATGGAGGCGACACTAGCTAGCGTCTACGCGGGACAGCGCGGAATGACAGTCAGGCGCTTGGGGCGCATGTCGTTTTAACATTGTTGTTGGTTTCATGGGACAGCAGGCATCCTGTACGAGTCGAGGCCGTGGATTGCGCATGGCTTCCCAGCTGGACGTTAGACGTGGGGTAGCGCGGAGGCTTAGCGTCGATCGGTGGAGGCTTGTTTGCGTATGCCAAGGCGTTGTCATTGAGGGGGCGTGAATGTACACTAATTGCACGGAAACAGCCAATGACACCTCAAACCAGCAATGTGCATGTGCAAAAGTGTCAAAGGGAAGGGACAAGACGAGATGGTTGTATTTCATAACTTATTCATTTTTTGGATATATGTACAGAAGTAAGTATCACAAGCTGACGAAACTATGCCTTGAGCTTCTCTGTGAGCTCTGGTACTTTCTCGAACAAATCACCAACGAGGCCGACGTCTGCGACCTGGAAGATAGGCGCCTCAGGGTCCTTGTTGATGGCTGCGATGACCTTGCTGTCCTTCATACCAGCCAAATGCTGAATTGCACCAGAAATACCAGCGCAGAGGTACAGCTGTGGCGCAACGTTCTTTCCAGTCTGTCCAACCTGCAAACTGTTGTCTGCAAAGCCACTGTCGACTGCGGCTCTTGACGCGCCGATAGCAGCACCAAGCGCATCGGCTAGCGGCGGCATGAGCTTGTCGAATTCCTCCTTGGACTTGAGACCACGGCCTCCTGACACAACCTTCTCTGCTGAACCGAGATCGGGACGGTCAGACTTCGCAAGGTCTTCGGATATCCATTCTGTGGGGCTTTCGGCCTTGGGGTCAACGCCCTCTTCTAGTGTGGCGGATCCACACTCGGTCTCGGGGGCAGGGAATGCGGTGCCGCGAACGGTAATGATCTTGATGCTGTCGCTCGATTGGACTGTCATGATGGCGTTACCGGCATAGATCGGGCGTACAAATGCTGCGTGCTGTCAACACCACATCTCTGAAGTCTGCGAGACACCCCACTTACTGTCTTCGCCCTCAATAGCCGTGATGTCTGAGATCTGCTGGGTATCTAGAAGAGCTGATACTCGTGGCATCAGGTTCTTTCCAAAAGCAGAGTGTCCGGCAACAACATGTGTATATCCGCCCTTCTTTATGTTCTCGACCAAGAGTGGCGCATAGTTCTCAGGAAGACCCTACAACCACATGTCAGACATTACACCTCGACCAACCATCGCGAACCTCTGACCTTGTCGTATGCTCCATTCTCCACGTAGATGACCTTCTCAATGCCCTTTGCCTTTCCAATCTCTTCTGCGACCGACTTGACCCCACTTCCAGCGATGAATGCTGTTATTGAGCCTCCAATCTTGGTTCCCGCTGTGACTGCTGCTAAAGATGCCGGCTGGAATTTTCCATCTTTTTGCTCGAGGACGGCAAATGTGGAGGCTAATCGTGCGAAGGCAGAGTATTGTGGAACGGCGATGGGATGTGACCGTCGGAGCTGTGTGCGGGCTGCTCGCAAGACCGAGCTACGTGCTGCAGGCAACATGATGTTCTAAAAGGGAAATAACACACCAGAAGAAGAGGAAATGGGGTCGTGGGGTATCACGTCGATTGTCGCAGAGCAATGCAAAGGTATTGCCTTCAAGACTGCGGAGCACAATGACCTCGGCCTGTCAAGGTTGGATATCCGGCGCTAGCCCTCGCATCGATTCGGAGCGAGCTGCAGGCACGTGTTGCGACCGCTCCATAACTTCAAATCCCGTGAACCTCCATGTTCCAGACGTTCCTCCATCTTCAGAACGGATGATTCGAAAATATGGTTATGTGAACACCCCCAACGACTAATCGTGTCTTAGGTTTAGCTGAAATCATGACCGCCACCATGAGAGCCGAACAATCGATACTCTTTGGTTCGGAAGTATCTGGGTCCCCATGGAGATTCTGCACCTGCGGATCTGGGACCACACATAGATACGATAGAAATTTTTCATACACTCTCTTCAACTCTTCCTATTCTGAACGGACATCAGTAAAGGGCTATGACTCTCACTACATCCTATTCTGCTTTCCATGTGGATGGCTCTGGGCCACACGAAGACTTACTTACCACCCTTATCAGACCGGTAGAGAGTTTATTCGCGCGATGCACGGTTTACTTCAGAGAATGGCGAAACGAACGCACGGCAAAGCGCCATTACTTGGAGAATACTCAGTCAAATCGACTTTACCGTTTGCCGCAAGAGCTGATTGATCTCATCACCACCCAGTTAGATGAGGTCGACTACTCTAGTCTACAGGCAGCGTGCTGTTGTACTCCTCCACCACGGATACCATTCTCAGCGCAAGGGCGAGCGCAGTTTGTGGCACGACTTCATCGGGATTTTCTCACCCGGACAGAAGCAAGAGAAGCAGCAACCCCGCAACGATGGCTCACTAAGCTGTTCTGTAGCTCGTGTATGGAATGCCACGCGCGTTCCTGCTTCTCTCCTGTAAACATCATCGCACCGACCTTTGAACGTATATGCATAGGGGCTGCAGGTCGCATACGCATATGCGAGCATGCAACCCTCACACTCGAAGAGATCCGCAAGATACCGACTTTCACTTTCCTCCAACGGGTTTGGCGGTTAGTTTCTGGCATTCCTGACCCAGTATATTGCGGTCATCCGAACCACAGACAAGGTATATTTTCCAGGGCGCCCGAGGTTGACCCTACTCGCAACCGCATCTCACGCATAGAATATTTGCCTCGAGTTAGCTATGATCGCCCGTTGACGGCCCAGATGATCAGAGAGGCATTAACCAAACGTATTATGTACATCTGTCCACACTTGACATCAGACAGCGAGAGGGCTATCTCGTTACTTATGCAGTGGTCCTGGCTGGTGGAGAAGGGACCTGATACGAGGATGCAGGAAGGAGTCGACCTCAGGCCGCAGTATGGCCGCATGTGGCAGTCGAATGCAATTGGAAAGTGTCTTGAGCGCGACTGTTTCATAAAATTCGCCATTGGGGGTTCGCTGCTCGATCAAAACTTAAACATTTGGATCGATCGGGAGTATGGTGATTTGAAGAGCGCCCAGGATCCGAGGTGGTTGGCGCAGATTGAGTAAGGCAGGTGATAGACGGGTAAGTGGGAATACGTAGCCCGGAGTCACGACTGGTTGAGACGCCGGGCACATACAGAGTCCAAGTGTTCTACATAGGTTCTCCACTGTTGGGGAGCTGCCAAATATCAAGGTAGCCTGTATGGCTTCACAAGATTATTCGATGATTAGATGCGAAACACTACCTGTTAAAGGCATACAGGGTCTCCCAAAAGATTATTGCATCTTCCTTGTCAATGGGCGCTTCGTTGGCGGGCACTACAGCGCCACTTGGTGATGGTGTTGCGTACAATCTTCCTGAAGTAGCTAGATTCGTATAGAAGTGGATGCTATTTGTAGATGACATCAAAGTTTCTGGTGATTACATGCTGCTGTGAATGCATTTAGAGCACCCTAAAGATGAGGGCATGGACGCATGTCGTCGTGCACAAACTGTTGCCGCATGTGCAGGCAGCGCAGATTCGGAGCGGGCGTTGCGGTCACGTGTGGCGCTTGCTCCGTAGTCTCGGTCAGGGTTGGCGTGCGAGAGGATCGCGAAGTTAGACGCGACCCATCAACCCATCGCATCCCCTCCATCCCCACACTCCTTTGCTCTCACCACCACTGCAATCACCAGGCGCATATTCGCCGATATCGCGTCAATACCCGTGCACTTGCGCCCTACGTGCAGCATCGACGTGCGCCCAACACGTGCCAGCCCCGACGCATCGCAAGTGTTCCTGAGCACTTTTCGAAGCTATGGCCGACGACGCGACAGCGCAAGATCTTATCGCTGGGGAAGGTGCTACAGATATCAATGCTCTTGACCAAGGTACGTTACCCAAGGCGCATTGCCCTACACGTTAGTTCTGGCCGCCGCGCAAGAGATTGCGACAGTTTGGCCCGTTTCCGCCTCACTACCTCAACACCAAGACATAACGTAGACGAGCGCCATGTTCTCTTCAGACGAGCATGAGTTTGATTTTGACGCTTTGATAGACACAAGCATGATTGAAGAACCAACCATCAAAGAGTCTTCACGCGAACCTTCAGCAGCGACCCCAGCCGTGGCTTCTGACAACCCTCTCGACGCACCAGACGGCCCGCGACCGGATGCTGAAGATGCCGACGGCCAGGACGACGAGGAGATGGGCGGAACCGATGACACGAAGAAAGAGAAGGACGCCGATGGTGCTGAAGTAGTGGACCCGGAGGCGCAAGCAAAGGCTGACCTGCAATCTGCTGCACGCTCGCATTTCGTCACGCAAACATATGCGACCATCATTCCGAGCTACGCGACATGGTTCGATATGCGCTACATCGACTACCGCGAGCGCAAGGCCCTGCCCGAGTTCTTCAACAACCGCAACCGCAGCAAGACGCCCGCCGTGTACCGCGACTATCGCGACTTCATGATCAACACATACCGCTTGAACCCGTCAGAGTACCTTACCGTCACAGCATGCAGAAGGAACTTGGCTGGTGACGTTTGCGCCATCATGCGCGTACACGCCTTCCTCGAGCAGTGGGGATTGATCAACTACCAGGTATGATTTCTCCACCACGCTCCATTGCTTCACTAACAAGAGCGCAGGTCGACCCTCAAGAGCGCCCATCAAACATTGGTCCTCCATTCACCGGCCACTTCCGCGTTACCGTTGATACACCCCGAGGACTACAGCCATTCCAACCAGGCCCTGGATCCAAGGTCACTGATGGAAAGCAGCACGCCGGTACCGACCGCGCTGCGAGCCAACAGCCCACCGCAAAGAGCGAGACCAAATCGCTGGCCGGACGCAACATCTACGAGGCGAACGGCAAAGAGGCGTCAGCAGAACCCAAGGCATCGAATGGTGAGACTGTGGCGAACGGCAATTCAGCCGATGTCAAAGATCTTGAGGCTGCCGCGAAGGAGCCCATCAAGGTGATCAACTGCTTCAGCTGCGGCGTCGAATGCACCCGTGTACATTTCCACGAGACCAGCACTCCGGAAGCAGCTGGACAAACCAAGAGTGTAGGCGGCTTGAAGCGGGTCGTCTGCCCAAGATGTTACTCGGAGGCTAATTTCCCCGGTAATACGTCAAGCGCAAACTACGTCAAGGTCTCCAACCCAGAGTACTCACCAGCGCCAGACGGCGAGGAGAAATGGTCTGAAGAGGAGGTCCTGTTGCTGCTCGAAGGTCTGGAGGAGTTTGATGATGACTGGAACCGAGTCGCCGACCATGTCCAGACCAAGACTCGCGAGCAGTGTGTGATGAAGTTCCTGCAACTCGAGATTGAAGACAAGTACATTGAGGCAGACGTGCCATCAAATGAGCCTGCTGCACCATCGATGAAGTTCCTAAAGGATCTGGAGTACCTCAACGCAGGCCGTGCGCCAATCCACCACGCTGAAAACCCTGTCCTGAGTGTCGTCAGCTTCCTCGCTGGTCTTGCACCCGCGAACGTTACTGAAGCCGCCGTCGCCTCGGGCCGCAGCGTCACGGAGATGAAGCGCATCCTCCAAGACAAGATCAACAAGACCCCCACCGCGCCCTCAGAAAAGGGCAAGGAGAAGGAAGGCGAGACCGCGACTGCATCATCAGACGTCAAGCCCGAAGGCAGCGCCGACGCCATGGACGTCGACTCCTCCACCGCCCTCACCACAAAGGACACCAGCACCCCGTCCGACCCGTCCAACCCGCTCGTCACCCTCCCCTTCGCCCTCTCCGCCGCACGCGCCTCGGCCCTCGCCTCCCACGAGGAGCGCCACATCACGCGCCTCGTGTCTGGCACCGTCAACCTACAACTGCAAAAACTCCAGCTCAAGCTCGCGCACTTCAACGACTTTGAGAAACTCCTCTCTGCTGAGCGCCGCGATCTCCAGCGCCGCCGCCAGCAGCTCTTCATGGACCGCCTCAACTTCCAGCGCCGAGTTCGCGCGCTCGAAGACGCGACGAAGAAAATTGCGGCTACCGCGGGAGCGCAGCCGGATGAGGCGATGGAGAGGCTTGCGGAGGCGATGCGTGCGTTTGGCGTGGGCAAGGGCGAGGATGGCATGGGGACGAAGAGGGATAGTGTCGATGAAGGGGTGCAGCCTGTTGCGGAGGGTGCAGAGGGGTATGCGAAGATGGAGATTTAGGTGCGAGAGGGTCATGAAGGGTAAGGGGAGGGGGGAGGTGTTTTTGGCGCAGAGCCTTCTCGAGGACAGGATGAATACTTTGGCTTGGCTTTTCCTTAATTCTTGCTTTTCTTTTACGGTATTACCTGGCTGAAATAAAGACAAAGTCCTCCTTTTTTTGTGTACTGTTTAGGATCTGTCTCGGGTACCCAGTTTACATGTGTTTGTTATGCATTGCATTTGCACACTGGACGTCTGATGATGCGGTGTATACCTCCAGGACACCAAATCGTCACATGACCGACCGTTGCAATATCCGCGCTAATCATCATCCTCTACAATCAAGGGACACCTAACACTCTCCTGGCCGTCTGAGAATGCTGTGAATATGTTCAGGATACAGTACCGTCTTACCTCATCATCGCGCTCTCGTTTATCGAGCAACTCACACTCTCGCACTAGCACTCATCCTAACACTGGAACACTTGTCGTATTGTACTGTACATGGCTTCTCAGCACCACATGATACATGATACATATTATACAGCTTGCATGCCTCCCATTCCACATACTCCAAACCATGCACATGCAACCGTCTACTATAATACACTTCCCTGTCTGTTTCCTGCTTTACCTCCCATCATGTGCCGCCTTAGGCACCAGCTCCTCGCTCTCACTCACGGGCTCCTCCTTCGCATCAGGCTTGTAGTTATCCGGCACGAGGCCTAGATTATTCTTCGTCTCGGCGGGTTTTGAATCGGATCCACTGGATACAGTGGATTTGGCGGCGGTGGTGGAGGAGGGTTTTGAATCGGGTTCGCCGGAGAGCTTGGCTTTTTCGGAGGCGCCGGTTTCGCGGGGTTTCGAAGAAGGCGCGGGCGTGGAGTCGGAGTACGCTGCTGTGGGTGTGGATTCGGATTGAGGCTGTGGTTGCGGTTGTCCAGGAGCAGGAAGATCCTCTCCTTCATCTTCATCGCCCTCGAGTTCCGAGCCATATACCTCCGGGTACTCGCGGAAGCAGTTCTGCATGTCCCTGCCTCATAATTAGCCCTGTAACACGTCTCCTAAACGTCCGTCAACTTACTTGAACTTGTCAATACAATCCATGCCCTTGGGCTCTTCCTCCGAGTACACAAAGCAGCTAAACGCCGCCTTGAACTGCTCGCCACACGGGCCTGTCGCCATGCCGCCCAGGCACGGGCAGTCCCAGTTGATCTCGCCTGTCTCGGGATTGAAGGCGCCTTGCTGGTCGGCTTCGCCTTCGAGGCCTTGCATGCCACCCTCTCCGCCATCTTGCTGTGTACTTTGAGCTTCTTTCTGCGCCTGCGCCTGCGCATCGAGTTGAGCTTGCACGGCCTTGCGCTTCTCGCGCTCGGCAGCTATAGATTCAATGGTGGGGAGGTGTTCGGATTCCGTCTCGGTTTCGGGGAGGGCTTGGACGGGATCTGCCATGTTATCAGCAACAACTCCCACCATTGCCAGTGCCATTGTTACATACGTTGTGGTTCTTCAGCAAAAACATCCGTGTTGTTGTAGTAGTAGTATATGATTGTGCCTGCGATACCGAAGCGCGCCACCAGGCTCTTCCAGCTTCTTGACTTTTGCGTTGGGGGAGCTGTGCTGATGAAGCGCCGCGTGGGCGCAATGGTTCGTGGGAGCGCTGAACGCGCAATTAACCGTGGGGCCGCTCGGTACATGGTGCTGGAGTGAAATTGACTGAAAGAGAGACAAGGAAATTCGAAGGCGTGTTGGACGTGGACGGACCTCGCGTCGTGACGTAGAACTTTCCATGTTGCACTAGATTTCTAAGCTAGCGCTGCCGTACCTGGCGTGTCGATCACGTGCTGCAGTCCGTCATCCCGGTCCCGCCGCTGATCAACGCAAGACCGCAAGCACAGGCGTCATTATGATTATGGGTATGGTCATTTCAAGTGAGAGAATTGGCTGTTGAAATGTGGGTATAATTGAATAGTGAACCTCCGTATGTACAGAGAAGACTCGCTAGAGCTACCAACTCCAGGCTAGAACGAGATGAGAGCGTTGTGCCTGCTATAGTACTGTTGCCAAATTCCAAAGATAGTTCAACTGCTCTTAAAGCCGTTTGGGCTGGTGTGGGCTTTTTTACGCAGGCATCGTCAAAGCCTACAAGCTGTAGAGAAGAGAGCGGAAAGCATGGAGGTCGGAAAGGAAGTATCTTCGACGACACACCCTTTAGTTCTTTGGTGGGTAGCGCTTGAAGAAGTACCTGATCCGTGTTAGAAGTTACACTGCCACATCCAATACCTGCCACTTACTGCGAGACGTAGTAGTCGCCAACACCAAACAGACCGAGGACGCCCACCCAAGCCGCAACAAGCTTTCCAGTAAGCTCTCCACGAGCATACTTTCTGTACGCGCCAATACCCAGAGCAGTCGCAACGACAGCAGCACCAATGGCATTGCCCAACACAACTGGGTTGTCTGCGTTCTTTCGTGCCTTGTCCTTTGCAGCGTCCTTCTTAGCGGCGGCCTTGTCCTTGAGGCGCCTGGCCTCCTCGTGCATCTCCTCTTCACGCTGCTGGCGCTCGGACTGGGGTGTCAGTCTTTACGGACTGGCTCTCGTAGTCGGAGGGGACCGAGGAGATGTGTGGGCTGTCGACATCGACGAGGGAGGACACGCTCTCGTCACCGTGCTCAACCTCGGGCATGGCTGGTGCACGACTAATACACTGTCAGTGTACGCTCTTTCGCATTTTAATCCTCGTTTTGTAGCGGTGTAGCTTTGGCATGCGAATAATTATGTGAGCTGCATAATGGCGGTGGGTGCAAAGCGCACAATCGGTAGGCATTGTCTAGAAAATAAAAGTAGGACTACTCACGCCTACAACAAAGTTAGCTAGTGCTCTACGGACATCTAGTTTCTGCTATACTGACTTCCTCTGGGCTCTGCTTGGGGCCCTTGGCCGCCATATCTGCGTACGACATTCTGGCTGAGTGGTGGAGTAGTGGGATGTCGAAAGACTCTGAAAGAGAAAGTGGGAAGAATTAGAGTCTGTAGGAGGATGCGCGGGACACAGCTGAGTACAATGAGTCGTTATCGCTGAAGCTCTTTGCGGATGCAGAAGATAAAAGGTCGATCGTGTGATGCCGGAAACAGGCTGGCCCTCACATGCTTGTGCGCGTTTAGCATAGTATGACGTACATGGTGGCTCACAACTAGCGCGTCTTTCACCATCCACACCGCCAAGCATAGGAACAGAACAGCAACAGCCAGGAGGATCAAATACAATATTTGCCATCATGAACAACTCATCAATTAATTCCTCCTTGACCGCCTCCCCGACGACCTTCAGTGGTCTGCCATTGGGTATAATGCCATGGCCCGTGACGTTTTCACGACCCTTTTACAATTTGTTCGAAGCAAAGAATCGTGTCGAAAGGAAGCTGTATGATACAAAATTCAGTCAAAAACCGCTCATGAGTCCAAAAGTCTGTAACCTATCAACTTTATGGATAATACCCAAAACAAGTGCTCGTGTCGAAACTGAAGTATAAAGGAAGCAGCAGTTCAATGGAGCCTGACGCGACTGGTACAACGTCCTGAACATACTTGGTATCCTGAGACGGAAGCGTCGCTGGATGGATCGAAGCCGAACATGGGCCTATCAGCGAAGGAAGGACTTGAAAACCGGGTTTTCGATATGCAAGATGTCGTTCGATTCAGGAACATGGTCCAGACGAGGCGTTGGCATGGGCAATATGGCAATGTCTGTGTGAAGAGAAGTGCGGCTCGCTCATTCCTCGCCAAAGACAGTTTTGTAGTTCTCGAGCAGGGCTTGAACAGCAACACGTTGCGTTGAAACATCCGTGAGCTCCCGTTGTATATCCATGGGACGCATAATAGTGGGCGCAAAGACCACAGCGAGGTTGAGAGGAGTCATCTAGGAGCAGGTTAGTCACAACCCAACAGCGGATCGCCAAAAAAACTCACCAGATTGTCGCTAGCGTGTTGAATAACACGCGACAAATGGAACACCAAGAATTGGAGAGTGTCACGGTGAGCCTTTGGTATTTCATTGACGGCGGCTTGCAAGGCTTTGGCCTGTGCCTGAGGATCTTCAAGTTCTGCGCTCGGGATTAGCATTTCCTCTTGACTCCGAGGTCATAGTACTTACGGCCTGCTTCAAGGAACTGATCATACACCGAGAAGGTGATCAGGGGTACAGGCAAACGGCGGAAGTAGTTCTTCATCGCTGATGTGACTGCGTGAATGTCCAGATCTGGGTCGCTGATATCGTGATCGTTGTCGGCTTCGAAGCCACTGCGAACTTGATTGACCTGCGACGTTCCACCGCTCTTGCGGTAGACACCCTCGACGTCCATGCCTCGCAGCTCTACTTCCTCGATGCAGCGGCTGACAATCCTTGGAATCATTTGCTTCTCGAATTCGCACCTAGCAGTCAGGTCCGAGCCGAATAGAACGGTGCTCGCATCTACAGCCAAGTTGGTACTACTGCTGTTTTGCATCCCCTTCAACCCGCCTTGTGGGTAAGGCTGTCTGCCGTTTGAAGGCATCTTGTTGTTGCTGAACCAAGCTCGTGGTGTACCCTGCTCGTCTCTGCTCTTGATTGAGCTAGACATTGTCGACATTGTCGACATGGACGCAAGATCAGGCTGGGTATGTACGGAGCCATAGGGCGTTCCAATGACCCTGATGTTGTTGTACTCTTCCTGCTTCTGTTCAGACCCAAACGCGCCCTTGAAACCCTTGGTGACATTCTTGGTGATAGCCTGTCCGCCCTTCTTCCAGGTCGAGAACTTGGTGGGCTTGCCAGTCTTGCGGATGTTCACTACTTGTGGCTGGGCCAGCGTGGCCTGCTCGTCAGCTTCGTGAAGGTTGGCAAATGACTGTTCGTGGGGCAATCCATGCAATCCATGGACATCGACTGAAACATCAGACTTGCCGCCCTTGTGCTGAGGGTTGTAGATCCCAAGTCCGTTGGCGGAAGCGTCGAGGCTCGGCGCACTCTTCTTGTTATTTTGCAGTGTCTTCTGTATGCTGTCGACAAGTTCTCGGTTCATGGTGTTGAGCTTGGTGTTCGCTGCAGTAAGTGACTCGTACTCCTGGAACCCCTTGTCTTTCATCTGAATCAAATTGGATATCTCGTCAGTCAGCTCGGCTCTCTTCGAGATGAGGTCCTCAATCTGGCCGGAGAGCTGATCCTTGAGCTTTTGAAGCGAGTTTGCAAAGTCTTTGAGAATGTCTGACTTGAGCTGATTCAAATCCATTGAGCCATTGCTGTCCTTGGCGCGCTTGAGGTGTTCAGTCATTATCTCAAGCTCACGAATCACCACTTCTCGCTGCGTGTCTAAGACAGCCATGGTGTTGCGCTTCTCTCGGAGCACAGTGTTTGCTTGTCTTATGTCTGCAGCGCTATGCATGGATTCTTGTAGACCATTCTTCTCGGCTTCCAGTTCGGCGATCCGTTGTTGAGCGCGGCGTAGCTCATTGCGGAGATTTACGCCCTCTTCTCTTGTGTCTGGCGACGCTACCGTCGGACTGCTGATTTCGATCGACCCGTTGGTCGGCCACTTCTTGTGGCCCCGAGAATTGATGGAGCCGCGGTCACTGAAACTACGGCCGTGCTTAGAAACAGCATTTGAGACTCTTCTGAAAACTCCGCCGTCCCTCTCGTCTTTCTCCGCCTGGCTGCTGAGCAGACGCGCAAAGTCCTCATCCATGGAGAAGTCGCCCTGGTGACTATACCGCGGAAGACCAGTTCCGCCGGGAGCATCTCGCGACGACTCGGTATGAGCGCTGCTCACAGAGTCGTTGGTCTTGTGGGTCTGAGGTGGCGGTGGCTGTGGAGGAGCACGAGGGGACGTGAAGTTCTGCGTCGAGGGTGGTGCGGGTCGGCCTGCTGAGCGGGCTGGGGGAACTGGGACATCAGAGATGGACCTGGCTGGTGGAGAGTCAGTGGGGTTTATTATTCCCAGGCCTGTATTGAGATGAGCTGCGGCCGAGGCAGTCGAAGACGTGCGCTCGGGATGACTGGGCCCTGGGGTCGTGTTTGTCGTCTTTTCAGATCGAGTAATGGACGCAGCAGGCTTGAGCGAGTCTCCGCGAGCTGGGCGCTCAACTACACGCTCCACGCGGGAGTGTGAGCTGAAGGAGGAGCTTGACGTGTCAGGTGAGTCTTGTCCAACACCAGGTGGTGAGGAGGTGAAGTCGGGCTCGATGAGGGGTCGGCTCAGCCGCGCTGACATCTCCCTGGTCAAAGAGTTTTGTTGGGGCTGAGGAGACTCTTGAGGCTCCGAGTCCTTGCGCTTGGCTTCAGCCTTCTTGTTCTTGGGCACGTCTTGCAGCTTGAAGGGTTCAGCGGCCGAGGGAGGTGCCGGCGAAGCATGCTGACTTCGCGAACGATCAGGTGTAGGAGATTCAGTCACATCCTTCCTTTTGCGTAATGTCTCAACCAGACTATCTGATGGCTGTCTCCCCTTCTCCTGGTAGGCGATGTGCGGACTTGTAGGCCGACGACGCTCTGTGGAAGCAGACCGTGAGCCGTTCTCCTTGAGCATTTCTCGGTGGTCGGCAGAGGGCCGGTTGAAGTAGTCGCGACTGGTCTTGTTCTCACTGGCTACCGTCTGGGCAGATCCGAGTCCTCGATCAGCGAACTTGCTCGTCGGTCTGTTCAGAGGCGAGGGTCCAGGAGCCGTGTTCGGGTCGAGGGCGAATGGCAGTAGGAGTCCGTCATCCGCAGCGTCTGGGGCCTCACTGTGGACATGGTCTTTGTTGTAGGTGGTCGCTGGGAGGGTGACGTTATCTGAGGGGACAAGAGGTGTTAGCAGTCATAATAAGCTCCCAGCACTGGGCTTTCGTACCTCGTCGTGACATGTCCGTCATGGCGGGAGAAGCGTCCCGCCTGAAGTTGGAGCTCGAGTCGTTCCTTCTTGAGTTGGAGGGGCGTGGAGAAACGTCGGTCGTGGTCGGCTCTGAGAAGATGTCTGAGGGCGTGTCGATGTCGGGAGTGAATGTGGGACGCTCGTGGGGAGGCAGGGCCGGCAGAGATTTGTCCACCTTGGGTGCCGGTCCGGGTGGAGGTTTTTTTGACTTCTTGCGCCGTCGAGCCATCAGCGACTCGTGGCAGGACATGCAGAAGATGCCCTGTGATGTGCGGGCATAGCGCAGGTTCTCGATCTTGCGCTTGCAGTTCCGGCACCTGAAGCAGTTCGCGCAAAAGGCCTGGTCGCCGGTCAAGATGGCCAGATCTTCGATTTTGTTGCCGCAGTGGTTGCAGCTGTATGTGCAGTTGTTGCATATCAGGGAGCCGTCGCCGAGCAGGAGCAGGTTGGCGTCCGAGTCGAGCAGGGTGCCGCATGTGTTGCAGCGGAAGCAGTCGATGTGCCATCGGTTGCCGGCTGTGGAGTGTTAGTGTGGCATTCGTCCATGGCTGCGTGGCAGAGGGCAGGCGCGAGGGACGCCGTGTCTCAAGGAAAATGCATACCGAGCTCGAAGGCCTTTCCTTCCTCGAGGATCTGGACTGCAATCAGCAACTGGCAACTACCGACTACCAACTTGGATCGATAGGGTCTGTCCTACCTCTCCACACCCCTTGCACGGATATACGACATCGTCCTGGTCGGTGGGCGACTCGGGATATGCTCCTGGCGACTCCATGTTGCGTCGGCGCCAGGTGCGGGCGGGCGACAATCACACGCAATGGGCCTGATTCGGGCGGGGTAGTCGGGCCCGCAGCGAGGGCGATGTTGCAGCAGGAGGGCGTGAAGACGAGCGCAACACTGTTCTGCGGTCTGGCGGTGGGCTCGGTGCGGCAATGGCCAAAAGTGTCGCGAGAGAGCACCGGAAGTCTTTGACGTCGAGCTGTGTAACGTGGTAGGCGTCGTCGCGCAGGGCCCCCAGCGAATGTGCAACTCGAATAGGGAAACCTCAGGACGACGATGAAGAACTTCGGCAGTGCGCAGTCTGAACACTCCGGTCTCCAGCTTCGACGGTCCCTCAATCGCTAGCGGCAGACGACTACTGATGCTTGACAGGGGGCTCGGAAGAGCACTGGGCAGACGCTGCGCCAAACGCGACCTTGTAGCGAGTCGCGGCCTGAAGCGCCTGAGCGAGCCCTGGGCGCTGAGAACGTCTGCTCTGTGCCTGCAAGAATAGACGGGAAATGCGATGGATGCTGACATTGACGCCATCCGCGCGTGGCGAGCAGTGAAGCTCAAGACTCAAGACCGGAGGATCGTCAGACGCGGCCGACGAATCATCTCGAGCGACCACATGAGCCTTCAACACCAGCGGCCACCACTTCAGCCTGCGTTTGACTTCTAAAACACGTCCGGCCAGGACCCTTGCCAAGCCAGCCCTCCACACCACCCATGGCGCGTGCCCACTGGTCTGCCCATATCAGCACAATATCCCTTCGCCGACTCGGGCTCCAGCATTGTTGTTCGCGACCTGCTGCACCACCCCAAGATCTGCGGCGAAGTCGATCAAGCGCTTGCCCCTAATTCCGGCTTAATCGACATTGATAGGCTCGTGTAGAAGAGCACGGCATGGCAACCACCAAACCAGATGCTGCAGCCAACAGAGCATCTACCCCTCAAACGCCTCTTGGAATACATGCAAGCACATGGCCCAGCCGGCCTTTACTACGCCACCTTCAGCATGCGCTTTGCCTCGACGGTGGGCCAAGCCCAACCTACGCTGCGCTGCAGGTACGTGCCTGTGGGGACAAACAACCATGATGGCATCGTCCACTGTCCTACCGCAGAACGTCACGACACGTGTTCCGTCAATGCGATACTGGGCAGCAAACATCTACTAACACCTACTAACACAGGAAATTGAGGCATTGCTTCCATCACCTCACCCAACAGCTTACCTCATCCTGACACGGTTTCATCGTTCCGCCGTCACAATCAGCAAGGCAGACTAGTATGCGTGCGCGTCTAAATGAATGGAAATAATGTCGACTAAACAACCTCAATCAACTCATAACAGCAGTTCCGTGAGCCACAATTTGAGACCGGCTCACGGACTTGTTTCATCGTACCGCTTGGTACCTGGTGAGGATCCGCGTTCTCGGCTTATTCTTCGCTTCAGGCAGGCACACAAGCCAAAACGCCAACTGCGACAAACGAGGCTTTCACCCATGTCAAGTAACCATGTACGACCTGCCAAAACCGTGCCACCTCGGTGTACCTCCTTGCTATTATCTAGCTAACATGCCAGCTCGCGCGAAATAGCACCCTTTACTGTGTAATAGCGGAACGACCGACCGACCATGGTTTCGGCCGCTCGGTGACGAGTCAATCCGACCTGATCTCGCCGCTGAATCGCCCCATGAGTCGTTTGTTTGATCGGCGAAGCGAGCCGTTCTGATCTCCGCCCCATGCGCATCGTGTTCGTCTTGAGTCAAGGGAAAAGATTTCGGCACTCTGTTGGGCGCTTTGATCGCGATTGTACGCTCCCGGTCCAGGGGCTTTCGATTAACATCTGCACAGCGGTCGTGCGCATCGCGGGTATTCTTAGACATACCAACACGAGTGATCTTGCGGCATCCCGTCAAGTTTCAGGCGGAAGAACAGCGGCGATGTTGCAACGGAAATAGTTGCATGTAAAGACAGTTGCTTACTGTGACTATGCAGCCCTACCAGATGCCGTGTCTTCTGGGGGCGCCTATATGAAGTTAACTTCCCGATTTAATGATGTTCATGACGACTTGGACTCCCCAATGTCACCATTGATCCTGGAACTCTGCTACTTCACTAATATATAGGAACACAGCGACGTCACGAAAATTCTTGTACAGTGCATCGAGATTTGGATACAAGCGGCATAATTAGGAATTCGTACCAAGCAATCGCCATTTGAATTACTGTTTAGCACATGTCCTTTCATGATCTGTCAATTACAGGAAAGGGGGCTCCTGTCTTTTATCACGTAAGCCCCTCCACCGGAGCTGGCTCCGCGGCCATGCAGCTTCCATGTCATTACATTGCGAAGCTATCCTTCTTGGTCATGTCTTTGGCTGAAGATGCCACCGGGTGTCAGTTGTAGTGGGGCTAACACATCATCAAAAAAGCTACCCCGCCTCAACGGCTATACGTGGAAGGAGCTCTGCGTGGGGGTATTTAACCATCACCTTTGGGCTCGATTGCCCATTTTCTTCTTTCCTCTACCAATTCATCGACTTGAGTCTCATATTTGCTTTTCATCCGTACTCAATTGTCCCCAGTCTTTACATGAGAAGACCTGCTAATGACTTCGTAGATACTCAACACCCAGTATGGCACCCACGATGCAAGACACTGTCTGCACGCGGGCATTATCCAATCGCCATCAAGGTATATTAGCTAAGTATACGCATGAACCGGTGTTCGTCTTCAGCTACTGTTCTCTTTCATTTCGAGCTCTTGCAGACAACGAAAGTGGACAGTTGCTGGATTCGATCTGAGATTATACGGTCATAACTTGATCTGGATAATACCAGCGCAAGGACATGCTCTTGCTTCCACCTCCTCTGACGAGGATAGTCTTAACAAGTTATAGGTCTAGCTTTCCCCTGAACAACATTCAGCATGTCTCCTCCTGCTGCTACCTTCGACATTCCCGTCGCCAACACTGGCAATGGCTTGAGCCTCAAGAAGGACCTCGCTGTCAAGCCCGCTGCGAGTGGCGTGGCCAAGTCTCTGGCAGAGATCGAGCACAACTGGGAGAAGTTCACCTTTGCCCCCATCCGCGAGTCGCAGGTTTCGCGTGCCATGACCCGTCGCTACTTCAACGACTTGGACACCTACGCCGAGTCCGACGTTGTCATTATCGGTGCCGGATCCTGTGGTCTCAGTGCCGCGTACACGCTGGCCTCCAAACGTCCCGATCTCAAGATCGCCATGGTTGAGGCTGGCGTTGCTCCCGGTGGCGGTGCTTGGCTCGGTGGCCAGCTCTTCAGTGCCATGGTCATGCGCAAGCCCGCCGAGCTCTTCTTGAACGAGATTGGCGTGCCGTACGAGGACGAGGGCGACTTCGTCGTTGTCAAGCACGCTGCTCTGTTCACTTCGACTCTGATGAGCAAGGTGCTGAACTTCCCCAACGTCAAGCTGTTCAACGCTACTGCTGTGGAGGACCTCATCACTCGACCTGCTCCGACCTCAAACGACCCGAACGCCGTTCGTATTGCTGGTGTCGTCACCAACTGGACTCTTGTCTCCATGCATCACGATGGTCAGTACTTATCTACTACCTCTTGACATAACACCTCGCTAACATGAGCCAGACCAATCCTGCATGGATCCCAACACCATCAATGCACCCCTCATCATCTCCACTACTGGCCACGACGGTCCCTTTGGCGCCTTTAGCGTCAAGCGCCTCGTCTCCATGCAGCAGCTGCCCCAGCTCGGCGGCATGCGCGGCCTCGACATGCGCACTGCCGAAGATGCCATTGTCAAGCGCACCCGCGAGGTGGTTCCCGGTCTCATTGTTGGTGGTATGGAACTCAGTGAGGTTGACGGTGCCAACCGCATGGGCCCTACTTTTGGAGCCATGGTCCTCAGTGGCGTCAAGGCTGCCGAGGAGGCTATTGGTGTTTGGGACGAGAGGAAGGCTCAGAACGACGAGTAGAGCTTGATCGCGCGTTACGTGGACTAGGACTGTCGCTACTGTCGTCCGATGAACGAAGTGAACTAAAACAATGCAAGTGACTCATTCGATCTGATTGTGTCTATCACGTGAGATCAACGTCAATGGTTCTGGTGAAGTCGAACAAGCGTCGTTCTGAAGTCTGACACGCTGGTCTATGCAGCGTCATACAGGGATCTTTGGTGCACGGTTGTCAAGGCGATTGGCTGCACGGCGGCTCTAGCGCGACCCACACCCTAACAACGCCTGAATCACCTGTAAGTAAACACGCACCCCATCCATGTGCCCCGCAACTACCAACACACATCAAAATGCCGGATATGCTGGAGCAGACGAATGCGCTCCTGGCGGCGCTGAAGAAGCCGTCTACGAACGTCGACCAGCGATTGCAGCTGTTTAGCAATGTCAAGTCCAACATCAAGCACAACCGCGTTCCCGAAGAGTGTCAGGCTCCTATCTTTGAGTGCATCCGCATTGCCATCAGCGCCACCACGTCGGCCACGCTCGTCTCGACGGGCTTTTCCACGCTGAGCCATTTCATTAAGAGACTCCAATTGCAACGAGAGACTGCCGTCATAACATCACAGTCCTCCAAGTTGTGCGCGCTGCTGCTGGAGAAGCTGGGCGATGCGCGCGAGAGCCATCGCAGCGCCTCCCTCCAGATCCTCGCAGACCTGCACCCGCTATGCCCCTTAGAAGTCGAGACGTTGATCCACAATGCCATGAAGGGCACGAACGCGCGCGCCAAAGACACGTCGATGACATGGGTCGTTAAGGTCCGTCTCCAGCGAGAAGCGCGACCATGACGGCATGTGATGTTAATGTGTGGACAGATGAACCAGACCGAGAACCTGCCTTTCCGGGCCTACTCGGCGCAGATGATTGCCAACCTCGAGGACGCGGACGCAGGCGTGCGCGACACTGCTAAGCACGCCGTCGTAGATCTCTTCACGAGCGCGCCAGAACACGCCAAGGCGAACCTCAAGAAGCAGCTTGTGTCCACAAATGTTCGGAAAGCGATCGCAACCTATATTACCGCGCACTTGGACGGCGCAGCCACCGGAGGTGCACATGAAGAGATGCCTCCTCCACCACCGGCTGTGAGAGAACGACCACTACCTACGCAACGAGCGCAGACACTTCAGCCCGACCACGGCATTGCAGATGCGTTAGCAGCCGAACAACCCCCGCCAACCGAAGCCGTGACAATGGACCCCATACACATCTATACACAACGCGAGCTCGAAGACATTTTCCGCGACATGGCGCCGCCGTTTGAAGGCAGAGAGTCAGAAGGGAACTGGCTGGCGCGAGACAAGAATACCACAAAGCTTAGGCGCATACTGATGGGGAATGCCCCGGCCGAGTTCCCCGGAGCTTTCGTGGCAGGCATCAAGTCGCTTCTGGAGGGTATATTGAAAGTGGCCAACACTCTGCGCACGACCATGTCGACGAATGGCTGTCAGCTGGTGCAAGAGCTTGCGAAGACGCTCCGCCACGCCATTGATCCTTGGGTGGAAATTCTCCTACAGTGCTTCATCAAGATGTGCGCAGCAACGAAGAACATTGCAGCGCAGAACGGCAATGTCACAGTAGAGGCTATTATTTCGAACGTGTCTTACAATAACCGCATCTTACAGCACGTTTCCTTCGCCGGTCAGGACAAGAACGTACAGCCACGAACGCACTCCGCGCGAGCTGGGTCAAGACGTTGATCCGGAAACACAAGGCGCACGTTGAGCACTCAGGGGGACTAGACACCCTGGAGAAGATCATTCGCAAGGGTGTCACCGACGCCAACCCCAAGGTGCGCGAGGCCTATCGTAGCACGTATTGGACCTTCGCTCTGGTGTGGCCGCAAAGAGCCGAAGCCATGTTTGAGACTTTGGAGAAGCGTGAAAAGACGGCGCTGGAAAAAGATCCCAACAACCCAAATGCTTCCCTTGCATCATCCCAAAGTAGTGCAGTCTCTTCGTTCTCAAAGTCCGTTGGGGCCGGAGCAGCACGAAATGCTCTGAAGGAGAAGATTGCCGAACAACGAAGAGCTAAGATGGCAGCTTCGAAAGTGCCTGAACGCCCCATGTCTGCTGCCGCAACCTACTCGCCCGTCAAATCGGCATCGACAAAGTCTTTGAGTGCTAGGACCGCCTCGACTGCATCGACCGCTTCTAACGGACCTGCACGGCCGCCGTCAGCCATGTCCGGAGAGTCCACCAAATCAGCGCTGAAGAACTCGTCGGGTACCGGCTCATTGATGAGTGGAACGGTGCGCCGTCCAATCCGACGTCCAGAACTGAACAGGCCAGCAACGGCAGATCCATATGCTGTCCGCCGTGCTGGAAACGGCAAGACAACGCCATCGATGACCCCTGAGAAGACTCCAGCTGTGACCACAACGAAGAAGTCTGTCGCACCAAAGAGCAGTGTCCGACCTCGAGCGCAAACACAGAACAGCCCCAACGTGAGCCCAATACGGAGCAGGTCCAGGCTCGGGCAAAGTACAACAGTCCAAAAAACTGCGAGCGCAAGTTCCAGACAGGCTAGTCCTGCGCCGAGTGCATCCAAGGACGAGGACCTGGAATTGACCATAGTGAAGCCTTTTGTGCGATCTCAGAGCCACCACGACCCAGGCACTATTCCATTTCGCCAACGGAATGGACTGGATAAGAGCGCTGTCTTTGACAATGAAACTGTTTTGTCAGGAGATGAGGACAACTTCACCATGGTCATACCAAATCTGGCGCGACCAACGGCACAGTCCATTCACCACACACCGCCAAAGACGCACTCACCAAGCCATCTGTCAGCTCCCAGCCCGCGTGCATCAATGTTGAGGAGTCCGAAGTCTATGGGTGACATCAACGGCTTTGGGTTCCGGTCATCAACGCGTAGCCCACGGGTGCGCTCTCCTGACCGGCCAAGCACGCGCGGCACCGATGCTCAGGAAGGAGTCCAGGTGTTCGAAGACCCTTTCGTAGGCGACGAGCCTGCCGCAGTCGAGCACGAGGTAGAAAAGCCAGTGCTTGGTGAACTCCCTATCAACGAGAAGAATATCGAACGCAGGCCGAGCAACGAGAGCATATCCAGCGACACTGTCATGGGCAATGCGAGCGAAGACCGCCCTCGAGGCCATCACAAGACCACCAGCACCGGCAGTGTACTTTATTCTGAAAGCAACGACACTAACAATGCCGAAGTTCTCAAGAACAGGCAACTGCTGGCAAGTGGCATCAAGAAGATCGAGAGCCGTACTGTTGAGTCCCACATGTTCCGCCGCATGCAGGATATGATCAGGTCGAACCACGAGATCTGGGGTGCAAATGACGAAAACTTCGGTTGCCTGCTTCTCGCCTGCCTGGACTTTCTCGAAGTGCCTACGGAGGAGCTGAAGACAACACCGATCAAGGTAGCAAACCTGAAAGTACAAGCTCTGGCGACCATCCGCGCCATGCTATCTCTATATCGAAAAGAGACTGCCAAGTACTTCTCCCGAGTACTCTGCACCGTCCTACAGACCAAGGCACAATACGAGAACACATCGCACATCGCCATTGACCTCGAGACCACCGCCGAAGAGATCGTCAGATACGGACAGACCTCCGACTGTCTGAACGCTGTCCTGGCCCTCATCGAAGACCTTCCCTCATCCACCCCCACCTCCTCTCCCAGCTCTAAATCCTCTCTCACCTCCCTCCCCGGCGCCGGCCAAACCCGCACCGCAACCATGGCCCTCAGCACGCTCGCCGCTCTCATCCAAATCAGCGGCGCCAAAAACATCACCCTCTCCCCCGACCAGACCTCCCGCCTCGGCAAGCTCGCCGTCCGCTGCATGGACGACCAGGACGCCGACGTGCGCAAGTCAAACATCGAGTTCTGCATCGCCCTGCACGAGCGCATCGCGGCTCCCGCCGGCGAGCAGGAGAACGACGGCTTTTGGAGAGCGGTGGCTGGCGCGCGCGAACAGCATCTCAACTTGCTCACGTATTATCTGGCAAAGAGGAGGGCGGCTTAGGTTGCTGTTCTTCCGTTTAGGGGCAAGAAGTGGTGGGGCGAACAGCTGAGAATTCGGCGGTGGATCGAGGAGTATTGCTGATTGAGCCGCTTTTTTCATCCATCTATGGCTTTGTGGAGTTGGCGTTTGGGCGAGAAAAGTAGGATTGGACTGGCTTCACTGCTGTTTTCTTTATTGTGAGGGTCATGGGTTTCGGTTTACTTGTCACTCCTACGTCTGATTCTTGTCATTGCTGGTGCAAACAAAAAACTTGTATTTGTAGTGTTGATTTAATTCAGTCGAGGTATATTTTTGTTTTCCACATCTTTTACTCTTTTTGAGACGGGTTCGACTCGATGCGTGTACTATCCCCCTTACCCCCCTCTCCGTGTGGCAATGTCGGGAGCTCGAATCGCTGCCTGGCTGATTTCTCTTGGCCATGAAATTTTCCTAAACGGGTAAGACTGGGGAGCTGATGTACTTCTCCCTCGGGCGTAGTATGGTTGTGCAGTGTACAGCTTACTTGCATCAGACAGACGTTCCGTGGAGTCGCAAAGTCGGTGAGTATACCGGGCCGTTGGACACACCGATGGCCGCTTGCTCATTGCGTGAATGAACAACTCGGGCAAATTACCAGCCAGCACGAACTTTCTACATTATACTTTTGCAATTACAACACCCGTCGAGACTATAACAGTAATCTTTCTTTCAGATTGAAGAAAGACTTTTTTGTTTTCGAGCATTCATTTGTGTCCTCTTGTCCAGAATTCCGCCTCCAACGTCACGTTCGCGTTCCATCGCTCGATTAGGAAATCTCGCACTTTACCTCTACTAGCGCCGCGGCGCGGGACGCCCATACACTTCATTTCGCTTATTCCTCACGGCCCTCTTTTATTCCCCGACAACTACGCTTTCGGCTTGGAATCTGCGAGATCCAGGGCCCTGGCTGGGGCCAAGCAGGCAGACGTCCTTTTGCACCAATCAGAACTTGTATTGAGCGAGGGAGGTGGAGGTGGCGGGTGCGCTTATAAGGAGGAAGGAAGTATCAGCCACTGAGGCTGGTAAGGTATCATACGTTTACTTCTGCTCTTCATGACAGCTCTGTTTTAATCCTGGATATTTGTCTTCAATATGGAGAAGTCTGGTGCTCTGCAGCCACCTGCGGCTACGGCGGGAGCAGAGGCGGCAGCGTTGCAGACACAGGTTCTTGAGGCTGGCACGAAGCAGGGAGATGCAAAGGCGGAGAGTAGTGAGAATGTTGCGAAGCCGGTTGAGAAGAAGCCCGAGAGTGGTCTGGGGAGTTACTTCGTAAGTGTTCTACTTCTTGATTCAAGATGGGTGGCTGACAATGGACTGCCAGCGCGTCTTCGCATACGGGACGAGATTTGACTTTATGCTTATTGGAGTATGCTGTTTGACTTCGATCGGCTCGGGAGTCGCTATGCCATTGATGAATGTGGTGTTTGGTGTGTAGAAGTACCCCACTGAGGAGGTTCTAGAAGCTGACATGTTGTAGGGCAATTGGTTGGCGTCTTCACTGAGTACTTCATTCCAGGAACGACAGTCACTCAATCCGAGTTTCAGGCGGAGATCAATAAACTGGCGCTGTACATAGTGTACTTGTTCATTGGCAAGTTCGTGCTCTCGTACTTGGCTATGGTGAGTATTCGCGTTGTCTACACGGAGCATTGGACTGATATAGAAATACAGATCACCATCCGCATCAGTGGCCTCCGTCTATCCGCTGCCCTACGTCTAGCATACCTGCGCGCACTCTTCGCCCAGCCCGTGAGCATCATCGACACCATCAGCCCCGGCAAAGTCTCCACACGCATCACCACCTCCTCCAACACCGTCCAACTAGCCGTATCACAACACTTCGCCATGCTGTTCCAATCTCTCGCCTTTGTCATTGGCTTGTACGTCGTCGCGTTCATCAAAAGCTGGCTCCTCACCCTCGTCGCATCTGCATCTCTGCCCTTCATCCTCGTCGTGTATAGCGCACTTGTCCCACCCTTCATCCGGATCCACAAAGTCACCGAGAAACATCACGGTGATGCTTCAGCTATGGCATTTGAAATGTTCTCATCCATCCGCATTGTTGTGGCATTCGGCGCTGAGGCCAAACTGGCACGCCAGCATGAAAAAATGCTGGACCAAGCCGTCGCAAATGAGAGGAAAGCGGCACCGCTGATGGGCCTGATGATGGCGCCGTCCATGATGGCCATGTACGGCACCTTCGCCATCTCGTTCTGGTTCGGCATCAAGCAGTTGAACGAAGGCAAGATCGCTAACGTCGGTGAAATCACCGTCGTGCTGTTCTCCGTCATGATGGCCGTCCAGCACATCGGGAGAGTCGCGACTCCCATCATGGCTATTACTAGAGCGGCCTCAGCTGCTGCTGAGCTGTTCGCTACCATCGATGCGCCAGTGCCGAATATCACTGGTCTGAGAGATCCCGACGTCAGCGCCGAGACAGACATTTCGTTTGAGAATGTGGCGTTTTCGTATCCTAGTAGGCCGGATGTTCCGATTCTTGGTGGGCTGGATTTGAAGTTTGAGGCCGGGAAGGTTACGGCTATTGTTGGGCCGTCGGGGTCGGGGAAATCTACGGTGGTGGGACTTGTGCAGAGGTGGTATGAATTACTTGGGACTACTGCATTGCTGAAGGAGGAAGAGAAGACTACTGATGAGGAAGCTGATGGTGAACAAGTACCGAAGAAGAAGAAATGGTATCAGAAACCCGACGCTCCAGCGGAGGACAAGACGCCAAAGGCTGCCTACGAAGAGGCGGAAGAAGACAAGGAAGTCGATCTGGGACCAAACACCTGCACTGGTACTGTTAGAATCGGTGGCACCGATCTGCGCGAAGTCGACCTCAAATGGTGGCGCTCACAAATCGGCCTTGTGCAGCAAGAGCCATTCCTCTTCAACGACACGCTGTACAACAACATCATCTATGGTCTGTGCGGAACGCAGTACCAAGATCTACCAAAGGAGGAGAAGATGAAGATGGTCGAGGAAGCGTGTCGCGAGGCTTACGCGGAAGAATTCATATCAAGACTACCAGAGGGCTACGAGACGCGCGTGGGAGAAAGCGGCATCAAGCTTTCTGGCGGCCAGCGTCAACGCATTGCCATTGCTCGAAGTATTATCAAGCAGCCGCCGATCTTGATTCTCGATGAGGCGACCAGCGCGATAGACGTGCGGACTGAGCGCATCGTGCAACAGGCTCTCGATCGTGTATCCAAGGACAGGACGACTATTGTTATTGCGCATCGTCTCTCTACTATCAGACGAGCCGACAAGATAGTAGTTCTGCGACAAGGCAAACTTGTCGAACAAGGTACTCATGAGGAGCTGGTGGCTGTTGAGACGGGCGTGTATCGAGGCTTAGTCACTGCTCAGAACCTTGCTATAGAAGCAGAAGAAGAGGACGGCGTTCAAGGACCCAAAATCGAGAAGATCACCTCCGTTGAGAGCGGAAAGTCGATCATGGACGAAAGAGCCAGGCACACCTCGATTGAAGACCCGGAATACAAGCCTGTCGGACTGTTTAACAGCTTCGGGCGGCTGTTGTACGAGCAACGCAACCATTGGGTTCTCTACAGCGTCGCTGTGATCGGTATCATGGCAGCCGGCGCCGTCTATCCCATCCAAGCATACCTCTTCGCCTTCATGATCCAAGTCTTTACCTTCAACGGCGCACGACTCACCAAGGAAGGGAACTTTTGGGCAGGTATGTTTGGCGTATTAGCAGCTGGCACCGGCGTAGCCTACTTCGTCCTGGGCGTTGCATCACATCTGATCTCCATCGCCATCACGCGCCACTACCGCCAACAATACCTAAGCAACATGATTCGCAAACGCATATCTTTCTTCGACGAAACAGGCCACAGCCCTGGCTCACTGACTTCCCGACTCAGCTCCGACTGCACACAGCTGCAGCAACTCATGTCTACGGAAATGTCCTTCGCGCTGATTGCCGTAGTCAACATGGTAGGCTCCACCATCATCGCCTTCGTGTACGGCTGGAAGCTCTGTCTCGTGGGACTCTTCTCCGCCGCCCCCATCATCCTTGCTGCGGGATACATGCGCATGCGCATCGAGATCCAGTTCGAAAAGGACAACGCAAAAGTTTTCGAGAATAGCAGTCAATTCGCTTCTGAAGCTGTTGGCGCGTTTCGCACGGTGCTCAGCCTTATTATGGAAGATATGATTGGCGACCGGTATGAGTCGCTGCTCAAAAGCCATGTCAAAGAAGCCTTCGCGTCTTTGAGATTCGGCACGCTTGTCTTCGCGGGTAGTGATAGTATCGAGCTGGCATGCATGGCTCTTGTGCTTTGGTACGGCGGCACGTTGCTGGCGAAACGAGAGTACGGCATTGTCGACTTCTTCATCGTGTACATGGGCACGGTGTTTGGCGCCATGGCGGCGGGTATGTGGTTTTCTGTCGCGCCGAATATGGCGCAGGCCACAGGCGCTGCAAATCGTATCCTTAGTATGCGAGCAGCTAACAAAGAGGGAGGCGAGCATTGGTCGGATATCCAGGAAAGTGAGCAAGGTGTAAGTGTGGAGTTCCGGAATGTGGACTTTACGTACAGGTCGCGAGAAGTGCCTGTGTTGTCGAATCTCAATCTGAGAGTTGAGCCAGGACAATTCGCTGCTCTTGTTGGCGCATCTGTAAGTCCTCCTCCTCCCCTAATAACTTGCAGTCTCTTAACATACCACACAGGGCTGCGGAAAATCAACAACAATCTCCCTCCTCGAGCGCTTCTACGACCCCAAGCACGGAACCATCCTCTTCAACTCGCAATCCATCACCACACTATCCCCCTCCGCCTACCGCTCCCAACTCGCCCTTGTCAGCCAAGAACCCACGCTCTACGAAGGCACGATCCGCGAAAATGTCGCCCTCTCCGTCGATTCAGCCACCGACACCGAAATCGAAACTGCATGCCGCGACGCCCAGATCCACGACTTCATCACCTCCCTCCCATCCGGATACTCCACACGCCTTGGGCCCAAGGGCATGTCTCTATCCGGCGGGCAAAAGCAGCGCCTCTCCCTCGCGCGCGCGTTACTACGCAAGCCAAAACTCTTGCTGCTTGATGAAGCGACGTCGTCGCTCGACTCCGAGTCTGAAAAACTCGTGCAAGAGGCTATCGAGAGAGCGGCGGGCGAGGGCAAGCGCACGGTCATTGCGGTTGCGCATCGGCTGGCGACGATTCAGAAGGCGGATGTTATTTTTGTTATGGGGAGTGGGAAGGTTTTGGAGAAGGGGGATCATCAGGGGTTGTTGAGGAGGAGGGGGGTATATTGGCAGATGGTAAGTCGAACATTCGGTATTTTTGAATCGAGTGCTAACAAATTGCTAGTGTCAAGCGCAGGCTTTGGATCGATAAATGCATATGATGTTCTTTTGGCTAATGCTATCATTCTCTACTTTTGTACGATACTACGTTTAATCACCACCTTGACAAAACATAATACAATATCCTTAGCCCTCAGAAGTGGCTTTAGGGATTTCATGAAATACCCTGTAATTCATGTCAGCAGAATTGTATACTCACAGCATGATCCTCATCAATAACCTCCGGCCCCCAAACGTCCATACCCTCCGGTAACGCTTCTTCAACATACGCGCTCTTCCGCTCAATCAGCACCGCACATTCCTCATCAACCTCACAATACGCCCTAATCTCCTCAACCTCAATCCTATCTCTACTCCCCGCCGCAAATCGATACCCCATATCCCTAAACTCCCTTCTATCCCTCACCCCAATCCCAAAATGCATCTCCCAGCCTTCCTTCAACCTCCACCGCTCGCAGACAATAAAATCGTATAGCCAGCCCAGCGTCACGCTCTGCGGAGGGCCGTAGTACTTGCTGGCAGACACGAGGTCTTGAAACCCTTTGAAGTCGCGCTGCAGGATTTGACGCGGAAACATCACGTCGTACCCGCTGATGCTGTCTAGCTCACTATATGGACTAGAAGTTGATACGACTTGCATTTTGCGCACAATAGCGCCGTTTGCTGATGCGAGAGGCAGGCGGCGCCATGTTGCTTCAGGGCGCAGCCAGCGTTCGCGGATCTTGGAATTTGCAGCCCAGGGAAGGTTGCGCAGTGGTGCAAGCCTGTCGTATTTGCCGGGATACCGAATGGACGGGACAGCTGAGGAGTCTAAGATTGTGGGAAAGTGTGTTTGCAGAAGAGCGTATGTTGCATGGCCGAGGTTTGCGATTTCATATTTGAGGATTTTTTGGATGTTGGTTTCGAAAACTTTGCAGGTCCCGCGTGAGGCGAGGACGCTGCGGATGGAGATGTGGGCGAGATGGGAGAGCACGAGGTGGAAGATTTCGACGGGTAGGTCGAATAGTCTGAACATTGTGGCCGAGTAAAAGCTTAAGGCGGGGTGATTCTCCCGTTCACCATCGGTGTGAACATGCGAGATAGGCTTTTGAGATTGAGTCGAGAAGGGGTTGTGTAAGCCTACGCTAACTTGTTTCGTCACAGGCTCAGCCTGATTGCTGTTGCCTAGCCATAACTCCTCATAACCTCATCCGAGCTCGGGATAGCTGTACTCTATGAGCTCTTTGAGATCATGCATTTTGGCCAAACTACAGTCTACATATGAGAGCTTGTCCTCGAGCCCTGCAATTGGCTTATCTTCGAAGCGATCGGTCACCACCTACCTACGTTCTGGAGCAGATGACTCTCTGCCGTCAGTATAATTCCTACGATGGATCTACAAACCGATACAATAAGAGGAGAAGTATCTATCAATGAGTTAGATGGGGACGCAACAGCAGAAGCACCGTCGGGTCTTGCTTCAGAGATCGCCATTAAAAGCGTACACTCAACGAGTGCACCAAACGACCGGTACGTACTCACCGTTTCATCCACCCCTCCTGAACAGTCATGGGACATGTGAAAATGACTACATCAGTATTTCTGGAACTTACTGACCAGTCAGTCCTGTCAACACTACACGACATTGTGTTTTAGAGCTCGAGACCCAATGTCTCGTGTGCTATGACATAATCATGGTCGAAGGAAAAGTAAACTTTCGGCTTGATATAGAACCTACGTGTCCCCATGTCGTCATAATTCCACTTCTAGCTTTACGATACTCGGCACAGGAAAGCGACTGCCAAATATGCCACGTGTTTTGGGGTGCCTTGACACCGTTCGTTAAATCAGCAGACGAAGATGTAATGACTAGAGCAATTATAATGATCGAGGAACTCACTTGGTGGATCAGCGTGAGGCTTCAAAGTAAAGCTCCAGGGCCAAAGAGTCGCATCAAACCACGTCACGAATACCGTGATGACGGTAGCAGCATGGCTATCTGGGTGTATGAGGCGTCTCTTTTTACACTTAGCGGAGAGTGAGTGGCAACACCAACTATTGAACTTCTACTAAGTCCATTGTTAGCAAGTTACAAAGTTGGTTCTCCAGGACTGTACCACAGTCCGACCTGATCCAACAGCATACCAACTCTGCAGCCTCGCATGCAATCATGCGAGCATGGTGTGTCTGATTGCCTGCAGAACCACGATCAACTGTAAAGATCCTGCAACAAATTTCGTGACGAGTGTACCAGATCGCTTAGTACATATAGTTTCCAAATCGTGTGTTCGACTATCAACGAGACACCCACCGAACACCCCCTACCTTGCATTAAGCTATTGTTGGGGGGTCTATGATGTATTCAGCACCACAAAAGACAATCTGAGAGTGCACATGGAAGGCATATCAGTGTCGAAACTACCCAAAACCTTTCGACATGCTCTTGTCATAACGCTGGCGCTGGGATACGAGTACATCTGGATCGACTCTTTATGCATCATACAAGGTGATAAGGAAGATTTCTCCCATCAGTCTGGTCAAATGGGCGGTATATATTCGAATGCGGATCTGGTGCTATCTGCAGATCTGGCCAAGGACGTTCACGAAGGCTTCCTACATGAAAGAACCCCTAAGCCATTCGCTGTCGAGATACCTATATCGAAGCGTACGCGACACCAGCAGCTACGACACCCAAAAGAGGGCCAATCTATTGGCTTGGTAGACTTGAGCAATATAGAACATCATACGGCGGTCGACATCGAGACGATCTTCGTGAATCCTATTTTCACACCGGCGTATGTCGGGGCCCGCAGCCCAACTTTCGAAAGGGCTTGGTGTTTCCAGGAACAGCATCTAGCCCGCCGAGTGATCCACTTTATGGAACATTCAATGTACTGGAGATGTAGAGCACACAGTAGGTGTGAGTGCGGTACCGCAAATCGAGGCTCGCACCTGCATCGACCCCATTATTCCCATATTCGGGAGCCGCTCACGAACTACACTAATCCCGAAGAGATGTCTGCTATGCTGTTGAATGAAGCGATGAAACTTTGGGTTGATGTGGTGCAAGAATATTCGCAGCGGAAGCTGACAAACCCGACCGATCGACTTCCAGCAATTGCGGGCTTCGCGTCTTGCCTACCAAGCTCAACACTAGGCGAATATCATGCTGGATTGTGGGAACACTCATTACCTAGTGCTCTTCTATGGCAGACTAGTATCATTGTTGTTATGCCAGAAGCACATACATACATTGGACCAACTTGGTCCTGGGTATCAAGTAGAAGAAATATTTATTTTCCTTTTCTTCCGTTAACCGACTCAGCGAAGGTTCTTCAGGTTCGCACACACCTGGAGAGTTCTGAAAGATATGGCCAAATCCGTGCAGGGTGGATTCGACTCCGTAGCCTCTTCCTAAAGATGAATTCCGTGCGAGCAGATTTTGGAGAACGGTTTATGTTTGGAGGACGCCAGCGAAAACGCCAGGAAATAGGAAAATTTAGACTATTTTTGGACTTGTTTCAAGAAAGAAAAGAAAACACCGGCTCTGCACGAGAAACATCGCCAGATTGGTATCTCCTTGTCATTGCTGAGCGTCCTTTCGACCTCCTTGGTTTGGTCCTCATCAAGTCATATAAACAGCCAGGAGCATTCGAACGAGTTGGCATCTTTTCAGAAAGTACTGAACCGAGACGCAAATGGAAGCATAAAGTAGTGACAATCATCTGAAAAGTACTCAGAACATTGCATATGTACTTTAGCAATTAAGAACCCCGTAAACTATGCTTTTTGCAATAATAAGATAACTTGGTGTTTATCGAAGGAATAAGCCAGCTATCTCGAAAGATACATACCGAGGTTGGAGTGTGGACGTTAGATAGTGAAGGCTCTTTGTAATACGACCGAGGTCAATCAGAACATGCACACTCAAAGGATGAAGGACTATTCCAAAATTGTGTCAAACTTATGGTTGCTGAGCACCTGATAGTCAGTACAATCAAACCTGGCATGCCCCATCACTAAATTGACTGCCCATTACACCGTTTATCAGCCACAGTCCCTCCTCCATGGGCTTCCACCACCTCATCCCTCCCAACTAAACCTCCCCAAAAGCACCGGCTTCTCCTCCACCCTTCCACCCCTATCCTCCGTCAAACACCCCCGCTCTTCCTCCCTATCCCCCCTCAAAACCTCATCATCCACAAACGCGCTCCCAACAAGGCAAATCGCAATCAACGGCACACTAACCGCAAAAACAGCTTGAAACCCCTGCATCCGTGCATCCATAACATGCGCCTTGAATCCATCACCCACCGCCCACCGTCCAGCTAATACCTCGCCTGCTATTTCCGCGCTCACGCGCTTGCGAAGGGCTTTTTCAGTGACGCTGAACTGCACCGGCTTGTGGAGACGGCGACGCCAGCCACGCCGCCTAGCGAGCGCAAGAGATTACGTGTTGATGTAGCAACGGCGCGGTCTTCGGGCGTGCTGAGTGCTTGCAGGGCGACGAGGCCGGGCTGGTGCACCCAGCCGGAGCCCAGGCCCTCGATTGCGAGGATACAGACATACGCTGCTATCGGTGTGTTGCGCGAGAAGATGAGTTTGAGCGCGGCGCCGAGGGTTCAGGGCTATGAAGCCTGTACGGAGAACGGGGTTGTATCTTGACCGTAGGTTAGTTGGTGATATGTCGTCTGGTTGTGATTGGACGTACCGTGCTGTTTTGAACATTACGGGGCCGGTGGATGCGCCGGCGATGGTTTGGGCGAGGAGAAAGGGGAGGATGAGGGTGGCGCT
>NW_001884556.1:1105823-1194521 GCF_000146915.1 Parastagonospora nodorum SN15
TTCAAAGGTATTCTTCGATAGACATCTACTTATCCTGTACGCGCTCCTACACGGCCAGATACTTCCACCCGGAACTAATCGGTATCTACATCCCCGTCAGCATTCCCCTCCATCATATCTCCATAAACCACATACCAAGACAAGCACAATCCCTCCCACACTCGCCCCAATCCCCACCCAATCAATCCTGCCAGCCTTCTCCCTCCACCCCCCTCCCACACTCTTCAATGGTACGTACCCCAACACCAAAACCCAGCACACCGCCGCCAGTATCCCCGGCACCCAGAACGTCCACCTCCACCCTTCATGATACCCCGTCAGGCTAGCAGCAATAAATGGCCCCGTCGTCGCGCCCGCACCGATGGCAATGCCGATGATACCTTGATACTTCCCCCTCTCTTTCAAGCTCACGAGATCACTCACAACAATCGCTACAGTACTGCTGATTCCGCCGCCGCCAACTCCACTCAGTGCACGCGCAGTGTATAACCACGTGGGAGTGCGTGCGAAGCCGCATAGCAACCCGCCGAGCGCCGTGCAAGCGATGGACGCGAGTAAGATGGGTTTGCGCCCGGTGATATCTGAGAGGCGGCCATAGAGAGGCTGAAAGGCGGTTTGTCCAAGCAGATATGCGGTTCCGGCCCAGGTGATGGAGGGCCCGGCGGAGAGGGCGGTGCTGATGGTGGGCAGCGCGGTGGTGACGCCCGCGGTGTCGAGGTAGATCGTGAAGTAACAAAGGCAGAGGCAGAGGTAGGCGGCTATGAGGCGGGGGAAGGGGAGGCGGGAGGCTTGGTCTGAGAGGGGTGGGGATTCGTTGCTTTGGGGAGGTGTGATGATTGGGGGGTGGGGGTGCACTGGGCACCTTGAGGGATAGTTGGGGTGTTTGGTTTTGTGTAAAGCGGGTTTCTGTGGCATTCATCTTGCGCGGAGTTGGACCGGAAGCTTCTGTTTGTCTGTGCGATGATATGGGATAATGGTGATGTCTAGGACGCGTGCATACACCTTCAGTGTACTCTAGCTGGTATAGTAAGTATGTAGCGGCCCACGAATTGTCTAGCAGCCAAACGTTGAATGATTCAGCGTGAAATACTGAGTAGTCTCCAGTTCACATGCTTCGAAGATCTCGTATCTACAAGTCGTGTTAGATGAGTCAAGGGCGCGAAGTTCTCGTCAAAGCCGTCATAGCCGATGAGTCGTCCTCGGCGCATTACCGCATACGGCACTGGTTGCCTTAAAACCTGGATGAACAACGGACCTGAATCAGCGTTATGGTCCCTGTGGAAAAGCAGTGCTCGAAGCAATGCTCAATTATGGCTTCGGTGGTATTTTTGTACATGGCTGTTGAGCAGACGTCGTCAGAAGTTGAGTTGCATTCTTGACTTGAGAAGACTATAAGGTTCAAGTCGGAACTAAGGGCCGATATGTCTATAGTCCTTGAATTTCGCCTTCTTCTTCTTCCTCTCGAATTCCCATGTTTCCTCTATCCACTTCTTGCCACTATTCTCCAGTGCCTCGTCTTTATCTGCGTATTCCCTAACCAAGCGCTGATATCCAGCATTCCAGATGCCTTCCTGGTGTTTGAAGTATTCATAATGCCAGTCGGGATTGAATCGGAACACAAGCCAACTCGGAGGCACGACAGTGATGGGGCCTACGAACCTCTTCATCAAGTTGAATGCCCATTGAGTCTTTTCCTCATCGTCCGCGCCCGGGATTTGGAACGTGCGAGAATCTAAGCCGAAAAAGTCGTGGTAAGTGTCGAAGAAGACAATGCATTCTCGGAGCTTAGGAAAGGTGAATTTGACTGTATATGCGTCGCGTAGTATTTGGACAAATGCTTCTCCAGCTGTGAGTTGGTCACGCTCAGTGCGGTAACGATACATAAACATGTATTGCATGAATGAGAGACTGATGCGTTGGAGTGATCGAGCAGGTTTGTCGGGGAAGACCCTCAGAGTGCCGTCAAGGGTTTTGAAGTTGGTGCGTGGATTACCCCAGTCTTGGCGAGCGGGCAGATGGACGGCGTTGTAACGGCAAAACACTTGCCATGCTTCGTCGTAAACTTGTCTGCAAGTGAGAAAAAGAGATATCCTGTCTTCGGGGCGGTCGTCAAAGAGATAACAGCGAGCAGTGTTGCGGCGCTATCAGACCATATAGCGTCAGCGATGTTCATTTTCGGCTCATCTATCAGAGACTTACAAAAAGTACGCCTTCGGGGCGGTAGATGTAATGGTAATATATCTTGTCCCTAAGTTCACGAGGAAAAGCGAGAAGCGTAAAGCTTCCGGTCCACTTGGGCAAAATTGGGGGCTTCTTCGCGGGGGTGAGGATCCATTCGGGGCGCTGCAATTCTACCTTTTTGGTACTCAATAGTAGCGGTCCCAACGCGTCCTGAAGTTCCCGGATTGGACATTGGGGTGCTTCACTGGGAGATGTTGCCTCGTCGTTGCAAACTGAGCCAGGTGTGGTTGTGATTGCAGGGTGTGTTTCTGAGTTTTGGAATGTTTCCATTGTCGTTGCGTTCTCCTGCTGTGGGTGCTCGCTCTGGGTCGGGATCTCCATGAACTTGGCTGATGCCCTGCTAGGGATTTTCTCTAATGAGGCGGAAGTTTGTGATGTGTCTTTGATACATTGTAGAGCAGGTTGCGATACATATACCGAATCAAAGTCGGCCCGGTACGAATGTATACTGTCAGTGCATTCATGCAGACGATGCAGTCAAAGCTAAGCCACAGCTATGGAGCAGCGGCGTGGCTAATGGCCGATGATAGAACCTGAGTCACCAGCGAGACGTGCAATTGGTCCGTTAACGCGAAATATTCGAGTAGAACTGGAGATAGCAGAGTACTGTAACAGGCATGGGTGATCTGTGGAGTAAGTCTAAAGGGCGCTTCAGAAAGCGTAAGAGAGCGACCAGGTGCGCTGCGACCATGACTGCCCCTCATTGGAGGACGCATGGAAGAGGGTTTCATCGGCATCATGACTCAAATTGCTAGGCATGATGCTCAACACTGCGATGTGTTCAGTCGATTGCACTCGCACGATTTCGATGTACCGTGGGTGTGGTCGTGGTGGTGGTCTGGTGTATCCCGCGCGTGAGGCAATGGCAGCTGTCACAGCCGCAGCTCCGAGCTTGTTCCGGGGGTCAGTGCTTCACCGCTGGTAACTCGAGCAAAACCTCGATCCGCAACTTTCCCTCCGTCATCCCCACCACCCAATCCAGCCCATTTACTACAGTCGCCTTTAGTCAATTGTAGTCATCATGTTCGCTGCCAGGCAAGCTTTCTCCCAGGCCTCGCGCCGTGCCTTTTCCTCGTCTGCCCGCCAGGTAAATTTAAATCCGAAGACTCCAATTGCGTGTGCTGCAAGTGCGGCCATGTAGCTTGGAGTAATAGTCAAAGTAGTATAGTGCTAACGAATACGATTCAGTCGAGCAAGGTCACCGTCCTCGGTGCTGCCGGTGGTATCGGTCAGCCATTGTCGCTGCTCTTGAAGCTCAACCCAAGAGTGACCAAGCTGTCCCTCTACGACATCCGTCTTGCTCCCGGTATGCTCCGTTGCCGCTGAAATTATACACACAAGTTCTAAGGCGAACCTACAGGTGTCGCTGCCGACATTGGCCACATCAACACCAAGAGCGAGGTAGATTGCATCATCCAAAGCTGCATACGAGCTACCCCGCTGACGCTCAAAAGGTTACCGGCCATGAGGCCACTCCCTCTGGTCTCGCCGATGCCCTCAAGGGCGCTGAGATCGTTGTCATCCCCGCTGGTGTTCCCCGCAAGCCCGGCATGACCCGTGATGGTATGCACAGCAGCTGCATATTTATGGCTGCATGGCTAATCATACACAGACCTGTTCAACACCAACGCCTCCATCGTCCGCGACCTGGCCAAGGCCGCCGCTGAGCACGCCCCCGAGGCCAACATCTTGATCATCTCCAACCCGGTATGCAGAAAAATACTTGAAGATACGTAGTCAAGGTCTAATCCACACAGGTCAACTCCACCGTCCCCATCACTGCCGAGATCTTCAAGTCCAAGGGCGTCTACAACCCCAAGCGCCTCTTCGGTGTCACCACCCTCGACGTCGTCCGTGCCTCGCGCTTCATCTCCCAGCTGAAGAACACCGACCCCTCCAGCGAGAACATCACCGTTGTTGGTGGCCACTCCGGCGCAACCATCGTCCCTCTCCTGTCGCAGTCTGGCTACAACCTCGAGGGCGAGAAGCTCGACAGCTACGTCAACCGCGTCCAGTTCGGTGGTGACGAGGTCGTCAAGGCCAAGGACGGCGCTGGCTCTGCCACCCTCTCCATGGCCATGGCCGGTGCCCGCTTCGCCGAGTCGCTCCTCAAGGCTGCCCAGGGCCAGAAGAACGTCATCGAGCCTACCTTCGTCGACTCTCCTCTCTACAAGGACCAGGGCTGCGAGTACTTCGCCTCCAACGTCGAGCTCGGCCCCAACGGTGTCGAGAAGATCCACCCCGTCGGAAAGATCACCGACTACGAGCAGAAGCTCCTCGACGCCTGCTTGGCCGACCTCGCGAAGAACATCAAGAAGGGTGTCGAGTTCGTCAAGCAGAACCCATAAATCACTCGCGCGATTTGTGAACGAGGTGTACACTAGTAATGACCATGGGCTACCGGATCATCTAGCGATGGGGAGTAGGTCTTGTGTAGATTTTTGATCTGTATCTTAGCACACAAAATACTCCTTCGTATCCTGAAACGTTCGATTTGGCATGTGAAGTGGCAAGAGCGAGGTGCCTTTGGGCCGATGTTGTGGACATGTGACAATGGCGGGCAGACGGAGCCGACGCAAGCTAGCAAAACGGGTGTGCTCAGAACGAGCATGCTGAATGTGTTTGCACCGATGTTTGACTCGAAAATCGGATTCTTTCCTCTTTCTATATGCATGCTAATCTACCACGGACAGAAGTGAAAGCACCTATTCGCACACCTATCCAAGAACATAGTCAATATGCACCCATATCTGGCATCAAGTACTTGTCCGTCTACAACTTCGCCTTGGGCGCATCGAGCGTGGGCAGCATCATATCCCTAATATCGCCGGCCGCCTCATTGAGATAGAAGCTCATCTTCTCCTGCGCATTCGTTAGCACCTCAATCTCCACTCAAACTCAAGTTTAGACTTACCGATCCCAAACCCTTACTGCAAACATTAAACTGGATGCTGTTCTCATTAATCATGTACGCCAGCCCCCAGCCATCATCCACAACCTGACTCCACCCGTACCCATTAAAGTACTCGCTGCTCAACTGGCTCGAGCTGATAAACCACGTCGAGCTGTAGGTGTAAGCGGGATCTTGGTACAGCGCGGGCACCTCCTCGCCGGCCTGCAGGCACTTCTTCAGCCCGAAGAGATGGCGGTCGACACCGCGGCCGTCAGATGCGTCGCTGATGTACTTGACGTGCGCGTCCAGCGCCGCGCGGAAGAGTTTCTGGCACTCCTCCGGGGAGGCGTCGGAGCCGTTCATGGCTGCGCAGAAGGCGACGGATTCGTCAGAGACGGTGCGGCATGTTTCCGTGCGGCCCTGCTGGAAGCGGCGCGTAGCAGCCGACTCGTACGTCGGGCGGTTCTTGCCGTAGAACTTGTGGTATGCGAGTTGGATGATCATCTGCACGTATGCGTCGGGGCTGCATTTGAATTTCTTAATCAGCCCCTTGCCGTAGCCCTGGTATGCCTGGACACGGAGCTCGTGCGCGCCGATTTGGTATCGGGAGAAGTGGGATTGGGCGTCGGAGATGTCTTGTTTCAATTGCTCGTTGATGTCGAAGCGGAGGGGCTTGGGGTTGGGCAGGTCGGAGCGGATGTTTGGGTCGTCGAAGGGGAGGGCGTTGGTGAAGATTTGCTGGTTGGCGTAGTCGTTGAGGCGGTGCGTGGGGGTGCCGTCCATCATCGAGTGCTCGCCCATGAAGCCGGATGTGCCGTTGTCGTTGACGATGAATTGCAGGGGCTTGTCGAACCAGCGGTTGGAGCCGTCGCCGTGCCAGTACTGGTGCGCGCGCTCTTCGAGGGTGACGGGCGATGCGTCGTCTAAGCAGACGATGAAGGAGGCAGCCTCAATATCCTTGACAGATGCGGCGTTGTTGTCCGAGGCGGCCTTGAGCTTGGGGTATACGTCTGACCAGACATCGCGGTTTTGTGATGTGAGGATGCCGACTGCGGGCGACTTCTCGGCCTTTTCGTAGACGCGCTCAAACTGGAGCTGGAGCTCGCTGGTGTTCAGCTGCTTGCCATTGATCTCGTGAGGGATCTTCCAGAACTGGTTCTTGCGGATGGCAATGATGTGCTGGTTCTCCTTGAAGTTGTACTTGACACCGGTGTCTGACGGCTTCTTGGGGACACGGCAGAAGTTGAACATGAACTCGTACGAGCTCATGGCCATGGGCAGCTTCTTCATGTACTCGGGCTCCAGACTGCCATTGTCGACCATCTTCTTGAACTCCAGAACTGCGGTGGAAATGGCAGCTGCGCGCTTGGCGGGGTTTCTTCGCTTCTTGTCGTCGCGGTGCGAGTAGAAGTAGCTGACATATGGCACGACCGGGTCGCGGTAAGCCATGTATGCTGCCTCATTCCACCAGTCATAGATCCAGTTCTTCACTTCTGGGCGTTCTCTCCGCTCCACCAAGCGCTTCTGGAGTTTCTCTCCGGGCCCGCCAGGAGCTACAAACTCGTTGACAGCTTTTGTAGTCGCATCGTACTCGCTCTGGGAGAGGAGCGGGTGAACGGATTTGAGGTACCGCTTGGCGGTCTCTTCGAGCGTGGGGACTGGGAGACGCGGGAGGGAGTCCTCGAAGCGCAGCATTGCACCTTTGCTGTGGTCCTCCTTGTAGCCTGCATTTAGACCATGTCAACATCTGAAGTCTGGAATTCGCATGTGAAGAATGACAGCTGTCACATACCTGCTGGCAGAGAAGACTGCTTCCGTGCCGGTGCCATTGCGAAAAGCTATCAAAAATCATTAGCATTCACATCCCCCACCACGCGCCCGCGCTCCAAAATACACACCCTGGGTGTTTGCTGTGCTAGTGTAGGTCTGCGAAGGATCGAGGCAGGCACTCGCGCTCGTGCAACTCTGCTGAACATCACAAATGAATGTGTGAAAAGGGACAAAAGAGTAGGACACGTTGAAATGACGATGGAAATTCAAAGCTTCAACCACCTCGGCGAATCTGAGCACGCGCTGGGTTTGTCGGCGTTGCGTAACGCGTGACTACTGCCGACTGCTGGGTGAGCTGTGAATCGTCGCGAAATGTGCCGAGGTTGTCGGGGAAAGCTTAGGCCCTGACGTCGTTTGAGATGGGAGCCGCTAGACCGATGACAGATGTTGTTGATCGTGTGCGCTTTGTGTATTGCACGTCGCAAAGCAGTCAGATTCCAATGATTAGTGGGAATTCTCTTTGATATGAAGAAGTTGTGGTGTTGGAGCAGATTTCATCATCGTTCTTTCTACACTTCTCCCCTCCAACCCCACATGCCCCAAGAGCCGCCTGAGGCTGGTTGCAGCACAGACGCAACGCTCCGGCACGATCAAGTGGACCGAGGGTCCGCAACTTCGCACGACTCGTCGCAGCCTTTTGCTGTCTACTGCATATTTTGCATGTCGTCCGAGGTTTCGTACGAACGATGGATTTCAGCCACACGTACGCAGCAGCGCACTTAGCCTCAGGCGTTCATCACAGGGTCGCAAATTCACATGCCAGGACCCCGTCAAACAGGAGACACAACATGGTAGTTGTATGCCAAGAATCGTACACCTCGAGTATGGTGTGGAGCTTACCATCACATGCACTTTGCAACACCTTGCTCAAAATGCCAGTGCCTGCAGGATTTACGCTCTGGATGAGAAAAGCGACTGACAGTCATGTCGTGAAAGGCTAGGTGTTGGAAACTCATTTAGTTGCTGGGTGACAAATAGGCAATGAGAATAAGCTGATTTGCTCTGCTGCCGTGGTGTCAAGAAGACTTTAATACATCAGATAAATAAGCTGAAATTACTCTGCCTTTTCCGTATACCTATGGCGAACAATCTTACCACCAGGGCCACGCCTTCCCAAGACTTTCATTGGCGGCATAGAACTCGCTGCTTTCCTATAATTGAATCCGACCAGCGAATGCCTCTTCTCATCGTGAAGTGCACCGCAATCAGCCAAGCAAACAGGCGCGTCTTAAATGGATGTACTACAGTTTGACATCTACAGGCGAACTTACACAGGCGTATTCTCAGCTCGTCTATCGACTAGCCTTAAGGTATACAGAGTAGCATCATCTTCTTACACTCTGCATACATTGCCGCTTATTTCATGGTTTGCATGACAAAATACATGCAATACAGAAGTGCCGCTTTAGTGTAGCCGCTCTCAATGTCTTGGTGCAGTTGTTGAAAGTGGGTGTCATGTCCAGGTGGAAACACCTATCCGTGGAGTGTCCGCTTGTGTCTATACAAACAGAGGGTTTTTAGGACAAGCGAAAGAGTAGATCATAAGAATGGGGACGCGGTACGAGGGGGAATCTCTTATGGGACTGCAGAGTGTAAGTGGGGGAACGTAACGCGCTGCCTTGGGTGCTTATGGAGCGTGTGCAGATTGATAAGTGGGTGGACGACAAGGCGGGGAACCGGGAGGACGAGTTATGTTGTGTGGCTGAGTTGCATCTTCTGGGTTCTGGCATATGCGGTGTATGCCAATCAACTTGGCGAGATTGTGATCATACGATGACCAGTCTTCAGGCACTGCCACATGTTTGGGTCATTACTGCATTATGGAGCAGGCAATGGTAGAACAGTGGTCTGTCTCTCGAATATCCCGGACGCAGAATACTGCTGCGCTTCAGTTCGGTTGCTGAGTTCTTTTGGTTTTACTAGATGCACAAGACAAGTTTTTGGAATGATCTACCGCCTCTTGAGGTCGTGCTTACTGCTCTGCGGTGGATTCTGCTGCACTGAGCCTAATTCTTCCAGCCGACAGTGCTTGATAGTGGTGCGATGAACACCGAGGTGTAGTCTTTGCATGGCCAGAACTGTCGAGCAGATGCAAAATACTTCAAGGGTATGTTTGGTGGGGGGTATGAATTCCGGTCAGCTAATCAGCGGTGTAATAGTGCTGTAGCTGCATGTCCGCTCCATTCCTGTGCCGGCTAACACTTTTGAAAGGATTTCAACAGCTAAAGTGCCTTCCTGATTGGCATAGCTCTAAATGAGGGATGCAGAAGTAGTATTGGTGCATGTTATAGTCATTGTTGAAGTGCGGAGGGGGCCGGGGCGCCTTTTTCGGTGTGTTGCAATTCAAGGTTTGGAACGCGCAATGTTGCTAGAAATCAAAGCTTTGATCAGCGAGACTCTCCGAGTAATCTCCTTCACTTCCGAGCCCTCCTCGAGCGAAAGCCGTCGTCATTGCGTGACGAGCTCACCGGATGGTTTTCCGTCGGGGACGGCGGAGACGCGAACTTCGGGAAGTTGCGCGGCGTTAAACTTCTCCTGGCTAGCCAGACCCTTGACCTACATCACCATGCATCTTAGCAGCCGAACATTCACCTTCTCCGCATCTCTCTCCTGACAGATTTCACACCTGCGGATCCGCTAGAACCGACAAAAGACTCAAGCCATCCGCAAGTGCTTCCCGCGACCCACTTGCCAGATCACGCCGTGTTTCACCGCCAGCATAAGAATAGGACGTGCGCCCCAGCTTTGCGTGACAAGATCGAATGCACGGAGATCTGGGCCGAGCTCTGACATTCGAAATTTCTGCGGAAGACCCGAAGTCTTGACGCCAATCAACAAAATTTACTCCTTTACTCGTTTCGCGCCTCATTTGTGTTGAGTACAAATGCAATCCGACTCCCTTGCGACAATCTGACCTGAGCGACAATATTCCAAGCGACTTCATTCTTCTTCTACTCCTATTGACCATAGCAACCTTCCACTGCGCCATTTTCCAAGCGACCTCCCTGCCCAGCATATCTACCTGAGCGACATACTTTCCACTGCGACCTCATACCTTGCGACAAACTCTTCCTTGCGACTTGCCTTGCGACGACAAGCCTAGCGACAACAACCCAACACTACCACCTATCAAGAACCCATTACCCAAAACTCAAAACCCAAAACCCAGAACCCACGATGTCATCCCACCAAGCAATTCAACCTTTCCGCTTTCTGGACCTGCCCGGCGAGATCCGTAACAATGTTTACGACCTGCTTCTATGCTCCTGGAACGATGAGCCCGAGCATGACCCACATTCTATCAGCAAAAGTAAGCAGGCGAAGCCTAAGCTACCCGGCATCACCTCTTCTACGCGTCAGCAAGCAAATCCACAGCGAAGCTTCACGGCTACATGGTGAAGCGCAACCAATTTGTTCGCGTCACGTGCCGCGGTCTAGACGTGCGGAATCTGTTCCTCGAGGATGGTATTCCTGTTGTCTCCGCGAACCCACACGAAGTCAGCCGGTTCCAAGGCTACGTTATGCATATGACGCTATCCAAACCCATGTTTGCGCCCAGCCCATTCGCCTTTACGGAGTACGAAATGATGATGCTGCGCGCTGATTTGCCGAATCTGTGCGGCAAGCTCGATGTCGAAAGCGTTATGACAGACGCTAATGCGACCACGAGCGAGCACACTTCCCTTCACGCGAGCATCAAATTCAATTACGCATATTCCCGGTTTTTCACGCCAAAGATCCAGGAGCACCTGTTGCAGCCCATAGCAACCCTTCTTCGCGGTGTGCCCAATTTGAAAATCACCGGTCCTGTTGACGCCACTCTCGCCAAGACGGTTGCTGAAGAAGTTGCGAAACCCCGGTGGACCGACCCTGAGGCAACTCTCGGCGAAATTCACACTGGCGTCGATGTCGGCAAACGTCAATGGCAGCAAAACAACTACTACACTGCGGCAGAATCATGGAACTACTCTATGCGCACACTTGAGCGCATGCGCCACAGCTCCTCATGGCTTGGTCTGCAGAAGACTGGCGGTGAAGACTTTGTGAACAAGACTGCTGATCTTTACTTTACGCTCAACTTGCTTTCCGCGGCATTCCTGCAAGTCGACATGGCTAGTGATCTTGCGCAATCCGCACTTATTGGGCGCAATGGAAAGATATCACTGCAACATCTGCGCAAGTGTGAAACGGCGAGTGCGCGCTTCGCTCAGCACGCTGGCGCGACTTGGATCCCAAGCAACCAACAGCAGGGCAAGATGATGTACCGCCAAGCGAAATGCTTGCGATTGATGCGCGACGGTGCGGCGAGAGTAAAGGCTGTTACACTGATCGAGCAAGCAGCGACTCTTGCACCCAACGACATAGCGATCAGAGATGAAAAGGATGCAATTGCATGTTGGAACGAGGAGATTGAGGAGGCCATGCGTAGTCTTGAGCAGCAGCAGACTGAAGTCGAGACCGTGCAAAACGGGTCAATTTGGTCAAGCATGTGGGCCGCAATTTCTGAATTGGCTGCTTGAGGATGCGCGGATGTAAAAGTCATTTTGTAGCGAAGATACCCAAACGCAATTGCGATATTTCTATTCTACTCAGAGATCCGTTATCTCATGATGCCCTATCTAGTTTTCCCTTTGAGATTGGATTTTCTCTGTTTTTTTTTCATCATTGGACTCGCGCTGCTTATGTCCCTTGTCCTTGACATGTTTGTCACATTTTCTACCCAAAATTCGAACTTCACATCTCCCTGATCAACCTCCACCTTCCCCTCATCGCTCTAGCCCTGCGCTGCAAAGCCTTCACCTCAATTCCTCCACCTCCATCTACTTCCACCTCACCGTCCAATTTCATAAAAACAATCGGCAGCGTGCTATTCCGCTAAACATGCACTCCCAGCACGCTCGATCGCCAGGCTGTCGATACAAAGGTCACCAACGCCAACAGCCAAGTGCACGCCGGTAGTGCAATCCAAACCCACGATACGCGTATGTGTATGACAGGCGAGTAAGTCTCTTCTCGGGTGCCTTGGGTGCCGTTGACGGTGTATGGCCAGTCGCGGAATGTTTTGGACATTGCTTTGGAGACAAGGTCGAGGACGCCGGAGATGCGATTGTTAGGGTAGGCGCAGTTTGTCAAGCTTCCGGTTCATAAGGCTAAGATGACTTCATCGGGCTCAGAGGTCTGCTTTCCCGGCTTCTGAAACGAGTTACTCAAGAAGCCTCCCTTTGAGTAATACCCTTGGAAAGTGTCTCCAATGAACATCAAAATACTCTCCATGGTATAACTGTCGATACTGAAGACCTGTCTGTAGACACTGTATTCTGGTGCGACGATTACGATTACTTGGTATCCTAGACTTCGAATACTGCTGGCTTCAGCTGTCCAGATCTTGAGTATCGCTTTTGCATACGGTGAAGTTGCTGTGGGACCTGATAACGAGTAGAAGGAATGTGTGCTCCGCACACAATGCTCAATGGTGCATTTGAATGCGAGGTACTTTGAATGAATTTGCGAGGGGAAACGATGGTCTTTCAATGCATCCTGCCGATCAATATCCAAGTAGATAGAGAGCAGATTTGATTTGGATCGTGTTGCCTTTACCCCGTGTGCTTTGTAACAAAGAGAGGCTTATACAACCATCAGAGGCTGGTCAAGACTGATGTATGCCATGCTACTCGAATTTGAGTCATGGGACCAATCGCCAACTAACGCACAGTACTTCTCGAACGTGGCACGGCCGCAGCTATGTGTACGAGCTTAGCGTCAGTGTAGTCATTGGATAGGGTAATCCTCGTACCTATGTTATTCCTCAGCGCTACACATGCATATCACCATCACAAGAGTAAGAAGAATCGACAACGACATTATGCATAGCTCCTACTTCATGACCCTAAAAAAAAACCCTAGACCTCCCTTCTCCGCGAACATTACCCGTTCCATCAAGCGTTGAAAAGAAAGAAAGAAAGGAAAAATTCCTAGATCTCAGCACTTTTTTACAAGTTGGCAGAGATGAAAGAAGTAAGAGAGCCAACCCTGGAGTAGACACCGGGGAAGTTGGGCTGAGCGCAGCCCTCACCCCAAGAGACGATACCGACGAGCTGCTTGGAGGAGGTGATGATGGGGCCGCCAGAGTCACCCTGGCAAGAGTCCTTTCCACCGGCGGTGAAACCAGCGCAGAACATCTGGTCGGTAACGGAGAGGCCAATGGTGGAGTACCGGCTGCGGCAAGTGGTGCGCGCAACAACGGGCACATCGACCTTGCGGAGCGTGGTAGGGCTACCGCCACCCTGAGTAGTAGCACCCCTGGAGATGTGTTAGCGAGATACAAAGTATTTGGGTGATGTGGTATTCTTACCAGCCGGCGACGGTCAGAGTGGTACCAGCAGCAGGGTCCTGGCCGGAAGCGGCAAGGGATGCGTAGCTAATGGTAGAGCTAGTCGCAATGGGGGTCCTGAGCTTGATAATGGCAATGTCGTTGTCCGAAGTGCGGCTGTTGTAGCTCGGGTGAATGACAATGGAAGCAACAGCAGAGGTAGTACCGCCGGAGTTCTTGTTCTACAAGAAGAGTAAGCAAGATGTTATGGATCTCGTGTTAGGCAAGATGATCACTTACGAGGGATCCAGCACGAACGCTGAAGTCAGTGGCCGTCTCGCCTTGGTAGCAGTGAGCTGCACTGACAACCGTGTTGGCGTTGATGAGAGAGCCTCCGCAGTAGTGGCCAACACCGCTCAGCGAAACGCTGACGATGAAAGGCACGTCACCCTGGGCAGCGGTGACACCACCAACGATGTCCTCGGAAGTCTCATCCCAGTTCTCAGGGAACTCCTGGGGGATGGCAGCACCGTAGACGAGGGCAGGAACCGCAAGGGCGGCGAGGATGGATTGGGCGTGCATGTTGACGGTGGTGGAACTGGGACTTTGAAGCGAAAGGCTGGGAGGTCGTTGAGCTGAAGAGTGAAGCGACTGACTGACTGGAGGTGCCTTCTAAAGACTGCTGAGAGGCTCATTCTTATAGAATTGAAGTTCCCATACCCGTATACTCTGTTGTTGACCTGCAGGTACACAATCTTCGCAATCGGCCGCACTGCAAGGTACCAATCGATACTCCAAGACATTTCCTACTGGGTTTAACTAAGTTCCTTCCATATGTAGCATCGACAAGCCGTGGGAACGTGCGACACCATATCTTGGCAGAGCTTGTAACTTCGGGACCACTCAGAGTGCGATGCGGCTGTAGGTACAGTGCAGGTGGTTGCTATAGGTGGCATAATCTCCGATCTGCCGGCCGTAGTGACAGAAGAGGAAGCTCAACACAGGTAATGTTTCTGGAAACACACGCAAACGGCTCTCCGATCTCCCAAGTATAGATCCACAAGATCAAGCGATATGGCAGTTGAAAGTTCATTGCGTTTGTAGGAGGCGCACGATCGCTGGCCATCTGGGACGCAGAATTCGCCAGTAGAAGCTCAACGTAAACTCCTATGTCGCTTGTCTCCGAACGCATCTTCATGTGGGAAGTGATCAGCGTACCTAAAAAAGGTGTGCGGTACTCGCCCTTGGCCAGTTAATGCGCTGGCGAAAATAGGTGGCGCACAACGCGGACACATCGGTCCTGAGTAATGGAAGAAATGGAGCATACCTACACCTTTAGCCTTGACCTTCCAAAATCAAGTAGGCGTCGTTCGTACAAGCTGAACAGACGTCATTTCATCATCTTGGCAAGGCAATGCGCAAGGCAATGGGAGCATTGTAACGAGGGCTATCGGAGATGTCCTTTGACGTGATACAGCGGTATCGATTAGCGACCCTAATGAGGCAAGAGCCAAGTCCGGAGCGTATAGCTTGGCGTCATCTATTATGGGGTGCGCTATAGTGTTTCGAGCATAGCCTTGAATCATGCGATACCAGCTGCCAGAGTCGGTATCTCTCCATATCTTCTCGCACCAAAAACGAAGTTCCGCCCGGCTATACTGCAGGTAAATACGGACTGGCATCGTGACTTTGCACCGATATCTTCGAATAAGACCGACATCTCAACACCAGAGGAACGAACCTCGGTACAGTCGACACCGGCACCCCTAAGCGCCCACCTCGTGGACCTTTCGTGCTCTCCTGAGTTCCACCAGTCTGAATCAATTCCACAAGTACTGAATGCCAGCTGCGACGGTCACTCCTGGCAGGATCGCTCTCTTGTGTTTGTCGGGCCTCGTCACATTGTGGTTGCTAGGATTCTTCCAAACGGGCACCATGGACTCCATCCCTTCCCATTTCACAATTGAGATCGATGGCAAGCCAATCGCGAAAGTCGATGGCGGCGCTGAAGACCACACCGAAGCAAAGCTGGGAGAGGAGCCAGCAATCTTCAGTCTCAAGGACAGTCGGCTTCAATGTGGCGACCGGATCATGGGCCGTAATCTGGCAGAGAATCGTAGCTTTGGACCTAAGCCAGTGTCATGGTACAAAGCAAACGCAGAGAATGAAAAGCGGGTTCAGGCTGTGACCGCCAAGAAGGAGGGGGACGCATACCAGCTGCTATTCGCAAGTATGTTGACGACTTTGATCGTCCAGATCACAGGTATACATGTCGGCATGTGCTAAGACAAGCTACAGATGCGCCGTTGATGGTGACTGATGAAGGGATGGTCATGGCTGATTTAATGGCAAGTAAGTAATTGTGCTAGCCTTGCTGAAAATGTCCCTGTTACAGCTGCTCACAATGACCAAGGATCGAAATCTGAGGTCAAGGTGATCCTCCAGGAGGAGAACTGAAGGGGTGATGCGACCATTTCATCTTGCGATACATCCAAGAATAGACATGGTCAAACGGACAGTGCATAAGAAGTACACGTGATCCAGGTCCAAAGTCATTGGCGCCAAGCTCGCATGTCTCAATGCAAGCACGCAATCACATATCTCCGAAATCGCGATTCTCGAGCATCCATTACGGACTTGAAGATGCATGGAATGACGTCTTGACGCATAACATCGTGCTTTCGAGCATTTGAGCTTTCCTCCAGGGTATTTTTCGGGCTGTGACATTCGAGACAGGCACGCAACGACCAAATCGAGTTTCATCAGGGGCCTATTTTAAGCCGAATGGCAAGGTGCCAGAAAGACTTCTCTAGTGAACGCTCACACACGATTGAAAGATCAACACTATGAGAACTTATTAGGGTAGTGCTACCAGGCTTTGCTAAGTAATTGAATGAAAGACAACATGACAAGACTTAGCTGGGCAATTCAAGCCTAAGAATACAAACTGAAATTGCCACACGATTCGAATCATCACAAACATGGTTCTAGAAGCTCCTGGCTACCTAAATTCCACTTGATCTGGTGATTCTTGTCACTGTCAGCACCCTTGCATATCTGAGATACATCGACTCGATCATTCTCTGTGACATGACGTAATACTCGCTCTCTCTGGCAACTTAGATTATCTGGACTATGGTAGACTACCTCAGGAAGCGCCGAAGCTGGTGGACTATACACAACACGTTTGATCGTCACGAATTGGAGACGAATCTGCCTTCTGTAGAAAATGGCCTGATAATATTATCCATAGGCAGATCACTTCTAAGGACCACAGTCAAGTTCATCACAAATGGGCATTTTGGTCTTCAAGAAGGGAAGAAGGGAAAGAGAAGCGATTATCTATGGGTTATCAATGCCACCGAATGTCGAATTCTCAAAGCAGTTTTTCATCATAGCCCCGAAGCCTTGCAAGTGGTTGGTTTTTGATGAAGTTTTCGCGAGGTAACGTGGACAATAATCCGAAACTCGAACTACTGCAGCTACGGATGGGACGACCTGTGGGCGATCATTCGCCTTTGCTTGATCTGGTTGGCAGGTGTAGCGATTCACAGCGAAGGACGCACGAACTCCAGGTGCAGCGATAATTCGTACGCGTTCTGTATGACCTTAACTGGTACTATTAGAGAGCAACTGTCATGTTATATACAAGCCCGAATAAAATTGACCGCCAATCAACACGCTGCGAAGAACTCAGACAACCTTGAAGTAAGAAGGCTTAGCTGAAATAGATAGCACTCAGGATTGCGAGGCACAGCGCGCACGATTTATTGCAGCATCTAGTGCCAACTCTCACACCACTCCAAATCTCTCGTGACCAGCCTTCTTATCTTCTTCCAAATCATGCTGCATGCTCCGCATAGGTCGTATAGATGGTCTCCGGCACTTTTGAAGCGACACCTGTCATACCTGTAGCGGTGCTGCTGCGCCGCTTAGCGCTTGTATAATAAATGCAACTCGATGGCGCAGCACATCTGCCTCGCTATAGTTGTTGTAATATGCTGACAAGCAGCAAGATCTGCAGCATCGCATGAGCCCGCGCATGTGAGTACGGTGTATTCAGGCTGCTCTCAGCCTTTTTGATGTCGCTGTACCATCATTCTGGCGATGTTGTATTCTTCTTGACAGTGCGAAAGAGCAAGGGCAGAGAGACATCCTCATAAATACACCATGCGCCAATAAGCGTAAGCGAAAAAGCTTCGTTCAGCCTTGTACAACACATTTGCGTGACTGCGCCGCGACAGGCTCGCTACGTGACGCTCCCATCGACAGATGCGCGGTTATATTGCGGCGAAGTAGGTTTGATTGAGCCTTGTCAACACCTGAACATGGTTTGCGAAGGTCCGAATCGTGATTCGTGGGACGCGTCCTTTGAGCAACTCAGCCGGCGAAATTGTTGCGACGCACGCGAAAGCGTTCGGATAATCCTGTTCCTCGCATGGACATGCGAACTGGCCAACTATTAACAGCAAACCGCGAGAGTCGTGAGAAAGACCGAATTCCGCAGTGTTTGGAACGAACGTGCGACAGCCCAGTTGTCTCAAGGGGGTGCGGCACGGTAAACTAAACACGCGGACCCAACGAGAGACCTTGCTGCCTCGTTTCTCGGGAACCGTCCCTGCTGACTGTGCTTTGGCTTGGACCCAGATCTGCCTCTTCGCATGACAGACACGGTTGCGAAATTCATGCAAAGCTGAGCCTGCGAGATGTTTGGCAAAACATGTTGCGTTCGTAACGTCGCAGGATTTGTGGTTGGATAAGACGCAGAACAACAAGAAGCGGCTCAAACTCTGACCTATGGATCTGAAGGTCACACAGCATCTGCTAACTGAAGATGTGCCCGAACCCCGCACGGACGTGTTGGTGGGCTTTACACAACCCTGCGCCCCTGGATCATAAGACTGTTGCAGTGCGGCGTGGGGAGATGACGGCACCCCTGACAACCCTCATAAATGTCCGGCCGCCTTACGCCTGCGCATTTGCATTAAACCCATCTACGCCTCTTTCTTGTCCTTGCCTGGAGCGAAGTCCCTTGCCTATAACCCTATTCTTAAATGCACTGGTATTGCGTACTTCTTCAATATATTTGGTGCGACTGGTGGAACAAACAAACACTGCCCTGCATAAAACCGACTCTGCATCTGATATAAACACCATTCGTCGCTCCACCATTCGACACCTACACGCAATCCAGTGATTCTACAACAATGTCTACACCATACGGTCTCCCAACTTCGCCACGAGCAAACCGCGTCATGCTCTCCCCAATCACCACATCCTTTCCATCAAACGCATCTTCCACAACACCATCACCATACTCTGATGGTTCATCACCACGCACGCTCGTGGAAACCCAGCAGTACCGCAACCGCGATTCACTGATCTTCATCAACGCTACAATCCCTCTCAGCCCATCGTCCACGTCTAGCTCTCCCCACAAAGAGAACCCATACGACGGTCTGGTCCCACGAAAGCGCAATGGTCTAGCACGCTTGTTCTGCTGCTTTGGCCGCGAAGAGCGCGCGCGACGACGCGTAGTAAGGGAGACAGAGTTCGAAAAGGTCGGAGAGATGGGTCATTGGTCAGAATACTAAGGCATCGCGGTAATTGCTCGGTGGTGAAAGCCGTTGGATCGTCAGACAACAGATGGTGATCTCGGAACCATCTCCGCGAAGGTTCGAAACATTCGACATCTCGGGCCTACTGCTACAGGCACATCTCGAAACGTGGACATCTCGGATCATCTGCATCCAGACGGGCACTACCGTCCCGGTCTTGGAAACAACACATGCAGCGCATAATACGTCGCATACTTCACACAAACTTTCTTTTGTATATATCCTTAAGAACTTTGGCGGGTCCCCTTTCTTCCGGGTCTGCCTTGCTGTATCGGGCCTTTCGGTCAGCACTTGTATAGAGAGCTTATTTTTTTTTGTTGCATAGCGCCGGTGTTGGGGTTTGTTATCGTCGATTGACGCATCGACTGTTGGAGGTCGGAATCATTTTGCCGTTGGGGAATATAGTAGAATCTAAGTGGTTAACAATCATGCAAATCCTCTTTCTCAATATGCCCCCGCCACCAGCTTAGCTTGCCAGAGTCGAGGTTCCGCGGATCACACCCAGGTTGGCTGTTCGTTCAATCATTGCCAGCGCTGGTAGCGTGCAATCAAAGGTTCGGAGTGCGAGTTTCTATTCTAGGCCTTGCACACAGCAATCGTGCGTAGGCCTCACTTGAGTCTACCGAATTGATCGTCCATCACAAAAGTCGAAAGGGTTGGATGGGCGCCCATGTAGCAGTGGTCTAGCATGAAATACGGATGGTCAACACGTTGTAGCCATCAGGATAGCGCGAGTATATCGGTCAAAGTAGCTGCGGTATTTCTACCTTTCCTGGCATTTCTTTGAGGCGTAAAGCAGATCAGCTTCTCGTAATGCGCCGTGTAGACGATGGCAGTCTGGCAAAAGAAGCTGATGTTGCGCACCCCATCATGATGAGAATTTGCTTCCTCATGGCGTAAAGCAGCATAGCGACTGCCCCCAGGGCACCCTGTACAGGCGCTGCAAGCTCAGGATCCCATGTGAGCCACAGAACCGCATACAATTGACCCCAGCAGGCTATGTCTAAGATACAGTAGAGAGTCGTGATCGTTCTGGATCTGTGGTCATCTGTACCAAGCAGCCACCATAGGACTCGAGAGAGCCGATATGCTGTGGCCCGAAGCAAAGCAATGACTTTCTCAGCTAGCTCCTGAAAGATGTAGTAGCGGCCATCGCTAACGACGACATCGAGTACGACCAGCTTTTTGCCGCGAACAAGTTTATTCGCGACCCGAAGATACAACACATCAGAAGCGTTTCTTTGAGCTTTAGGTAAGGTGAAAGTGTCCTTGGTCGTCCAATGAGAGTGGAGATGGGATGTTTCCAGTGCTGGATTAGTTGGCATAGGGATGATACGAGCATCAGGTGTCCAATCGCGAAAGATTGTATTCCTGTGACCTGATATCATGACACCCACGCAATGGGACTTTCCGGACGTTATCATGACGAGGATCGATTCCTTTACTCTTCGAGTATAGAGACGCCCGACGATACGAGATCCGTGAGGCCACGAAGGTCCAGGAAATACCTGCGAGATAGTGTAGCCAGACGGAAGTTCTCGTATGATGACGGAGCCTTCCTTTGGGTCAGATCTTGCAGCAACATCGGTAGATGTCGTTTTGATATAGATCGAGTGCTCTTTTGCTTTCACCCACTCATTGATCGGCAGTGATTGTACTTCACCACTCGCTCTCTCATACTGGTTCCCGGAGCCTACGCGACGAAGCGGGATCGCCAAGTCGGAAAAGAAGTCATGCTCCATCCGACAGTTGAGTCGCGCGAGTATCTCGCCCTTGCGCTTCAGAAGCGGCAGCTCGATCTGAAGACCTCTGTTTGTCATAGCATATGGCTTGGTTGCGTCCGAGTTGATTGCCCGCACAATATTCCCACTTGCACGAAACGAGGCTGGCATCTGTGCGAGAAGCCCTCCACCACTGTGTGATCGGCCAGCACGCCACGCGAATATTGATTGATCATCAGACTGCTTCATGATCTCCTCTTGTAATCTCTGGAAGGCCCTGGTTCCTTCTCCGTAGAGTAAAGGCATGTTGATATTGAAGATACCAAGAAGACTATATGCACCATCCTCTGGCCTCTTGGTTTCTCGAGCTGATGCCCATGACATCCTCTCCGCTACGCTTGCGCGTTCCAGTAATGACGTGTCGGTCCCAAGATAGTACTTGTCGATTCCGGTGATCTCACTAATATCTTGCGCTAATTTGTCTTTGGTCCCGATAGCCTTCCACGCGACGTTGTACAGCACAAGCTTCGAAGGTGCAAGCAATTCTTGAAGCGTCCAACCTCTGGTAAACCACTTTGATCTGGCGAGCGTTTGGCACCTGTCTTTGCCTTGAGATCTTGCTGGGCAATCATTCAGGTAAGCGTAACATATCTCGCTTTTGCGATACCAGCTCCACATCGAGTTGATAGCTTCTGAGAGTTCTGCACTGCTGGACTTGTCGATGCAACAAGTGTCAACCCAGAAGAATCCGAGACCGTCTTTCCTAGCTTGATCTGCACAATCGCGAATCTTGCGATAGCCCTTTTTGGTTCTTCCCCTCATCTCCACCATGTCTTCGAACGTTACTTCCTCATCGTCTGCTCCCCATCTATGCGAAAGTATGGCATATGGTGGAACCTTTTCAGCGTATTCGACGAGACAGAGTTCGCCGTGCTTTTGTTTCGGGACACGTATGAGCCGCATAACAACAAACCTTTGCAAACGTGATCGCAGGCGCAAAGAAGGACCAAAAAAGCAAGATATTTACATCGTACAATTAAGGTTCCATGACATAGACCAAAAGGAGAAATGAGCGACTGAATGCGATCCAACAGGCCTAAGAGCTGAGCGATGGGTCCACGGGCTTGAATACTTCGGCAACCACGGCGGGGCCGGGGACTTTGCCGGATTGGGTCAGCACGTACGCTTACTGATCGTCCCGCATCGCGTTTCCTTCACCACCTTTGCTGCACTGGAGGCTTAGTAGGTGTCAGATGCTGACATCGCATTTATTTGTGGTTAACGGCTGAACACTGCCCAAGTGGGTAGAAACCGAGCGACCAGCAGTCCGTAGGCGCCCCGCCCAGAGCCGCATTCTCCGCTTACATCCTCAGGGAAAGTAGACAAGGTATTGCTAACCAAGTGATAGTCTGTAGGTTTTCAAAGTGCTATTGATTTGACCAAAACGGTGATATGCTATGTATAGCTTTAGGCTATTAAAGTGGCTTCTACCTGTTTGCAGACATAGTCGACAACGAGATGTACCACCATTACAAACTTTCTTGAAGCAATGCAACCAAACTTGCGTCCGTGGATTTTGCATTGTCTAGGTAGGTATCTCTGTAACGTAAAGGGTGCGCTTCAAGTCGCTACAAGACAATGCTAAATACTGCTGTTTGTTTGCACTGCATATCACGGTTCTTGCCTTCGCTGATGCTTTCTTCCCATGGGTAGTATCATGCGAAGAGTAGTATATAGTACCGCGTGTACCCGAGATCCTCTTATGTAAGATGTGAGGTTATTTTGATGATTGAGGTAAGGACACAAATGCTCAATCTGCTGCTTGAAACTCGATCCCTATTAGTGGAGTTTCACGGCGTGCAATACGCACAGGATAAAATTGATACTCTGTGCATTACGCCGAAGCGCGCATTAGTTACGCCGCACCGCGCATTAGTTACGCCGCACCGCGCACCACGAACCGTACGTCGAACCGCGCATTTAGCTGGACCGCGCATTTCGCCGTGGCCTACAGAGTACGGTCTATGCCGTCTCGCTTCGAAAAGATTCTAAAGGTGTTGTCGGACAACCATTGGGTGAAGCTCCGAAGTCCCATATTGAGAGGACAGAACTTGAGCGATGAAGCGAAGTTCGAAATCGTCGAAACAGCGGTGAGCCAGGATACCTAGTGAATGGATTTGAATGTTCATGGAATATTCTTAGCGACGTATACCCGAAAGCTCCACCACCAGGCTCAAACATGGAGAAAAGCTTTTGCCCAGTGTTGCCAAGTGAGGAGAAGCGATGTGCTTATTAGGTATTTCCTCTCTTTCAAACCATGACAGTACCGTATGTAGAAACTCGTGGAAGCCTACGCGCTTCAGCCTTGTACTAAGGATCCCGAAGATTGGGGTACGGCCGTACGCTAGGATGAGTACACCCGCGAGGGATCCGGGCACATCTAAAGTGACTTATCTTTTCATTTATATTGGAGCTAAAATCTACCAGCAGGAGATGGATGTGGTTAGTATAAACTCATCCAGTCTTGTTAAGAAGAGCTTCACTCGACGAACATCTCCTCCATCATCATCTTCTTCCACAGCTCGAAACTTTGCCAAATAAGTGCTCTCCGACACCCCAACAACACCATCATGCAGATCCAAGCAATTGTTCTCCTCTTTGCCGCTACGGTCTCCGCCTGGGTAAGTTAGATCCTCTCGAAGAGCGTTTACAGAGGCTGACATTCGCAATCTCAGCAATGCTTCGACCACGACGAACATTTCACCACAAACCAGGCCCAGCTGGCTGAAGGCAGTGATCCCAACAACCAGTGGGGATACTGCCCAATCAAGACCGGATGTTGCGCGGATGGCAAGACATGGTACGCCTGCAAGAACGTAAGTTTTACCTCTCTTTTGAATATGCGAGTGGTACGCTGATGATTCGAAGAAATGTGCTGGTGGTGCAGCTTGCAGTGTTACTGGTGGCAAGACCTCTTGCTAGACTCATGAAGCAAGAAACATAGACTAGGTTGCGCATTTAGTTCCTCCCCATAATTACCATCTTCTATCGAACCACTTGATCGTCAAATGACTGTTCCATGACCACTAAAGCTCACTATACAAAACAATCAATCTCCGCTGCCACAGCGCACTGTCGCTGCATCGCCGACTAGACTGAAAAGCTCTCAACCCTCTCCCTTCACCCCCGTCATCATGACCACTACCAAAGCCCCACTGCATGGGGATTTACCCACATATGCGATATCATCATGCAAGATAGTGTTCCACAAGCTTGATAACCTCATTGGAAATACCGTATCGAAACACTTTTAGCATCTTCCCAGACCCCTTGTTCACACTTCACTGCTACCTCAATTCTGTATCCTTAGCTAGAAGATGACCGATAAAGCACCGCGTTTTGTCAACATCCGCAATTAGAGCTACTGTAACTAGAAGGCCTGCATACAGGGATATCAGGAACCAGTGTTGTAGAAGTGCAAAATGAACATTGGGTAAGAGCGGTAAGTCAGGGAGCAGAGCACACTGGCGGCCTCGTTCTCACTTTGGCCATGCTTATATTTGACGTCAATCATGCGACTAAGAATGGAATAAACACATGAATTGTTGAAGCTATTTACAAGGAACAAAATGGCAAACTCTTTCGAAGAAGTATCTTTGAACGTGCACCTATCGCTGCAGCGTCAACACACCAGGCCTGTACGGCAGCTTGCCATAATCTCCACCCGAGCTCGGCGCCCGTCCCTGGTAAAGTAGCTGCAGGTTACACGGATCAACAGTGAACGTCTGATCCGGGTTCTCACGGTACAAGTCACCATGGCTAATATCGTTCGTCCAAGTCGCACCACTGTTCGCCTTGCCAGCGAATGGGTTCTGCTCCGATGCTGCCTGTGGCGTCCAGCTGCCACTAAGACTCGTTGCAGTGAACGAACGGAAGTATCGGCCTTGCGAGCCAATTGCCTCGACGATCATGAGGTACTTCTGCTGGCCCTTGAGCGTGTACACTTGCACGGCTTCGAAGAGGTTGTTGGTGGTATCGCTCATTACGGTGACGTAGTTTGAGCCAAAGCTACCGGGGAAGTTTCCGATGGGCATGCTGGCCCTGTAGATTTTGCCGTTGTCGCCGCAGAAGAAGAGGTACATGTTGTTAGCATCCGCGATCAGGGTCTGATCGATTGGGCCGGTGCCCGAGTTCTGGATGCTTCCGGTGAAGAGCGGTTGTGCGGAAGACCAAGAACTGCCGTTCGATGGATCTTTGGATGTCTTGTATGAGAACGCTGTAGGTCCCCATTGATGAGCGAGGATCCAGGTTTGCTTGGGAGCAAAGTAGAAAAGCGTAGGTGCGACTGCGCCTGCGGTGCTGATTTGAGTTGCAGAGCCCATGTCTGACCAGTTGGAAAAGGGACTGAACATCATGGTGCCCCAGCTGCTGCCGGTATCGTGGTTTGTGGCATACACTAGTTTCTTGCCGTTGTAGTTAACCACGGTGAAGTCCTTCAGGGAGACCCATCCCGACTTGGGCTGCGCAAGCACACCGGTCGATGTCCAGCGGTAAGATGAAGGGAGGTCACATGTTTGTGCTGTAGCGAAAGATGAGCATGCTAGCAGAAGCGTAGCAGCTTTGAGAGAGCTGAACGATGGCATAGTGGTGAGATTTGAGACCGAAGGACTATTGCGCAGACCTGATGAATCTTTCACACAGACCCCAATAACTGTCTCATCGTCCCTATATACTACAAGTTTCACGATCGTACCTAGGCATGCTCAAGCAGCCGTGGGAAAGTTTCGGCTAATGTTTTCGTCTTGGTCAACTTGGCAGATCTAGTGTCTTTAATCTATTGACGATCTTGTCGCTATTGCACGTGGCCGTTGCACGGCATTCAATTCTCCGAAATGCGGGGAACCTATCAACACCCCTACAACCACGCCCGCTTGAATCAGCAATGCCGCCGGCAATCAAATTTCGTCCTACATGCATAGTGCGTGAAGAGAATCATGCACCAATAGGTTTACACGTTGTAACGCCACTTCACTCATCCGAGAACTCCGTGCTCAATCTATCGCTAGCCGCAAAAACTCATTGGAGGCTTCTACTTGAGGATGGAGCGAGGCTGTATATGCAAGAAGAAATTGAGAGGCAATAATTTGGTCACATGTAGCGAAACGAGAGGATAAAATCGGAGACCAACATTTCGGTGCGGCGAAATTTGCGAGCTAGAAAAGTGAAAACTTGGAATGACTCGCAAAGAAGCGCTATGTAGTACATATGCAGAAGGAGCGAAGGGATGCCCTGGGAGATGGAGGTTCTTTTCAGTTGAGAGACCATACAGACGTACGACTTACCGCGATACAAGAGAGCACGCTTGTACAGGATGTCATTCAATCCCTTGCGCAATTACCTAGATAGGCATGGTTTGTGGAGACCTCGGACGCTTGGTTTCGCCGTACAGACTACAGCTTATCAGCTAAGCAGGAACGCATACATGATCTTGCCGATCAGCCGACAGTCTGAAGCTATTGCATGTGCTACTACATGCTGCATCCTGGTCGCTTTCTGTAATAATTGACAACACATACCGAGGCTAGTCTATGAAACCATGTAACAAGTACCCGCCCCGTGAAGACGCTCTGAATAAGCACTGCCAACAAGTGTCTGGTTCGCAGACCGTTATCCTCCCAGACCTTCCTTTCTCTTTCATCGCTTGCGCGAGCACGGAATACGCCGCAAGACGAGCAGCCCAGTTACCATGAGTCCGCACCACAAATTTGTCCACAGGATGATCCAATATATCATCCCATGATTCAATTGAGTACACCCCCGCGAAAGACGCTTGTGTTTGCTCGTGTCGACAGGTTCGGTTAAGCACTGGCTTGAAATCGAAGTCGGTGCTGAGCGCGTCCAGTATGTTGATATCAGCGACCCAATTCCCACGGTCACGGACAGACATCACCGATTCGAGTATAGAGACCTGCGAGTCTCTTCCAACCTTGACGTTCGTGTCGTACATGGGCATGTGCAGCCCGGTAAAGGATAAATGCAAGGACGTTGCGCCAAAGCAGTCCTGTTTGGTTCCATCGAATTTGGGCATGGACACGGATGTAAATTCTAGGTCACGCATCATTGGACCTTGAGGTGGGTTCAGGAGGACAACCCCAGGCTTTCCAATGTTTCCAAGGATCCGTTTTAGGACATGAGGCTGGTGCCGCTTCAGAGGGTCACAGACTAGCTTTTTCAGCGTCAGATTGGGCAGTTTTAGTATCGCCAATCAATACGTATAATGCGGATAATGAACGAAAGAAAGTAAGAAGGGAGCGGGGCCAACACTGTAGCAGCTTGTCTGTAAAATAAGCTGATAAGAGCTCGAACGCCTCCCACAAATCGGGACGAGATTGAAACTAGGTGGGGGGTGCAAAGCGAAGAAATATTCCAGTGACTCACCTGTGCTGGAACATATATGGAATCACCAGTAGACACAGCGATAACCTGATCCAGATCTTCCGGGTCTAAATCGCAAGAGCCTGAGTCAAAATACGATACGATTGCCAGAGCGAGCTTTCGCCGCGTAGCTCCTCGATGCAATGAGCTCCAGTTATACCATTTCGACTCCAACAACGGCTTTTCGAAACATTTGAGTGAGACAGTGGCCCCAGATAATTTCTCGTAGATACCGTCGACTGTTGACAATGCGCCGAGCATGTTGGCCACTGAACTAGGAAAGCCGTGTTTCATGACATGGCTCATGATCTTTGTGTGTGAAAGCAAGCCTTTTTTGTGGCAGTGTACAAAGTCGTCGACATGAAAACTCGACTGCACGATTGGTTTCGAGCCTTCTCTGACGAACACGGCCGCTGTCTCCATATCTCCGAAGACCCAGGAATATTTGCATTGGGCAGTGCTAGACATGTCTGTTAACATGAGATCAAATCCGTTTCTGCGCAGGTGGTTTGCATTCAGAGTGTGAATGCGCTCCGTGAGAGGTATTGCATGACTTCCCTCGTTCACCCAACGATGTTGCATTCTTGACAGCTTCTCGTCCGTATCTCCAGTATTTTCATTAGTGATGAAACGAAACCTATGGTCCCATGTTGGTGACACGGTCGCGTAGGCGTAGCAGGATTGGTTGTGGTTGCTCAAGTCGTCGTCATCCTCCATCTCCGCATCCGCCGAGTCTGAATGTCGGCCACCAGAATGCTTCGCCTTGCGCTTCCGTGACACACCTGATTTGTATTGGATGAGGTAATCTGCGCACCGTATCGTAGGATCTCTTTGCAATTTGTGACGTAAGAGCTCAATGAGTGACTCAACCTCGAGGCCTGTAACACCTGTGAGGACGTTGGCATCAAGAAGCCCAAGATATCGAGGATCACCGGTGATGTATCCGCCATCCTGTTTTCGGTTGTGGCCTGCTTCGAATTGAATTGGTCCGATGAATAATTCCGATCGACGCCTTCCGAGTTGGAAAATTCGCTCAGCTCCCGCTGCGTCCACTTCACTTGCTCCTAGGTAATCCTTTGCAGTTCTTCCCAGTAGAGCCACCCATTCGTAACGGCCCGCAACCGCATTTGCTTCATCGAAGCTCATGTGAACCAAGGCGAAGAACTTCATAGTGGACAGCGTATCCTGGGAAGGAATCTGCCATCTGTTGGTAATCGCGCCGATGACCCCATACATGAACTCCTGAAATGAGCATCTTGTAGGGTCTTCCTGTATCCTACCTTCTGTTCTGACGGGCTTACCGTAGTGACGTAAATGGGCTAGAGACAGGCACCAGTACACCAACGTGTCTTTTGTTTTGATAGAAGAGGAAAGGCCGATACTGAGCTCCCCGCCTGGTTTTACTAGTCGGTCGTCCATATTGACGCGAAAATTTTGTCCGCCAAATACTACGAGAGGGGGATAGAGATGCCACGCAGATAGGCCAAGAATGACCGATCCATCCTGAACCGCTTGAGGTCTGCCGCAGACAAGATCTTCCATCATGTTGAGCGCATTCTTCCAGGCTTCGATCACACTCGGATATACCTTAGTCTGCTCGTTGACAGCGAGATTGAGATCTTTGAGCAAGGTGTGCAACTGCCGAGACTCATTCCGTTTCACTTCATCTGCAGTACGTAGCCAAGCGCGAGCACTGGAGTCCCAGTCGGCGAGTTGTTGCTTCGATATCGGGTTTTGAGCGGCTGCTGACGCGAGAGAAAATTGCACATTCTCGCCACGGTCGAACCTGCCCGCAATATCCAATCTCCGTTCCTTCTCCAGTTCGACCCAGATTGATACCGCTTCGCTAGCCTCGAATATTCGAGCGAGCATACACGCAAGAAGATGCACATGTAAGGAAGCATTTGACGACGTGGCGGCTGCCCATATCGTAGTTCCATCAACGCCTGAGTGTGCTCCGAAAATGGAATCCTTATAATGTGACGAAATTTGATCGTTTGCGATCGTAGATATCTCCGAGACACGAGTGCCGTAAGCCTTGATGAGATTCGGTGTATGCGGACAGACGCCATCAAATAAGGTACCGAGTCGACGAGCAGTCACATGAGTGGATCCCGATTCTGCCTCTGATTTCTTCGCAGTGGGGAGCAGAGATCCTAGTTGCGTGTACTCTTGTGGAGCTTCGATTTTGACGAGAGTGAAATCGAAATTGATGTTTGCCGCGGCCAAAGTGACTTCGCTGGTGGCTGCCGTGAGAGCAGCCTGGAGGCGACCGAACGACATGACAGCTTACCAAAGTGCTGCCGAGAATACCCTTTCTGCCTATATCAAATGTTGGGACGGGCCAGACAGTGAGTATAGAAGCCTCGCTTTGCGCGTATAGAGAATGACGGATACGAAAGAAAAGAAGTGCACACTAAGTAGCAGAGAAAGTTCAGTCATGTGGCAGGAGCCTGAAGCCACTTACATGTTGAAGAGCGCATTGCCACAGCACAAGGCTACTGAAAAGATGCTGACGCATCACCAATCAAGCTGGTTATTATTTCGGTTACGCTTCCTCGCGGGTCCTGCGCGTACATGCAAGCGCTAGTACAGCCTGCATATCTGCAGACGATGACCTCCTTCAAGCCCCCGCAAAATACGCATTCATTTCCATACCGAGCACCAATCTCTCCATCAAATTCTCTTCCGCCGTTCCGTTCCCACTTCCATATCCTTTCTTCCCCGTCAAACTTCTACACACACTTAAAAACACCCGAATCTTCCCTCTCAGCTTGTCGTACACTTCTTTGACAGTCTCATCGACTTTCGCACCTGGCTGCTGCATCTTCGCAAATAGCAAGATGTGGTCGAATATTTCATCGACGAGCGCTAAAATTTTGCGCTGGCGTCTGCGCAGAAAGAGCGAGAACATGATTGTGTCAAGGCATTTGTCGTGCGCGTCTCGTAGGGATGCGATGCCTTCTGTCACGCGTGTGCCGTATTCGCCGGCTGCGTCCTCTTCGTTGATGCGTGTTTCGAGGGTGGAGACGAAGCTATCGAACTCTTGCCAGTGACCGGCGATGCCGCTCTGGAACACATAGCCGGCGAACATGGTGACAAAGTGATGCGCTTCCAGTTTCAACTGGCGCGATTCGAGGTCGTTGAAGCGATGTGGGAGATGTGAGATTACGAAAAGCATGCGCAATAGTCGCAGTAAGAACTTGAACACGAGATCGTACTTGTCCAGAGCTTCGGTGGTAATGATGAGGTTGAGTGGTGTGGGTGGAACGTATTGGAGGCGGAGGAAGTCAAGTGCGGATAGTGCGTCAGGATCCATGACCTTTTCCTGCTCTGCTTCGGTAAGATTTCGGATGGCGAAATTGAGCTGACCTGGGAGCTCGTCATTATCCCTGCCGCTTATGGTTGTGTTGGCCTGGGCTACCTCGCCAGTCTTCAGCAGAGACTGATACAGCGAAGAAGAGTAGTAGCTTTCGCTCAAGACACCACGAAGAGCTAGGCGAAGTTCTGAGCTTGCAGGTGGCCATGACGTGCGTGAACCCAGTTGTAAGCCCATATGCACACCACTACGCATTTGACCCTTGTGACGTTCTGCACTTTCTCGCTCGGGGTCAAACAGTGCTGTGGCAAGCAGTGACGAAAACACACCGTCACCGATCAGGTGATACTGGCGCTGTAGTGTGAGGTGATGGCGTAACTGATGCGACCGGAAGAATAATCGAAGTGTTGCCGCATTGACAAGTTTTGCTTGCGCAACAATCAACGGCCGGAATGAAAGCGAAGATGTTAAGGATAATGGAGGGGAGAATCCGCCATATGATCGAGGCTCCCCTCCATTGAGTAGATCTTCCATCACAAGCTGTACTTCGTCCGGCAATGAACTTGTAAGATGTTGTGGTGGTGCATCTAGTTCTCGGATAGATTGCTCGAAGTACGTTTCCAGATCACCGGTTTGTCGTTCTTCAGTCAGCGCTTGATCCTCTTTGCGACTACGCACTGGCAGGTTGTTGACTGCCGAACCACTGCTGTACGCCAACAAAGACGTTCGAAGTCGATGCTCATACTGCTTTGCTTTGTTTGAGATCGCTTCAATGTCCTGCCAGCCAAACGCCCACTGGAACTTCGGAGGTGAGATTTCAGCATCGTGTAGCCTGACCAATGGATGTCCGGGATGTTGTGTCTTGAGAAAGCGAAGACTTTGTCCTGTTTCGAAGGCCATGTTGCCATCCTCCGGCAAGATGAACCTGGGCATCATCTCTGACCGGTATACGTACTCAGGCTGGTCCTCGTTCAGCGGGTTGGGCTCAAGGGTAACAAAACTATCTCTGGATGTAACGGGTATCGTCTCCTGCTCTTTCATCGTGCCAATCCATTCGGCCAAGAGCTCAAGGCTGGGCTTAGCCACTTCACACATTATGCGACTGGACAGCTGTCGAATGTCTGTATCACCGTCTTCGAGCTCCAGTAAACGGTGGTGTAAGATGGATGCTAATTGCTCGTTGGTCTTTGCGTGCTGGGTTGCATCTACCATGCGTGCGACATGTAACAGAACCTCGCGAGGCTTTGAGAACTGATGTTGCAGCTGAATGAGAGACCTAATCTTGCTGGAATATTTGCCCAATTGCTCCTCTAAAGTGTAAAGAACGCTCGAGACTGTGGTAGCCAGTGCAACCCTTGCTGGGATAGACGTTGCGGACGCAAAAGTTTTGGCAGCAAAAGACCGTAGGTACAGGAATGTGTTGCCAGTGTGTATGAATCGAGTTACCAAGCTCTGCGCGGCAACAGGGCTAAGACCAGATGTCCTCCCTTGAGGCACGGTTGGCTCGAAGGATTTGAGCTTGGTGTTGAAATCGAACAAGATAGAGGAACGCCCAAGGCCCAAATTCCACAGTGATTGCAAGAACACATGACCTTTGAGGACTCGTCCTGCGCTAAGTTTGGTATCATCTGCCTGCAGCGCGGCATCGAAGACCTCTGGGCCAGATTCTGTGATGTACGCTGTGCGCCTCTCGACATGCTGGGAGTTTTGAAATCCTTCCCATGTATGGAATAAAACATCCTTGTTCGCAGGCCCTAGTTCAAGTGCGACCTGCCATATGTCCTCCTCTGGTTCTATGCATGGCGATTCTAACGATATAGAGGATGCATCGAGGTTATCGAGCTCCGGAAGAGGGCCAAATTCGAACGTGTCGAGATCGGGCAGTCGCAATTCGCGATCCAGTTCATGCTTGGGCGCGTACGGGTGGTCAAATTTGATTGAAGCGACTGTTTATGGTCAGTGGTGGTGACGCGTTGAAGATGCATACACGCGACGAACTCACTGTCTAGCTGTAGTGGCGCGAATAGTGCCGACTCATGTAGAGCTGAGTCAGCAAATAGTGTAGACTGCTTCCACAGCTGGTCACTAGAGAAGACATCATCTACGAATGCTTCACCATCCATCATCGTGGAGGCGTGGGGTGGGGAGTCGTGGTGGGGTATGACGCCAAACTTTCGGCTCAGCCCTACGCGGACCCTGGCGCGCCGTCGCGACTTCCTGCAGCGCGTTCGAGCCTTGCTCGTATCACTCTTCACTCCGCCAATTCACATCATTTGCCATCCATAATGCCTCCGCGAAAGAAAGCGAAAGCTAGCGCAGCTTCCACGCCACTTGGAGACACTCAGCCACAAACGCCACAAGCTTCGGGGCCAACACAGTCGCAAGATGAGCTGTTGAACGAACCATGGGCCGACGAGCAGGAAACACAGCTCTTCAAGAGCATGATGAAGTGGAAACCAACAGGTATAATCCCGCATCCGCGCATTGAAATGAACCTCAACTGACTGATTTTAGGTCTCCACAAGCACTTTCGCATGATTAGCATACACAATGACATGCGTTCACATGGCTTCGTGACGGAGGACGCGCCACACACGCGCATACCCGGCATCTGGAAGAAGTTGAACCAATTGTACGAGCTGGATGCCCTCGACGAGCGTGAGAACCAGTATGCTTTTTCAGAGGACCCAGACCCCGACGACCCCGACGAGGCGGTTAACATACCCGACTTCGAGCTCCCAGAAGACGAGTTTGGCGAACTCATGTGGCAGAAGCGCTTCCATCGCGAAGATTCTGCTGCAGCCTCCTCACCTGCCGTTACGTCCATCGAGGATGACAAGACAATGTACCATCCCGGCGTCGGTCTGCTGAAAGACCGGCCAGGCAGCGCACGCTCTCAGAAGGCCGAGACACCTGCAGAGGCGACACCTACACCGAAGAATGCGAAGACGACACGAGCGAGCAGGGCAACCGTGAAGAGTGCAAAGGGTACTAAATCGGGTACTAGTGCTACGAGGAATAGCAAGGCTCAATCGACAGTGTCTGAGTCTGCCGAAGACGAGGAGGAAGAGGAAGAGGAGGAGGAATCAAATGCGGAGTCAGAAGAGGATAGTGCGCCAACGACAAGACGAACAAATCGCAGCCGGGCGCCGAAACAGCCACCCAAGCGCACACGGAAGCGATGAGGAGGATCGAGTATCACTTTCACCTAGGCGTTCATTCTTAAGATACCCCGAATAGTCATAGCTATACAACTCCTTCCAGCATCACGTCTCAAATTCTTCGGACTCGGCATATTGCTCCGCTTCTCTACGCTGCACATTCATCTACCTTACCTTAATCCTAAGGGTCTTTTCATCGAAAGTGTTAGGGATATCCGCGTTTGTGGGTCTGTGGGAATCTTTGACGGTGATGCGTACAGCATGGTTCATCTACTTCTCAATTTCAGTTTCAGACACCTGCACATTATCATCGATGATCTCTCAGATGATTGGCATTACGACAGACAATTCTCAACTACTCAATTCTTCGCAAAAGGTCGGGTTCTGCAAAAGCTAGGTGAAAAAGACCTGGGTGAAAAGTATCATGTGAAAGAACCCGAATGAAACCCCCAGCGAGCAAAAAAAAAGAACCGCAAGGATGTACGAATTGTTGCCGAACCGCGCGGGTGGTACCATAGGATCAATGACGTAAGTACAAATGAACTACCACCACAACTACATCTGACAACACTTCCTCCGCATATTCTAATCTTGTCCTCATAACGATTAACCACCCATCACCCCCGAAATGTCATCCCTCAAAATCCTCGCCAATTACGGCGTAACCGCATTCCTTCTCAGCACCGGCCTCCTCATGCTTCTAAGTCCCACCACCATGGCCGCACTCTTCGGCATGCCCGTCGAAGACGATACATTCGCAGCGGGCTTCGTGCAGTGCATGGGCGGGCGCAATCTGACGTTTGGAATCATTGCGGGGATTTTCTTGCAGCGCCGAGATCTGAGGGCTGTCGCGACAATGGCGAGTATGCTGGCGCTTGATGGTGTGGTGGATGGGTTGGTGACGTTCAAGTATGCGGGTGTTGGGGCAGCGTTGCCGCATTTTGGGGCGGCGGCGGTTATTCCATTTGTTAGTGCTTGGATGTCGAGTTAGGTATGTGAGATTGGAGGGATGGGGGTGAGATTCGGCGTGCTGACGGTTGTAGATATGGCAGCGACGGCAAGGCGGAAACTATTCTTGTATGATGTATATTTATCTTGAGAAGACGCAGATGATAATTCCGCGTAGCATCACACCTATATATGAGATCGTAATGGCGTGATGGCGGTATGAAGCCATCTTCGAAGTCGGGATCGAACAGCATCTCAGGGCAGAACGAGAGTGATACATCCAGATATTCCAAGCTTTCCGAGCACGCGAGCCAGGGCACATGCAACCATCCTCTACCTAGCTTTGTGATTGACAGCGATACGCGTGTGAGAAGTTTGAAGCCAAAGAATGGGCGCAGCGTAGTATCCACCGCACAGTAAGGCGCACGATTGCCGAACAATGGCATCTCAAAGCTTTTCAGCCACAGATGCGCTTCCTCTATCGCTTCGAAAATACGAGGGAAGATTCAGTCGTTCTCCTCCCGTACACCTAACCAAGAATGCTCGCCTTTTTGAAGAGGATATCCACCACTTTCAAGGCGATCGTCCAAGGAAGATACTGTCCAATTGGGCCACGTTCCATCCAGGAACTTGGGTGAAATAGGCTAGTATATAATCCTCTCTACCCAGCTGACACCTCGCAGCAGGTGTGTGAGGTAGCGCACAAAGGAAGTTTCCTTGTCCATTTCGTCTCGGTCAGCTCCGCATCTTGCACTGGTGCCCAGTGGTACTAGTCCCAATTCCATGCCGTAAAGTGATAAGGCTTGCATTCTGTTACCCCATTTCGTTTGACCAATGGCTTCCAGCTTGGGAATGCGGTGGTTATGCCAGACAAACGGGGTCTCTTCCAGAGCCCACATAAAGCGCTGTTTGAGCCTGGCAGAACCATTCTAACGGCGCTGTACGAGGCGGAAGTTCAGGATAGCTTGACGCGTACTCGCATTCAGGATCGCAAATCGTGCGGTATCGGGAAAGTCCTGTTCAACGAGATTTATGAAGACTCAATCGAGAAATTCTTGGACTCCATATTCAGTACCAGGGATAGTGTGGGCGCGGATTCTTACGAGTATAGGCAGGTAAAAGACTTCAACGCGTGGTATATGTCCTATTGTGTGACTGCGTTTGTGGTGGTGGGGGCATGTGAATGTATGTGTCAAGTCTGCTGATGAAGGGACAGTATTCACATATTGTCACACACGTTACCATATGACGCATGCTAGACTCAAATATAACCGTGCGCAACAGCATTGGACTGAGCGAAATATTATCCCGGAGACCAGCGCAAATGTATGGAGGCATCTACTGCGTATGATTGAGGCGTTGTGAGGTACTACAGGGTACTATCTACGCATCAGACACACTCCAAGATGTCATGTGTACCTCCTGGTTGCAGCTTCAGGTTCGTTGTTTACGGTCCCCGATTCGGCGTGGGAATATTCAGCACCCTGTTTATGTTGAAGTCTGATGAGTGACAATCACGCACATCGAGTTGACTATGAAGTGAGAGGGCTTCTCGGGTATGAATTGAATTGAATATGTAGACATGGTCTCTCATAACACACCTACGTCACTCTAATCACTATGGAGATGCTACCACTCGAAATATTTGACCCGATAATCGCCTACGTCAAAGAGAGCGAATACCGAAAATCCGAGCGCTTCCTGGGACTCCTCGTAGCTTCCAAAAAGAGTATACTCAATGCCTTTAGTTTCCCTGCTTCGAAGTGTTTGAAGAGGATGAAGAGCCAATGGAAGCTGAGCACTGAGAACGTCACACGAGCGCTAGCGTAACAGGTCCAACTCTTTCAATCTGCTCTCGTACAACCAACTGCTCCAATCAGTCGTTCAATTAAATTAGCACCAGCATATTTGATCATGCTTTTCCAGGCCAATCCAATCATGCCAGAGGCGCAAACGCTAGTTGACGTTGGAAGCCCTTGAATGTAGGGGGTGATACTGGCGCATGCTTGGACTTGTCGAGTGTTCAATCGCCAGTGTCGTCGTACGCGCGCGAACTACAAATTTCCCAGGTCACGAGCTTCCACTTCACTTGGACCCCGACAACCGATTCCCGTTTGCGCGCTAGCCTCAAAGACAACTTTGACGACTGCGCACTGCCGCCACCCCGCTTGACATACACTTACTTTCTGGTATACAGCGACTCTCCATTTACAACTATCACCCTCCGACTTCCACTTGTCATAACTACTGTTGATTACCCTCACAAATCGCTACCCACACGGCAAGACAACAACATGAAGCTCATCATTGCTACTCTTCTGGCTCTCACCGCCCTCGCCGCTGCGGACATCAGCTGCGACCTGTGCAAGAACCACTACCAGTACTGCCTTGACGTAAGTGCAAATACAACAAACACTTCATATTTGCTAACGATACGACAGAATGGAGTGGTTCCTGGTATCGACAAGGAGGCCCAGATCTGTGCCGAGCATGTCTGCTTCCAGAACCCCGAGGTGAGTGGATATGTATCCCGCATATGGTCTCCTAGAGCTGATATGTGACAGTGCCGTAGATGCGGTGACGAGCTCGGAAAATGTCCTGACAACTCGTGTTACCACAAGGGCTGCGGAAATCATGACTGTGCGCCCTAGGGCCAGTCCTCGAGGTCTCGTTGACAGTAAAGGCGCGATTCACACATTAGCTCACACTTAATGCTGAAGCATCTCGAGAGACCTTCGGAGAGATACCGGGAATATTCGAGATAATTCTGGAAGGCTGGATGGTCATACTACGAATGGATAATGAATCTTGACTCTCCGTCTTACAAATTACTTGCCTTATCCACGCCAGCCCACTCACCAGCTTCTACCCTGACAATTATCTTCTTCAGCGTCTCAGCGGCCCATGCCATATCCGCCATCTCGAGGTACACTTGGCCGCTCAGTCGGGCCCACCAAGCGCCTCCATGGAACATGGTCTGGAGAAATGTCCCATGGTCATCGAGGGAAGTCTTGTGCATCCAATCCCTGACTTCGCCGCCGACATCAGCTTCCTCGATACCTGCTGCTGCCGCATATTCTTTCGCTTTTGCCACAGCAATCGGCAAGCGAATGTTTGCGAGACAGCAATCTGCTCCCAGCGTCCCTGTCTTGTTTTCCATAACTTCCGTGCCCAATTCTTTCGCGACAAGCTTAGCTCCCTCTCGCGCCAGCGTCTGGCAGTACTTCATAATCACGTCCTCGCCACCCAGCTTTTCGCGCCACGCGAGTGCCGCAGGGACGCAGAGATATGGCGCGTTGTCAATCGTGCCGACGAACTCGAAGTTTGCAACATGTGCATTCTGCGAAGTATTTGGGAAACCCGATTTTGGAAACGGCGAACCGATGGTCGAGTTTCGTGGCGCGAAACCGTGAGACGTGGGCAGTGTGCTGCGTATGAGGTGCTGATTGCGCACAGGCACGTAGAAGATGGCGTTGCCGCGGGGGACGTGGAGCCATCTGAACCACCTCTGATCAGCACTTAATCAGAGATAGGGAAAAAGTGAGTAATACCTACTTGTGGCAATTACTAACGAAGAAGTCTGGGTCCAGCTTCTCCAGATCTAGCTTGATGTGTCCGACCCCATGCGCGCCATCGATGCAGCTCAATACACCCAACTCTTTACACGCGGCTGTCAGCCGCTCAAATGGCACCCTGACACCGGGCATGCTGACGATCGTGTCGAAGATTGCGATTTTCACTTTCCCGCCGGTTTTCTCGACGTCAGCAACTTTCGATCTGAACTCTGCAACGAGCCAGTCATCTTCCACGGGGTACGCGTAGGTTATCTTGACAGACTTGGCTGGCGTGGTTTCGGTGATATACGCCACCGTCTTCTCGCATGCGCCATATATGGTTGCGAAGTAGAGGATGTGGTCACCGGGCTGGAAGTCTAAGTTGCGCAAGACCGTATTGATACCAGTTGTGGCATTGGGTACGAAGACCACGGTGTCTGAAGGGGCGTTGAGGACCTGGAGTATGATGAGTGTTGGTGCAAGTAGATTTAGAACGAGGGTTCGCACTTTAGTCACTGCTTCGCGAGACTCATTGATAAGTTTGGGGTATTCGTAGCGGATGAAGGAGTCGGGGCGCGCTTCGACTTCATCTTGGAAATGACGGAGTTGATCGCGAACGGCTTTGGGGTAAGTGCCGAAGGAACCTGGGATGTTAGAGGTGTGTTTCTGATGTTAAGAGATGGTGAATTTCGGTGAAGAGCCCGACTTCCTTGAAGCTTGGACGGCTGAACACCGCAGTGTATAATTGCAAAGGGTGGAGAGTCCTGACCAATGGCTTTATGAAAATAAAGGAAAGGAGGCCGGCTTACCATGATTCAAGTTCAGATAACCCTTCTGGAACAAGAATTCCTTCTCCCTCAACTCCTTTCCAAACTTGACTCCATCCTTCGTTCGGACGTCCAGAGCAGAAATCGATGTCATGATTGGAAAATTGTCTATAACAAGAATTGAAATACAGCAGATGCTAGAACCCTCTTCATATACTCCCAATTGATGAATGACTCAAACGCCAGCCTCAGGCTATGAGTCGTCCCAAGCGATTCCAGTGGACATGATTACGCATGTGAGAGATAGGGCGTGGTGTTCAGTCATACTGGAGCCAACCAGACGCGCAGAAATACGGCTACAGCCGGCGCCGGCTCCACCAGAGTTATTAGTCACCATAGTCACGGCATTTGCAAGCGTACCAATGTTCTCTGACTTGCATTCTTGATTTTTCTTTGTTTTTGTACGTACACTAATCTTCCTAACTTCTCACTTTACGGACCAGAAAAGACTCATCTCCATCGCCTGGATGACAAGATGTGGGTGTGAATTATGTACAATATGTAGTAGAATAAAAAAGAGAAGGGGGGTATCCCGAAAGCGAAAGTACTCTTCGTGTAGATTCATTTTCTCAGACAGGCAAAAGCAGCGCTTATTGAATAACGATATTGACACAAACTTAGATTGCAAATATTAGATGGTGCGCACACCACGGGCCGCCTCTGTCCTTACACGTCTTCGGTACTGCTCACGGAATTGGATGCGGCCGTATGTTCCTCCGCCAACTACGAGGAAAAATAGACCAGCCCAGATGGTGGTGATTGTTACACCAATGGGAGAGATTTCAATGGACTGTCCTGGTACGACGAAGGGCGCAGCGGACTGGACGGCTGACGAGGCGGCCGCGGCTGCGTTGGGGTCGACATTGGTTGGGCCGTTGGCTGAGGTTGAGAATACACCGTTAACAAAAGATGCGTCTCCAGATGAAAGGGTCGTCTCGACGTCTCGGCCAGTGACGGGGTTACGCGCTGCGAGATCGATTTGGGGAATTAGGAGCGGCTTGAGGGACTCCCTGATGAGGTATTAGTTATGATGAGAATTGAGATCACGATAGAGATATGCTTACACGTTCATCGCGGAACCCATCAAGTTGCTGTTGACCCGGCCAACATACATAAGCACCTTCAATTCCGTCATGGTGTTGATGTTCTGCCTCTCGACCAACAATCCATCACTGACTTCCCTTCGCACCGGTGGGTAGCCAATGTCGCGTTTCGAGAAGTTACCGGCCATGTTTTGCACGGTGGCGCCGAGGTAGGAAAGTGTCATGCTGACATCGGCAGCGGTGACACCAAGCCAAGGATCGATGGGAGCAGACACATTGTACATGCGTAGCTCAGCCTGGAAGACACCTGTTGAGTTGTCGAGGAACGGAAGGTTGTAGCAGACGACAATGCCACTTGGATTCGATGCTTGTCCATTGAGATTGCTGAGCGTATCCATGCATGCTTTCTTCGTCTCCTCCTCCCATCTCGCTAGATCCGCGCCGGATGCGTCTCCAGATGCTGGCGATATCGATGACAAAGGCGCGGTGTCGGCTGGACTCGGGTCTTGTCGTCGGGTAAGACTTGCGATGCGCTCGGCGTCTCCCAGCAGGCCCCTTTCCACATCTTTGTTCCGTTGAAGAAGAGTGTTGACATCCCGAAGCTTGATGGCGGTTGCGTGTCCGGCAGCAAGTAGTCCACCGATCAAGGCAGTTCTGAAGAACATTTTGTATTAGTGTCGACCTGCGTTATTAAAGGGATAGTGGGAAGGCTGCGTGGCTGCACAGCAGCTTGCTAGAAGGAGAGTGGTGAACGGCGACGGTTCGAAGGACGAGGTAACGAAAGACAAGAGACCCTAAAGAAACCGGATCTACATGGGAGTCATTAGGAGGGTACACTAGGCCGTCGTACGACTAAAATTCTGACAGGCCTGTGGAGAAACACGGTAGATAGAGAAACCAGGCGTGGTTCCGTGGTGGGACTACGGTAGGCTCGGAATGGCGTGAGCTGGGCACACTGATCACACCGTCAAAGAAGCACCAAGCCTCGAGCGAGCTGCCATGACAGAGTTGAGACCGGTTCTGATTGAAGCTGCGACGGAGAACACGGGACACTTCTATGCGTTCATCCCATAGCGGTTACCATCTAGCTTAATTTAGTAATATTGAGCCGCAAGCCGTGCTGGCCAACCAAGCTGTGGCTAGAGGTCGATCATATTGGTAGCGTAGGCGGTGTCGCATGAAGGTAGCAGAGCTCCTTGAGACAATTGGTGTTGAGGGAGCAAGTTCGAGGAGTACAGCCGAGACGGCTGCTGTTAGGGGCGCTTCCAGGGTAGCACGTGAGACGGGGGCTGGGGCCAATCAGACGCGCCCCTGCCGTCGCTTACCGACGCGCAGTTGCATCCCCGTCTCATCCTCCCTGTCCCGCTTGAGCCTCTCCTGCCATGGCGAACTCCCCATCGCAAAATTTCCGGAGTGCCTGTCAATGCCTCGAGTCTTCCTTACGAGATGTGGAGCTGCTAAGGCACTTTTCAAGGCAAGTGCCCGCTGTCATCCAAAGTGCGATGCCCGACTGGCCCAAGGCGTATCGCTGTCACCGGACGTGCGAGCAACGGCCGAGCAAATGGAGGTTTTCAGATGATATGACACCAAGGCGCCTGTACAAACGAGGAAACCTTCGACGCCACAAAGACGGCGACATGTTGATCCATACCGCGAGGTTTGTCATCATCGACGGGAAGCAGCAAGGTTGTGTGCGGCTCAGCAACAGACGAGCATCCGTCAGTCTGGAAATCGGCATTGCAATTCACGGCCTCACAAGCGTCGAAGGCATCATTGAGCGAGTGTCCAGATCTGACGCGATGTGGATGTTGTGTCCACACTCTAACCGCCCGGAAGAAACGGTGAGCAGGTGACACAAAATCATCGTGCCTTGCACACCCACGGCCCGGCGCAAGACATAAATCGGTGGTCACTAATGCCGCGGCAGATCCTATGGTGACGGTCAGATTTCATACAGGAGGACGTCCTGAATGTCTGCTTTGGACGCATCTCTTCTGGTCCTGCGTCAGCTCCACAGCGTCTCGCACCGCTACTAACGCTGCTGCTTCGACGGGATTGTTGCTTTCGGAACGGCTCGCGCGCCATATAGATTTTCTGGTGATCTGGCACCATACGGCGTTGTCTGGCTGCGAACATATGCACAAGCAGCGCCTTGAACTAAGAGGCGACTCTTAGATGGCCACGTTCGCCTGCATGCGACTAAACCGCAAGGGTACGCTCGTGCCCAGTGTGCATTCGCCCAACACACATCTTGAGGCCCTATATTGTCACCCTCTACTAACGCGCTGGGGAATGCAGGTAAATATTGCCAGCACATCAAAAAGCCTCCGCTGTTTCGCTGGAGAAGCCTTGTCCTGCCCCGTCAGCCTACTATCTGGGCGAGTCGCCTCTGCCAGGTAAGCACGCTGTACTTCTCTGAAGACTGGGGCTCCCGGTCCCAGCTCTTCTCCAGTATTTCGTCTCTCACGTTTCTCGCTCTGTTACGCTGAAATGATTGTCTTGCTTTTTGCATCTGTATTTGGACTCTCCCGGTCCTAAATTCCTAGTTGCTGCAACCATCCCATCTTCGACTGGTATCCCACACCTAGCACCCGCTACAGTGCTACTCGCTAGCTACGCTTTAGTCGATTTATAGAGCGACTTGAAATTCTTGCAGCGATGCAGCATAACTCAAACTCTCCATGGCGCAAGCCAGCGGGAGACTATCCGAAGCCTCAATACAGTCTTCAGCACACCATCTCTATGGTGAACTTGCACGACGATGCGACATGGTATACAAATCGTGGACCTTCGTCCCCTACGGCGTCATCTGTTTCTTCTAGCACCAGCCGAACTTCAACGCCAACCGCAACAAACAATAATCCATGGTCTAACGTCATGTCGAGTCCCGCCTCCACGTACTCCAACAAGTCGGCCAGTTCATCCCCAAAAGACAGCCCGAGTCGTACCCCGCAGTACACAAGTCGATCGACAACACCCACACCTCCCCATGCCCCACAGCCAATTAGGATTATCAACCCAGTAGCAGGATTCGTGCCCATGTCGCCCCCTCCTTCGTCTGGAGATTCGTACAGAGGTCAGGACTACCCAACGGCACCTGTTTCACCGAATCCTTATCGACAGCCTGTTGTGCCTTTGACGCCATTGGTGAATGGATTTATCAACACATCTGTGCTTTCATCCCAAGGCCAGTCGCTATCTGGTTGGTTCTATGAGCTCTGTCGCAAACAAGCTTGGGAAGCAGTGCTTGTCAAGAAGATATGGCAGTGGACACTATCTAACCCAAGGCTTGCGATCCTGCTTTTTGTATGTGATGACGTTGCGTCGTGGCGACAGGCGGCGTTCTTTGACCTGAGAGACGAGAGTTTGCCATTTCCAGAGGACCGCTTGCAAGGCATCGTGACCAATGCCCGGAGAGTTGTGGAAGAGCAATGGCGAGCAACCTCGAAAGAGGTGCCGCTAACCGGAGTACATGTTGATCTAACTGCTCGCGAGACAGTCCCGCTACAGCACATTGGTCTTATAAGACAATCCAGAAACTCTGAAAAGAGCGTCGACAAGGTCCGAATGTATGGAAACAACGAGGACCGTGTCTTTGTCAGGAAGCGGTTCGTGACGGCTCGTCCTTCCCAGAAGGCAGCGATCCTGGAACAAGTCAACAAGTTCAAGCAATACGAACACAAGAACATTGCGAAATTACTCTGCTCATACGCGCAGCCGAGCCATGTGGGCATCATCACGGAGAAAGCGCAGTACAATCTAGACGACTATTTGTCTTTGGCGAGTAATGATTCTAGTCGCCCGAAGCAGTTGGTGGACTGGATGTACGATCTTGCATCAGCAGTGGAGTACCTCCATACTCAGTCGATCTGCCATCGCAGTATTCGACCTCGCAAGATACTCATAGAAGACTCTCGAATCTTACTCGCGCCCTTTGACATTGGCCAGGCAGCCGACACCTTCAGCCCGACAATGGCTACGTCCCAGCGCCTGGATCAGCTACAGACATACTTCCAAGACCAGGCATACGTCTATGCCGCGCCCGAAGCTATAGTCTCACGTGGAAAGCGCATGGCCGACGTCTTCTCGCTGGGCTGTGTATTCCTATCCATGATGACAGTCGCAGCCGGCCAATCACTCTCCATGTTCACTCAGTATAGAGCAGGCTCGACCCAAGACTCATCTTTCCACGCCCATCTCGACCGCGTCGGAAGCTGGCGAAACCGCCTTCACGCAACCACCACCTCGGGCCTTCGAAACGGCATGATTGGATCTGGCCGACGTCTAAGACAACTCAAGGCCGAAGCCGAGTGGCTCAGCGTCATCGAAAAGATGCTACTCCCCCGCCCCAAAGAGCGCGTAAAGATGAGCTTCATCATGGCGACCATCGGCAACGGCGGCAAAGCCATGGGCGGAAACAGGAGGCGCAGCCTCGACAGCGGTGGTTACAGCGGCCAAGCTGCTGCATCGCTCGGAGTCGGCGGAAACACGACGCTGATCGATCTCGGGGTGAACGGCAGCCAGGAGCCCACGCGCAAACCGGAGTTGAGCGTCTTCGATGGCTATTTTCAGAGCCAGTCGAGGCGCATTGAACCGGCGGGGGGATGGTGAATGTCCCGAGGACAAGTGTCAAACACGATCGCAGAAGGTAAAACTTGGCGAAACATGTTCGACATGGTGGTCGGTGACGAAGAGTGCCGGCAGCAAGAGACGTTTATGAAACATGACAGCTCGGAAAGAAGTTCGAGCGCGACTACGCACGCAGTAAGAGAAGGAAGAAACACTCACGCAATGACGTAAACAAAGCAAAGCAACAAGGGGCCATCCGTACCTATCACGATCATGTTTTATTTCGGTTCCGTCTGTTCTTCTGCATGGGTCGGACCTTTGATACCCCCCTTCTAGCGGCGACCCCTCCCATTCCCAGCGATTCCAGCGAGCATGGTAGTGATGATCGCGAGTGCAAGAGGAGGAAATTTCATCAATGGATGTTACGTGAGGTATGCGGCAATGTGAGAAATTCGTGTCTCTCGCTACCTCCAGGGTGTTTTTTGTATAGCGCACAGTAGATAGAGCACCGTTTCTATAGTTGTAGTTCCCTCGTAGCTTCCTTTGTAGGTCTCTGGTACGATTAGAAGAATCTTTCAACTCGGTTTCTTCTGTAAAGTTATCAGATATCGTGGACATTCTTGCTACATCTAACGTCTGCAAATCTACGTGCAAATGGTGCTCCATGATTCTCACCGACATGGTGCAAGACATGAATAGTGAATTGCAACATTCGTCGTGAAATTTCTACACAAATCCGATGCTGGTGTGCATCTCCATGTTGTCACATATGGTACATTGCCCGCCTTCCAAGCGTGCGCAGCTCGTTCATAAACATGCTTGACCGTAGCTCCGGCCACTTCTTATCCCCTCCACCCCAAAGACGTCGTTGCCCCATCTATGCAGAACGCGATGCCACCCCCAAGTAAAACGCCAGAGTGTGGTGAAGTCGTCGGAATATCTTACACAATTACCTCGCCACAGTCGATCATGTTCGGCCGCCACTTGCTCGCGTCCAGCTCGCTCTCCGTGCTGCTTGGCACCGTGACCTCGACGGGTTTGTACAGGTACCAGGCCTTCATTGCGGCTGCGGCTGCGCGTACGCGTGCTTCGTCCAGGGAGCTGCCGGCTCCTTCTCCGAGCTTGTCGGTTCCGCTGTATACGCCCACCACGAAGACGGGATGTCTGCTCAATCGGCCGGTTTCGGAGATTATACGGGCAACAGGCGGTTCGAAGCCTTCTCGTGCGCACAGCCGTGAGAGATCGCGGGTGGGTTGGCGGAAGTCGAATAAAGTGCTGACGTCAAGATGTCGGCTGAGGAAGTGGTCGCGGAAAAAGCGCTTGACGAGGGGCGATCCGAGGTGTATGTGGAGAGCACCGATGAGTGCTCTGACGAAGGATTGTCCAGCTTCGTCTGATGGTACGGGCGAGTTTGCGAGGGCGTGTGGGCTTGGTGGCGCATTTTCGCTGCCAAATTCGTCTGTCTTGGTGATTTTGTGTGTGGTTGTGACGTTCCAGGCCCATGGTGCCTGCCTCGTGAACGCGTCTGGTAGTGCATCTCCGCTCTGTATCCGCTTGAACTGCAAGTATCCAGGGTCCACCTCGCCTCCAGGCTCGTGTGCTGCCTCGATGCCCCATTCCTTCGCTACTATGGCTAGCGCTTTCGGGCCGATGTATGCGTCCACTGCGGCGAAAACGACTTGCATTGGGAGTCGCGGATATGTGCATAGAATATACTCGGAGGTGTAGTATCCGAGCAGCTGCCGCCCGAGAATGGAGAGCGAGGCATTATTGAATTGAGGGTTGGGGTCTGCGGAGGGGTGGACGAGGGTGCGGGCAAGGACCTGCAGGGGAAATCGTTCTGGTAGCGATAGTCGATTCCGTAAGGCGTGAAGCTTTATTGAGGATTGGGCGGCGCTGGGGTGTGGTGAGGGCAATTTCGCGAGTGCGGATGGCCGTTGACTGGGCTTCTTCTTCCGAGTCTTTGGCGTTTCTGATGGCGACGTTTGCTCTAGCGACTCGGCCTCCAATTCTGCGAGTCCATCTTCGGCTGCTGCTGTGCTCTGGAACCGTGGTTGTATCCTGTGGCTATGGGGTGTGAAGTTCGGCTGGATATTCTTCGCGGCTGCATAAAGACATGACGGCCGGCGAGGCAATGGTTTAGCCAGCAATTGCGAGGCGCATCTGGACACGGATAGTCGCTTCATTAAAGAGGAAAACGGGAGAAGACGTCGGAGCGGGATTCGAGACGGCAGGGCCGGGAGCAGCAGCAATTGGAGGCGGTCGTGTGTGTTCCTGCCCTCCAGTCGCGACTGCCCGAACTTTTCTGCCAAGCCACTAACCTCCAGCTCCGCAACATCGTGAACCTCACGTCAAGCACTCGCCGGACAGACACCCCTCGAAACCACACAACCGCACGCAATCATGGGTGGAGGTCCAAAAGTCCCGTATGCGCAGCCGCTCAATGTCTCGCCAGTCACCTGACTGACCTTCACAGGTACCCCAAGCACGTCTGGTCGCCGGCCGGAGGTTGGTATGCCCAACCCGCCAACTGGAAAGGCAACACGGCCGCCGTGGGCCTCGTCCTCGGCAGCATTGTCGGAATGGCCTGGATGATCAGCGCAAGGCTGGAATATCGCGACAAGATGCCTGAGCAAGGCCGCTTCTTTCCGAGCAGATAGTACGGAGCACTTCAACTGTCAGAGGGGACACTGGAGCTAACACCACGCAGCTGGAGCAAGCAAATTGTCGATCACGAGCGGAGCCAGAAGCAGAGTGCTATAGAGAAGACACTATCAGGATAAACAACGTACGATGCAAGAGGAGGCTCACTGACGTCTTGCCGACAATACAACACGATTATATTCATCGAGACCTGTTCTTATATTCTGCGAGTCGATCTTCGACTTTGACCCCGTTCCATGTCTCTCCTTGTCCGTCACTTGCCAAAATCGGCATACCCACTTGCTCGATCGCAAAGCTCGCCGAGATACTCCCCCAAGCCGCAGCCTCCTCCAGATTCTCAATACCTGGCGCATCCCCAGCACGAACCAAGCCGACTGCTAATCCACCTAGGAAGCCATTGCCACCTCCCGTCGGATCAATCACCTTTTCTGCTGACTGATGGTACGCAGGCATCCAGTTGCGCACTCCGTGTCGCACCACAAGGCAGCCATCCTTACCACAACGGACGACAATACCTCCCTTGCCATCTAGCCCAATTTCGCTCTGCATCCATTGATCACATAGCTGCTCGATCTTGGGGAAGATGACATTGTCTGTGCCATTCGTGTTTTCACCAAAGAATCCACCCAACTCACCATGATTCGGACTGACGACGTCAACATGTTTTAGTGCTCTCAGACAGTTTTCGTATTCCTCGGGAATGCAGAGATCAGGCACAGGCTCCCAAATGAACAGGGGTCGTGGAGTCGACGCTGCGTCTGATGCCTCATTTCGCAATCTCAGAATGTTCTCAACCAGATCTATGCACCTGAGTGGTGAGCAGATGAGGTGGAACGATTTCGACCAGATCAACGGAGTGTTGGCGAGTGATTCATGGTCGAGACGAAGCTTTGGCGTCATGTACTTGAAGGCTACAGCCATCAGCTGATGTCTCCGGAGCAGAGCCCTACCATTCTCAATGCTTACCTCGATGTTCGTTTGCGCCGTAGCCATTCCAACCTCGCGTCGTCAGTCTGTCCGGAGTCTCTCTCATGACAACACCTGTCTGCCATTTCGCGATGAAGTCGCGCAGCTCCGGCGGAAAGTCGGAGCCGCAGTCTACAATCCAGCCCACCGATTTCGACTTGGGCGGTGGAGAGAACAGACGTGCACCCAGAGCGGAATATGCTCCTGCACCGCCGACTATGTCTTTGACAGGCGGCTTTGGTGGGGGGAATTCAATTTCGTCTGATAGGGATGAGCATGGGCAGGGTCAACGAAGATGCATAATCAACGCACCGATAATGAACATGCCCAAGGTGCAGAAATCGATCGGAGTTTCGTCTGCCATGTTCAAAATGACGTTGTAATTGTCCTCGCAGTCGGTATTATTATTCCAGGCTGGGTTCAAATGCGTCCTAGTTTTGAGTAATCGAGAGCCTCAATCTCAACCTACGGCTGTTCGATCCGCCGCGTTTGAAATACGTCGTGGATCAAGATCCGATTGAGACGTTTGCCAGCTAACGAAGTATGGTCGCGGATGCGGTCACTGGCGCAGGGTGAGCTCGAGCTTGGCATGCAGCTAGCGGCAACGTGGGATCCACAGGGCAGAGGAAGCTCCCGTGCGGCCAGGCACCTCCAGGGCTCTCCATCCCAACTGTCCTGAAACCTCCAATTGTCCTCCTCTCATAGTTGTCCTGCGGGGTCGCACTCACATCTCGCCTTCACATACATATTCTTAACCTCACCTAAGACAGTACTCTTGCGCAAGCTGCAAGCGGCTGTCCATTCCACCTGCCATAACCTGTCTCACCGTCCCCCGTGCCTTCTCCGCAAATGGCGAACAACATGAATAGTTTCACAACCCTCATAAAGCGGTGAGTACAGCCTGCATCCATCTCCGCCTCCCCGAGCCACTCTTCCTGCAATCGTCTTCCGCACATATGGCCACCGAACCAGAGCAGCCGCTCATTCTTGGTCGCAATGGACAGATCCAAGCTCCGGACAATGTGCTGACAGCTATGGTGCGCAGGCTCGAAGCTGCGACGAGCCGGCTAGAAGACATCGCCAGCTCTGCCTACCCGAATGGAGAGCCCGGCCCTGCAGGCGCTGCCAGTGGTGCACAAAGTCCCGGCCCAGCAGCCAAGTTGGCTACCGCAACGAATGCGACACCGGCAGCGACACCCCCAGCCCCAAGCGTACCGCGGGTGATAGAGGCATGGGACGAGATGGCCGACAAGGAGCTGAACACGTGGCTGGAGCTGAGCGGCATGCTCGGAGAGGTCATCGAGGGCCAGGCCAAGGCAGTGCAGCAGGCATTCGCAGCCCAGCGACACTACCTCTTCATTGCCAGCAAGGCGAAGAAGCCCGATGACCGCACCCACATGGAGCTGCTCAAGGACCTGCAGGCCAGCATAGAGAAGACGGACGGCTTCAAGCTGCAGAACCGCGAGGCGGCACTGAAGGACCCGCTGACCATGGTCGCTGACGGCGTGGGCTGTCTCGGCTGGGTCACCATCCCCGGCAGCAGCGCGAAGCCCCACGAGTACATCAAGGAGCTCTTCGGCGGCGCGCAGATGTACGGCAACAAGGTGCTTAAGGAGTACCGCGACAAGTATGATGATCCACTCACTACACCCGCCAGGCGAATCCCAGCTAACAAGCAGCAGGCCAGAGAACAGGACTTTTGTCGACTGGGTGCGCGCATACTACAAGCTCTTTGAAGCCCAGACCGAGTATGCGAAGAAGAACTTCCCCAGCGGTGTCACATGGAACCCCAACGGCATCGATGCGCGCGAAGCTGCCAAAGAGACCTCCGCTTCCGGCTCATCCTCGTCCGCGATCCCACCACCACCGCCTCCGCCCGCGGGAGGCATCCCTCCACCACCTGGACCTCCCCCGCCGCCAGGCCCACCGCCGCCACCAGGTGCCGCCCCGGTCGCAAAGAAGGCGGCGCCAGACATGAACGCCGTCTTTGACGACCTCAACAAGGGCTCCGACGTTACGAGGGGTCTCAAGAAGGTCGACGCCAGCCAGATGACCCACAAGAACCCCTCGCTGCGCGCAACTGCGCCAGTGCCCACACGCAGCGACAGCGACGGCTCACTCAGGGGTAAGAGCCCTGCACCCGGCAAGAAGCCCAAGCCCGAGAGCATGCGGACTAAGAAGCCGCCGCGCAAGGAGCTGGACGGCAACCGCTGGATCATCGAAAACTACGACAGCGAGAGCGCCCTCGTAGAAATCGACGCCGAGCTCAACCAGACCATTCTCATCTCGCGCTGCAAAAACACAACCATCCAGATCCACGGCAAGACCAACGCCATCTCCGTCGACAACAGCTCTCGCACCAGCCTCATTGTCGACAGCCTCGTCAGCTCCGTCGATGTCATCAAGTGCCCCAACTTCGCCATCCAGGTCATTGGTACGCTGCCGACTATCCTGCTCGACCAAGTCGATGGCGCAACAATCTTCCTGTCGCAGGAATCGCTCAACACGGAAATCTTCACGAGCAAGTGCTCCAGTGTCAACATCAACGTGCCGACTGAGGATGATTCTGTGGAGAATGCCATCCCTGAGCAGATAAGGAGTTATATCAAGAACGGCAAGGTTGTTAGCGAGATTGTGGAGCATGCTGGGTAGGATTGTGTGAGGGTTTTGGGTACTGTTGGATGAAGGGTGTTGTGTTGCATTGCGTGGGAAGAGGAGACTAGTGTGTGTGTATGAGTAGGAGAAATGTACAAATGATTGCCTTCACCATGTGTTTTAATCTCGCTATAAGATCTGTGTAGAGAAGGTGATGGTGAGGAAAACTTTGCACAGAGAGAGAAAGAGAGAAAGGTATGCCACATGCAGTGACTGGGAAAAGTTGTGGTTATAATTTAAGTAGTATTGTGTATATCGTGAACCAGTTTTCGCAATATCCAATTGCACGCGCAAGGCTCATGTCATCTCCATATATGTACCTCCTAGTCTAGCCGAACTACTTCGCATTTCGGGAAAGAATGGGGAAATGCTGGATGTGCAATGGTGTCTGGTGCATGGCCAACATGGCTGCGTGAACCCAACCACCAATCTCGAACTTTATTCCTGGCTCGCTGGGATTGTTAAAGCTTGAGAATGATAAACAATGTAAGATCTCAGCATTCTAAGAGTCAAACTCGGTGTGGTGTGGTTGTTATCAATTTTTAGTAGTTTAACTGAGTGTCGTAGAAGCGAGAAAGCACCATTTTTGGAGAAGTTGGAAAAAGTTGGACTTTATAGGTAAGACGTGGAATCGATAAGATAAGCCTAGATGCTCTGGTAGGATTTTTCAAGAGACTGCACTTGGCTTCGGTGCGAAAGAGATGGGGTGGTGGTATGTTGTACCGGAACCGAGCTTGTATATGAGGTATCTTCGAGCACTACAGGACTTGATATTACTCCAAACTACCATACCAAGATTGATGGAGAGTTGGAATGATGTGGGCGATAAAAGGATACGGAATTATTCGTGATGGCGCGTCGAGTATACGATGTATATACCGTACATGTTCAACGCAGCGTTTCTACCCGACAAATACGGGAACTCGCTCATCGTTTACGAGAAAATCTCAAAAATTCATCATCGAGAGAAGTTCCTGCTTCTCGTCACATGTTTAATCAACGTGCATGCAGGCGACCAATGTGAAACATGCTGCTGTAGGAGTATGTGCCATTTAGCTCCCTCTTTGTTTTTTAGTTCTGCCTGAACAGCCGAAGGACACTTGCGATTTTGAGGTTTACACATGGACATGTTGGCCGTAGATATTCTACCCGAGAAGTGGCAGTATGATTAGTGGTATCAAGGTCGTCGCGAGCACTTGGTGTTGGTAATCAGACTTGTTGGGAATCGGATTCTGGTGTGAGAGAGTTGATGACACGCAACTTTCTGGGAATGTTCTTCTGAGATTGTCACGAGCAATTTGTTCTGTAGGCGGACATGTTCAAAGTGACGTCGAAATTTGGTACGGAATATGATGATTTGCACATGGGTTTGTGGGTGGTTTCGTGACGTGGGAGTGGTTACCTTAATATTCGAGGGCGTCTGGAAGGTCGCGAATTCGGTTTGCATACATTTCTCGCGAGACTTGGGTTGATGGTTTAGATGATTATAGGTATGTAGTACAGTAGGTTGATATGAGGCATAGACCTCACTTCGTTTTCATGGCAGCAGCTGACACATGTGACTTTTTCTCAAAGTTACACCTTGAGACTGAATGAGAAAGTAGAGAACAAACAAGATTTACACAAATTTGGCATGGCTCAATAAACACTGATAGTCGTCATCAGTATCATTAGCAATCGTGTTCATCGACTCCACATAGCTCACTCGCGCTCGCCACTGTCTCCACAAACGATGATTAAATTAAAACTGACAACTACCCTTCTAAACATCCGCCTCCGGCATGGCATTTGCATTCGCCCACTCCTTGACATGTTCGAAATTCCTACAAACATGTTCACTCTCATAATCCGGCCAGTACCCGTCCTTCCCCTCCACGGGCTGAAACGTAAAAACATTCACATCCGCCATGCACATCAGGTTCATGCGCAGAATCTCAATGCAGTGGTCCAAATGCGCCCGCACTTTGGCCGGCTCATCGTTGGTGTCGCTCCACCACAGCTTCGTGTAGTAGTCCGGGTATGTGGACATGCGCAGGAGGTTCAGGCAGTGCAGCTGGTGGAATACCTCGAGACCCACGCGGTAGCCGGTTTCGCCGGAGGGCGAAGTGACGCGCATGGCGGTGGAGGGTTTAGCGAGTTTGGGGAAGTCGGACTCGGAGATCATTTGGTCGGGCAGGTAGGCGATGTCCATCCACGCGTTCTCGACGTCGTCGGTAATGCCGACGTATTTTGACGAGTTGAGCGGGTTGGGCAGTTCAAACTTTACGCGCGAGTAGCTGACTTCATGCATGGCGGGTGCTGGAAGATGTTAGTGTTTATTGCACAAGGGTTGAGGAGTTTGAAGGGTGGACGAACAGAAGATGCCGAATTGGTCCATGAGCTTTGCAGCGGAGTAGCTGGATGTGTCTTTTTGGGACATTACGGCGCATATTAAGGACAGCATTGAGAGTGTGAAGATGAAGAGGTTGGCGAGTGTGATGTAGACGTAGTTTCGCCGCCGTTGGCTCTCTTGTTTGATGTAGTTTGTGTTGAGGAGTGCGGCATCTTCGAAGTCTGCTCGATCATCCGATGAAGTTGAGTCGACGTACTTCTCCATTGTAATGTTTCGTTTCGAGATCAGGTCGATAGATGTGAAGATAATAAGAATCTTGGAAGATGAAGGTATTATTCGGCCAGCGATGTGAACGTAAATTCGTGCCAGACGATGGAGTGCGAAAGAAGGTGCGAACCGCGACAGTCGTGAGCAATGGACGGCTGTGTCTGTCTGTTGCGAGTGCAAGGCTAGCAAGAACTGGCGAGGCATTAAGCAAACGGGATCATACGCCGCACGTCACACACCATATCAGGCATAGATGCCGCCTTCCCAAGGCAACATTAGCCAGCTAGCCCCAACACCTGCAACGCCAACTCGAGACAAGCTTTTGACAAGCCTTCTGCGACACGCAACGCGGACCGCGTCTCATCTTCCTGTTGGTCAACACGGCGTTTAGGTTTCGAATTGCGCGCTAAGCCAAGCCGTGAACCTCTTGGCCCTTCACCACTGTTTCATCTTGGCGACGCTAACACAACAGGGCCAAGTTCACAATCGTTTACCACTTTTGACGCAAAGATGGAACAAATTGCTTGGAAATCGTGGAAAAAGCTTCGTCTTGGCTTGCGTATTCCAATGTCGTGGAACGTACTGGGGGCGGCTCAGATGGACCTGGATTTCGGGCCTAGCTCATTACGACAGCGCGGCTCGAGCCTCTACCCGCACGAGAGTAAGACCGGATTACTTCTCGTATTCCAGAGTATGGTACTACAGTAGGGTAAGGTAAGCACTAGATGCCTGAGTAAATGTTAGTATACTCTGTCTACTCTTGCTATATTCGTGTGAAGGAAGCAATCACAGCACTTAGGTACTCTTGCTTTTCCTGTGGAACCTGAAACGCATTGTCTGCTGGATCAAACTGTGCTACCCGAGGTGATTTGGTGTGGTACATGCTTGTCATCCACTTTAGGCTATGGCGATGTTACTGCATGCGGTTGTGCAAGCGGAAGTGTGGACCCGCATGCGTTTTCCTTTCGCCATGCCTTGGCGGCTAAGGAGCTTGACACAAGCCGCTATAACCGTTCTTGGGCAAGGCTTGATGGCAGCTCGGTGTGTCGTTGGTGGAGATAGTGGCCTTGACTATGCGTGCGATGTCTTGCGTCCCGAGATCGAAAGCAGTGTGGAGCCCTTGTATGTGGGAACCGCCAGGAGTGCGTAGGACCGGACTATCTTCATCGTCCGTAGTCAATGCGGACTCGTCTCAGGTGCTCGAGTTTTGCCCAAGGAGTTAAGCGACGTCAAGAGGTGAGGTGATGGTCTTCCTATATAGTGTGAGCAAGTTCCATGAAGAGATGGGGCAGGCGTTGAACGTGCTCATTCCTTCGCACAACCTTCTCATACAGTTTCATCTATTCTTCTCTGCTGGCAGACTATTCGTTCATTCGACATTTATAAATAACACTTACAATCTTCCATCATGAGGTTTTCAGTTCTAGCCCTTTCGGCACTTGCTGCCTCCACTTCGGCCTATGTTGTACCAGAGGCACAGAAGAACAGTGTAGCGGCGCGTATGGTGGTAAGTCTTCTATACTAATCTAAGTACTGAGCTGTCACTAATGTATATACTAGGGAAGTGGATCTGTCCAAGCTTCAAACCTTGTCGCTGCTCTTGCTAGCCGTGACGTCGAGGCTCGTGAGCCTCACCACCGAGGCAAGGGCAAGGGCAATGGTGCCGGAAAGAAGAACAACGCTCGTCAAGTAGACGAAGAAGAGGACGACGATGCTCACTGGGCCGACCTTCACACTCGTGACCCCGAGCCCCATCACAAAGGCAAGGGCAAGAACGCTGGCCAGGGCCAGGGAAAGAAGAACCAGCGCGACGTTGACGAGGAGGAAGACGATTTCGACCTCGAGACCCGTGCGCCTCACCACAAGGGTAAAGGCAAGAACGCCGGCCAGGGTCAAGGCCAGGGCAAGAAGAACAACAAGGTCCGCGATGCCTCACCAGAACCCCACCACAAGGGCAAGGGCAAGAACGCCGGTCAGGGCCAGGGCCAAGGCAAGAAGAACAACGCCCGCCAGGTTGAGCTTTCACAAGAGGAGGATGATGCTCACTGGGCTGATCTCCATACTCGCAACCCTGAGCCTCACCACAAGGGCAAGGGCAAGAACGCCGGTGGTCAAGGTCAGGGTCAAGGCAAGAAGAACAACGCCCGCCAGGCTGAGCTTTCACAAGAGGAGGACGATGCTCACTGGGCTGATCTCCACACTCGCAACCCTGAACCTCACCACAAGGGCAAGGGCAAGAACGCCGGTCAGGGCCAGGGCCAGGGAAAGAACAACAACAACCGCCGTGAAGCCTCTCCTGAGCCACATCACAAGGGCAAGGGCAAGAACGCCGGTGGTCAAGGTCAGGGTCAAGGCAAGAAGAACAACGCTCGTCAAGTTGAGCTTTCACAAGAGGAGGATGACGCTCACTGGGCTGATCTCCATACTCGCAACCCTGAGCCTCACCACAAGGGCAAGGGCAAGAACGCCGGTGGTCAAGGTCAGGGCCAAGGCAAGAAGAACAACAAGGTCCGCGATGCCTCACCAGAACCCCACCACAAAGGCAAGGGCAAGAACGCCGGTCAAGGTCAGGGTCAGGGCAAGAAGAACAACCGCCGTGAAGCCTCTCCTGAGCCTCACCACAAGGGCAAAGGCAAGAACGCCGGCCAAGGCCAGGGTCAAGGCAAGAAGAACAACTAGATGTTGACCGAGTCCATAATAGTCGAATAGTTTGAATGTGGATGAGAAAGGGAGTGCGAAAGAAGGGAGCAGGGGGATGAGTGGCGGAGATTTTCTTTACCTGTATAGTTGTTTGATGAGGAGTCTTTCTTTGTATGTAAATGGCGTGTAAAAAGAATCGATCGAGCAGTAATGTCATCGTAATCATCGAACTGATTCGCGCTTCTTCCGACGGGATCGTGAATGAAACTCGATCATGGTCCAACTGCACCATGGTAGTTGGATTTAGCGAAGCAACTGCCGAATTGCCTCAGATTGTAGTACTAGGATTCAGCATGTAGTCGCGAGAAACAAGGCATGAAGTGTTTTTGACGTGTGGGGATAAGGTTTCAATCACGTCGCGTCAGTGCTAACAGCCCTGGACTAGCGCCACAATACCGGGCGGAGCTCGAAACTCTATCAAGAGTGGGGTATCTATTTGTTTGTATGAGCTTCATGACTCTGCTTTGTCAAGTGTACGACTTCTTAATCAAGTAGCAAAGCGCGCTCAAAGATCAAGATCCGGCATCTGCAAATCATCGCCGGCTTCCATCCTACCCATCAGGTATCTTGAACCTGAAAACCAGTCTTGGACCGGGTGCTGGCCTCCGCCGGGAAGCCCCATGCCGGGAACTTCCAAACCAGTCACCCCACCCACATTCTGGCTCTGTGTGTAGGTTTCGAAGCCTTCTGCTTGTGCGGTCCCGTAGTTCGACATTGGCCAAGCTGAATTTGGCATGAGACCCAACGCGCTCAGATAAGGGTCAAAGTCTGTCATGTAGTTGGGGTCGAACTGAGATCCATCCGCGGAATTGTAGTAGCTTGGCTGGCTCTGTGAGAAGGTTTGCGACAAGGTAGTATTATCTTGCGACTTGGCTTGCAAGTACAGTTTTGCAACTCGGAGGAAAAGATTGCACATCTTGTACAGCTTGTCCGCACCTTCCGAGAGGGAGCGGCAAGCCTCAAGACTCTTCACAAAGTCCTCGAGAGATGGTACATCTGTGAAATCTGTGTTCTGGATGAGGTTACAGACGATCACAATGAAGCTGCAACACATGTTAGTAATCTGCAGAATGGTTCCATGAGATACTTACGGTGTAAAGGGTGCCTGTTCGCCTCGTTAGCCGTTGTGATGAAGCATATGATCTTGGATTATGAACCTGTAGAATTGACCAATGAATATAACCTGACCAGAGGTATTCATTTCCAGCAACATTAAACCGGTCGTTGCACCGCATGTGGGCCACAAGAGCCGCCCGGGCTGATTCCAAGCATTCATCATTGAAGGTGACGTTATCTGGACTGACTGCTCTCTGTATCAACGAGCAGGTTGAGTAGTGCATAACGACGTCCGAGTAGAAGAACACGTCCTCCAGTTCTGCTAGTGTACCCTTCTGGCTCTTGCCGACAGCAGGCGATTGCGACGCACCGCGCTTGCGCTTCGATGGCAGCTCTGTCTCGTTAGGACCAGTGAAGTTGGTGGTTGCATGCTGGTCTTGAACGTCTGAAATACAGTGTCCATTTGGCATGTCTGAAACTCGGGCATCTCCTCGCTCATACCATGCTTGATTCATTGCTTTCACCAGTTCGATTGCTGTCTGGGTTCGTTCTTCTGCAGTTCTAAGAAAGGCTGCCGGACTGAACAGCTTCTCATATGTTTGGCCTTGCACTCGCGCAACTTTGCACCAGTATGAGAGCATCAGCTTCGAGTCAGGACTCCCCGGTGATGGCTGGCTATCACCGAAGAACGGCAGAGAAATATCATAGTCCTGGATGAAACTTGCCCGACCTAGCCGAAGCGACATGGTCTTGTCAAACATATATATCATCCAGAATATATGCAGCTTGCTGTTCCGGTCCTCTTCGGTGTCGTTGGCATAGGTCGTGTATCGGTGATATCCTAAAGTCTGGCAGAGCCTTGCCGCTGTGCCAACCATTACAGATGTAAGCGACGGTCGGCTCATCTCAACAGCCCATGCGCCGCCTAACATCAAAGCCATGATGTTTTCGTAGCTCGCGACCATGAAGATATCGAGCTGGCTCACTGCGACCTCCATTTGAAGTTTACACTGGCTGACGTAGGTCATGTTATCTTCCTTGTTCATCCCTTCTAGGGGGTAAATGGCGTACTCTTCGACGATGATGTGTATTATGCCATACGCAAGCATTCTTCGAGTAGAGCCGCATCCTCCTGGGTTGTAGTATGCATCGTAGATGATGTCGTTCAAATTCTTCATCTGCAGAAACGGAAACAGCAGAGCAAGTGACATCGTCGGATTTTCTGCTATAGTCAGGACAACTGAACACAATCTGTCTGAACCACTTACTGCTCGCCTCATCCACCATATTGCTTACCGCATCCCAAGGTGGTTTGGCCAGTGTTTCTGGGTCTAGCTCTGCGAAGGAATGATTAATCAGTGAGTAGCTAGCAGACGATGGGGCTTGGCCTTGTTGTGGGGCCAATTCGTTGAGTGCATGTAAAGCAGACTTTACTTCGGCGTTCTGCTCAATGGAAGGAGTACTGCCGACAGCCTTCCTCAGTAGCTCTCGTGCATAGTCAGACTGGCTAGCAATTGCTGTTTCACCCTCGAAAGGTGCTGGCGTGCCTGCCTCTTCCAAAGTTCCCGGGCTCCTGCCAGCCGTCCTACGGCTCGACCGGGACTGGCTGCTTATTTCTGTTGAGTCTCTTCGTAAGTCGAGATCGCCAAGTTTCGTAGCAAGGCTCGCCAGGACATTTTCAATGCCTGCAAGTCGGTCTTCTATGCGATCAATTTTCTTTTCGCTGTGTTCCATGTTAGCTAGCTTTTATGACGCCTATGTATGGTAGCAGAGATCGCAACGAATGGTGTCCAGATGCTATATGACACTGCTATATATATATTTTCATGGCGTCGACTCACTATTCTTCGGATATATGCACTCTTTGTCGCTGAGATTTCTGGGTAGGAGCCGTTGTGGTGCAAGCTTGTCCAATCAGTTGCGTTGGAGTTTGCATTCCGCATGAAACTCACTTAATTTGCTTGCTTTACAGTTGGAGCACGGCATAAGGCGATCGCATCGAATTCTTGTTGAAAGACATGTCAAAAATGGGCATACATAGTTGCCTCATGAACTGACTTTCTGTTTCGACACGAGTCACACTACAACGTGTTGTTAGCCTTGGTTCGATACGAAAGGATTGGATCTGCATACAGCACGCTTAGAGGCAGAGCCATCGTGCGAAACATCGATGTCATCTCCATCGTCCATTTTGAACTCGTGGCTTGTGAATGCGAATTCCGCTAAACACGAGTGAGGTGCGACTGTGAGAGGAGAGTTCGGGCGCGCATCTCTAGAGCTCCGCAACGCCGAATCTTAGTAGATGGTTATGTCATCAATAGCTGAATTCAGCGATCAGGCAACAGCGACACAATTTCTCCAGCACTGGGAAGAATCATGGTGCACATCAAGAGATTATCCAACGCTGCTTATTTGGCAGTATCTTATTGTTCTGTGCTTCAGTACTGAAATGAGATGTTGGGCTCAACACGTCCGTTCATCTCGTTGGCTTGATCTTGTGTAAGTTTGCAAAGGTTCCTAGCATCGGTTATAAGACTATGTAAGGCAAGAAGTGATGCTTACAAGGATCGAATGCGCCGAGCGCAATCGCGAAACGGTGACGTCGATCGATGCACAACCAAACCCTTTGAGAACGCATGCACGCATCGGCTCACCAAGCCATCGCGAATCGTTCGCGAATCAGGGGTCTGAGGTTCCGGGCACCGCGGGCCCCGTCCAACCACCACGTCTACCTATAGCTGACAGGCGTGCACACCCGTTTGAAGGGAGTTGTCGCAACACGCAGCTAACCAGTTTAATTCCTACACATGTCGCTCACTGAGAAGGAGCCCTCGCCGTCGCCAATACGGCGTCAAAGCGACGATGCAAAGAAACCTACAAATGACGGCAAGATTGGACCAAATGAAGCGAGAAGCGGGATGAACCCCTACTTTGTGAGTCTCTCTAAGCGCTATACCAAGAAGATATGGCTGACATATCACAGCGTATTTTCACATACGCCGATGCGCTGAGTTGGACCCTCAATATCGTAGCTTTCGTTGCAGCCATTGCTGCTGGCGTATTGCTGCCGTTGATGAACTTGGTATTTGGTAAATTCGTGACTAGCTTCACTGGTTTCGGTACTGGCGCAATTTCGGCAGCAACATACCGCGCAGACGTGAACAAATTCACGTCAGTCTAGCACACTTCTGGCATTTCAATGATGTAGCTAACATGTACCAGACTGTACTTCATATACCTCTTCGTTGCGAAATTTGCGTTGGTGTACATTCACTCAGTAAGTTGCTCAACAAGATCACTACACCGATTGTTCCTCCGGCCAGACCTATGCATTTCAGCATCTTTTCACGAGAAGCTTATTAGTAATCGCAGCTGCTCACATCACATAGGTATGCATTTCAATTGCCGCTATACGAACGACCAAGGCTCTCCGGGTCGACTTCATCAAGCATATCTTACGGCAGAACATCGCATACTTCGATTCCGAGTCTATTGCATCCGTCACTACTCAGGCAACGACGAACGGAAATAATGCATCTAATGGGATTTCTGAAAAGTTGAGCATGACAATCCAAGCAGTGTCCACTTTTGTATCGGCATTCGTTGTCGCATTCACCGTTCAATGGAAACTCACGCTGATAACTATATGCGTTGTTCCCACCATCGTAGTGGTAGTGGGCATATGTGTTACCCTTGCCACCAAGCACGAGTCCCGTCAACTCGAAATCTACTCAACGGCAGGTCTGTTGGCTGAAGAAGTCTTTTCTTCCATTCGCACAGTGCATGCTTTCTGGCTCAACCCTTTGCTGTTGCGCAAATTCGACAAGTTCTTGGACGAAGCCATGGTGGTTGGCATGAAGCTTTCGCCTGTATTCGCTGTCTTATTTTCGACCGAGTTCTTCTGCGTGTATTCAGCGTACGGATTGGCGTTCTGGCAGGGTATCAGAATGTACTTTAGCGGGGAGATCCGCGAGAGTGGTGATGTGTAAGTTGCGTTACGACTTTCTGATATAGCACAGCTGACCAGTATAGCATCACGGTGATATTTGCAGTGATCGTTGCAGCCACAGCAATGACGACTGTAGCGCCTAATGGTATGACTTTTGCGAAAGCATCTTCCTCCGCACAGGAGTTGTTTCGAACGATTGACAGAAAATCGGAGATTGACCCATTGAACGATGAAGGGATCGTTCCGGAGACTTGCGACGGAGTAATTGAAATCAAGGACATTACGTTTGCTTATCCTGCAAGAGCAGACACTACTGTCTTGAATGGACTTACATTGTCTGCACCAGCACGCCAGACAACCGCTTTGGTAGGAGCAAGTGGTTCTGGAAAATCCACCGTTATCGGCCTTCTCGGTATGTATCTTGTGTGCCAATTATTAAAATCAGCACTGATGTTTCGTTTACAGAACGATGGTACGATCAGCCTAGTGGAATAATAACCCTTGACGGTATCGATATTCGCGAGCTCAATTTGACCTGGTTGAGAACGAATATCCGCCTTGTCCAGCAAGAGCCTGTGCTATTTTCTGGTACAGTCTATGAGAACGTCGCATCTGGGCTCTTTGGGACAGATAAGGCAAACCTGCCCGAAGTCGAGCAGCGTGCTCTGATCGAGAAGGCATGCAAAGATGCTTATGCTGATGAGTTCATTGCTCAGCTTCCCAAGGTACGTCTTCGCGTTGAGGTTGCGGACCACTGCTAAATTGCACAGGGCTATGACACTCAGCTCGGCGAACGCGCTATGAATCTTTCGGGTGGACAGAAGCAAAGAATTGCCATTGCACGTAGCATTGTCTCCGAGCCGACAGTACTTCTCCTCGATGAAGCCACGAGCGCCCTCGATCCCAAAGCCGAAAAGATTGTTCAGCAAGCGCTCGATCGGGTTTCAAGGAATCGCACAACCATCGTCATTGCCCATAAGCTTTCTACAATACGAACGGCCGAAAACATTGCTGTCATCGCAAATGGTGCCGTCGTCGAACAGGGTGCGCACGAGGAGCTGTTGAAACTCGACGAAGCATATGGTAAGCATTGAGATGAACAATACTTGTATATCAACAAAAGGCTGATCCACTCTCAAAGCTCGTTTGGTCAACGCACAAGATCTTGGTCAAGCTGAGGGTGATGAAGTCGTAGCCGAAGAGAAGACCGCTGAAAGAATCGCCCTTGTTCGAACACAGACACAGACACAGGGCGCGCCCCAAGTCTCCATTGATTCTAAAAAGAATGGCGCAGACATTAACTTGATCAGCTGCATCTTCATTGTACTAAAAGAGCAGAGCCATCTCTGGAAGTTATTCATCATTCTCGCTATCGCGACGATCGCTGGAGGTAAGAATGGCACACTGCGACTGCGATCCTGAAGCTGACAATGATAGGTGCGGCGTATCCAGCCCAAGCCATATTGTTCTCACGGGTGATTGGAGCGTTCCAACTGTCGCCAAGTGAAGGGGTTGATCAAGGCGACTTCTACTCTCTGATGTTTTTTATAATCGCGATCGGCATCCTTATGGTATTTGCTACCGTTGGCTGGGTCAGCAATATCGTCGCACAGCACGTCTCTAGAAGGTACAGACATGAGATATTCGAACTGATTGCAAAGCAAGACATGGCCTTTTTCGACGATGAAGCCAATGCCAGTGGAGCGCTAGCCTCGAACCTCTCGAACTATCCCAACAACATGGCCGAACTTCTTGGCTTCAACATCATGCTCATCGGCATCAACATCGTCAACATCCTTTCCAGCTCGATCCTCGCTATCGTCGTTGGCTGGAAGCTTGGTCTGGCCGTCGTCTTCGGAGCGATGATACCTATTGTATTCTCTGGCTATCTCCGCATCCGCCTTGAGTTCAAGTTGGAAGAAGACACCGGCAAACGATTTGCTAGTAGCGCCGCTCTAGCATCTGAAGCTGTATCAGCCATTCGTACCGTGTCAAGTCTTGCGCTGGAGCGACACATTCTTGATAAATATCAAGGGCGCTTACAAGGTGTTGCGCGGAAGTCGATCAAAGCCTTAGTGTGGACTATGTTTTGGTACTCACTCACCCAGTCCATTTCATTTCTAGCAATGGCCTTGGGCTTCTGGTAAGTTATCCGTCTCCTGTTCTCCGGCAAAACTTGACGTCTCGCAGGTATGGCGGCCAACTCATAAGCAATGGCGAGTACACCACGACACAATTCTTCATCGTCTTTATTGGCGTTATATTCTCCGGAGAGGCAGCTGCACAATTCTTCTCCTACACATCCAGTCTTACCAAATCTGCTACCGCAGCGAACTACATTTTCCGGCTGCGGCGTCAGCAGCCTGCTGTCCAGGAAGATTCGTCGAAACCACCGTTTGAAGGCGATGATGCCAAAGGGCCGGCGCACATCGAGGTACAGAACGTCGCTTTTGCGTACGAGTCGAGGCCGCATGCGAAGGTTTTGGAAGGGATCAACATCGATGTGAGATACTATCCCCCTTTGAAAGTGTTGCAATTACTGACGACCGCCAGGCTCGTCCCGGCCAATTCATAGCACTAGTCGGTGCCAGCGGATGCGGAAAGTCGACCATGATCTCGCTTCTCGAACGTTTCTACGATCCAGTCTCTGGGTGCATTTCCTGCGATGGCGCCAACCTGCAACATCTTTGTCCCAGGAAATACCGCAGAGATGTTGCGCTTGTGCAACAAGAGCCCGTCTTGTATCAGGGATCTGTACGCGACAACATTGCCATGGGGATGGAGACAGACGTTACGGATGCTCAGGTCGAAGCAGCCGCGAAGCAGAGCAACATTAGCGACTTTGTCGCTTCCTTGCCCGAAGGGTTCGCAACCATGTGCGGAAGTAGAGGGACGCAGCTATCTGGAGGTCAACGCCAGCGCATTGCGATTGCACGTGCTCTGATACGTGAACCGCGATTACTCCTTCTTGATGAAGCGACTTCTGCGCTCGATACAGAGTCTGAAAGGGTAGTACAGGCTGCCTTGGAACAAGCACAGAGCGGAAGAACGACAGTCGCAGTAGCTCACCGTCTAAGCACCATCAAAGGTGCTGATCTCATTATGGTGTTTGCGAGGGGAAAAATTCTTGAAATTGGCACTCATCAGGAGTTGTTGTCGAAGCGAGGTGTATACTACGAGATGTGCCTAGGGCAAAGTCTCGATCGCAGCATACCAGCTTGATTCAGGGAGCCCCAAACCGGCTTTTGTTGGTGTTATAGAGTCCTTAGTATCCGTACATCTTTGTAATATTATTGTAGCAAGATATCACTTGACCATGACGACGACGCATACGACATTCATCGTAAGGTTGCATCTGAGGAGACATCAGGTTCTACATGACGTGGTTGGGCTGGATAGTGTATCTATTTGGAGACTAGAAGAAGTATTTGTGTTCTCTTCCATGCGGCTGAGGGAAGTGCCGTGGTCGCATTATGCAGGCCAGGCTTATGTCATCAGGGACCAGTGCACGGAATCCGGTGAGCCCGCCACATCTCCGCTTCACCCCCGTCAAGCCTCATACTGACAGCCACTGGTGTCGCAACCCCAGGAAGCCTGTACTGTGTCAAATTCAACCCCGGAGAATGTCTCGATAATAACGAAGCGCGCCTCGAGTGGTTGCCGCCGTGGAGTGGCTGCCATGGCATTCTAGCTCCCAATGAGCTACAATCCCAATTATGCGCGAAGTATCCATCTCTTCTCTTTCTCATAAACAAAATTGGGAGATCATTCGAAGCTTGCCTTTCCGCCAAGATCGGCTCTTATCTCTCTTGACACAGCGGTACCCGCCCATCGCCTGAAGCACGTTGTGCTGCATCATGGCTCGTCAAAACCGCCAAGATGTCTCAGATTTTCGTAGCAGCCAACCACCAAGCTGCAACCACCACAGCACCCTTGAGAAAGCAATCAAAGCAACTTGCACTTTTCTAAACTGTGTCGGGTGCTTGTGTTGATCCCACGCTGTGCGACTTGGCTCATGGCAGCCTCAGTCCATTTGACGCGGATCTCGACCAAAAAGATGCAACCCCGTTCCAACGACAGCTATCAGAACACCGAATCCCCGGAGCTTAATTGAGTCGCGACCCACATGAGCATCTTGGAGACAATACGTGCTCGAGAACAATGCCCCAGGCGACAAGCTTCCAAGGCGCCACCCGCGTTCAAAGCATTGGCGTGCCCATCCTCAGTAACTTTCCTTCTCTCCGCTTTCCTGGTCGTTCACGCACCGCGAAAGTCAGGCCATACTTACCTACTACACACCGTTGACCGGATTCACTCTTTCGATTCGTAGTCCTGGTGACCTTTCTTTACATTGAACAGTCACCCTTAGGGTCTACCAGTACAGACCAGAAATATTCGTAATAATACACATCAATATGGCCCGTTACCAACTTCGTCGGCCAGCGCCCGTAAAGATCATTCCAAGGCGCAGTCGTCGACAAGCCACCAGCGCAAGCAGTGCTCCAGCACCTGGACCAACAGAGGCACCGGAAGCAGAGGAGGAAGAGGAAGAGGAGGAAGATGAGGGTCTAGAAAGTCCAGATTCCCCAGAGAGTAGCCCGTCGACAGCAGGAATGGCATCCGAGAGCGACGATTCAGAGTCGGATGATGATGAAGAGCCGGAGGAGCCAGAATCACCAGTTGCAGGAGAGCAAGCAGTTTCCTCTGGCCAACCTATGTTGCCATCATCCAGCGCACCTGCTAGTATCCCAGCTCCATCTACTACGGCGGCACCAGGTGTGCCCTCAGGTGCTCGGCCTGGATTCGCCGTCAGCTTCTCGTCGCAGGGCAATATTGCTGCTGCCCCTCAAATCACAGTTTCACCTTCTATGACCACCACCACCCGACCGGCGAACCCAGCAACTGTCGCTGCTGCTCCAACGAATAACCAAGTATCACCTCCCGCACAATCAGAGAATGCTGGTCAGAATGCGGGGCCGCAGAAATCTTCTCCGCAAGAAGAAAGGACAATGATCACCAAGGGTGGTGCAGCGGCGGCCATTACCCTCAGCATCATAGGTAAGACTATCCCGCACATTATGATTATACATTTCTGACCATGACAGGTGCACTCGCCATCATCGTCGCAGCGGTTGTTTTCATCAAGCGTCGCAAGCGTCGACAATACAACCGACGCTTGCCCGACGATCCCTTCTATCCGGGCAATACAGGGTCTCTCGTCGCTCCAGAAACAGCACATGTCGCCAGCGACTCTCGATTCGGCGGTGGTGGATCACATCTTACGCGCTCCACCGATCGAAGCGAATCACTCTTCGGGGCCGCTCCATACATCCGTCCAGAGACAGTATCAACAGAGCGCAACCGATCTCGCTTCCCCATGGGCCAGCCTGTACCAACGCCAAACCCCTTCGCAGACCCACCGCTCAACAAAGCATACGATGTCTTAGCTGGCCGACCGCGCTCGACCACACTGACAGACCGTGGCAGCTGGGTGAAGAACCCCTTCCGCAACCCTGAAAGTGAGCGCTTCGATCCCTTCGGCGAATTACAAGAAAAAGCACGTGCGGAGCGCTTGCGTTACGTCGAGGTAGCAAGACGCGAAGCAGAGTTGGAGCGCGAAGAAGAAATGCAACGCCAATTCGGTATGAAGGAGAAGATGGGTCTAGGCGTACCCGAAGAAGTGAAGAGGAAAGGAAGCGGCGCGACCTTCGAGGGAATCGGAGTCTTGGACAGAAGCGACGGAGCGGGTACCTACCGTTCAGTCTAGAGACGGGTCGTTAATTTGTTTTATTTCATTTCGTCGTGTCAGTATGCTAGGGCAGCACATGCTTAACACTGGTCTCATACGGCAACTGGGTTGTAAGATATTATAAAGACGGGCACTGCATATAATTCTAGCAAATATACTCGGATTATTGCCCTAGCCACCTCGTGCGAGTAACCAGGTCCCCTAGGCTTGTGCGTCGAACTTCGGGTCTCGCGCGTTTAGTCCGTCATTGTATTCGATCTCTAGTTCTTTCTCCACGCCGTCTTCGTCGACGAGCAAAGCGTGGTTTCGGGAGATCAGATGCCACTCTTTCTCATCGTACGTCGTCGGTTCGGATGCGACAATCGTGTGCTTGCCAATCTTCTCGCCTTCGTCTAGTACTGAATCTTCATTCACGATATCCTTGCTATCGGGGTGACCCGGGTACTTCGTATTCAGTGTGCGACCCGCAAACTCGGACCAATACAGACTCGGCGGCTGTTGCGACGCATGATTGCGAAAGCGAATGGCAAGAAGTCTCGTGCCGTCTGTCGTGCAGAAGTTGAGAGAATTCGGTGTGTTCGTCTCGCCCAATTTGTCGTGCTGGAGCTGCAATATCTGCAGTACGGTCTTGCGCATAGCCACGAACATGGCTTTGAGCGAATATGGTTTGTCCCAACTCTTCTTGTCTCCATGGTTCGTCAAATTCGTCATGTACAATGCCGCTGCATGTTCCGAGTCCGTAGATCCTAGGATATTACAATACGCGTCGAATGACAGGAGATCAGTGAGGTCGCGGCGTATGGCAGAGAAGTTCGAAATGACACCGTTGTGCATGAAGATATGCCTGCCAAATACGAACGGATGCGAATTGACTTGTGTCACAACACTGCCACTGCTGGCGCGGATGTGTGCGAACACGCATCGTGTTTCTGTGTTTTCGCACAGCGATTTGAAGTTGAAGTCATTGATGGGCGGACTTTGGGATTTGTACAGGGCGGGACGGGGGCCAGTGACGTGCTTAACGTAGGAAGAGGTGGCTTCAGTGTACCCTGGTAGCGACATGAGTATATATTGAAGAGCATTGAAGTAGATAATGAGCCTCTGAGCCTCTGGGCAGTGCAGTGTTATTGCACAAACCAACAAACGTCAGACTATTTTGTGGTTCATCTGAACACAATTGATCACTGGAGTGGCATGTCACTTACAAGCAATGCCTAATCCATCCATATTCAGCAACGAGTTGCGCATGCGGAGAAGTTCATCGGATGTATGATCAAGGTCCTTGTCCTTCTTATGAGGTAGAAGCCCTGGTAGGTAGTGCTCGGAACATTGCTTGCTGATGCTGTTCGCAGGTGTGATAAGGACGTCGGACAAGAGACATGGCTCTGTAGGAGATATGTAGGCGAACCAACGACACATGGTTGAAGTCAAAGGACTTTTGGCTCAAAATGATATAAGGTCGCGGTCTTGGCTTCACACCGACCAGATAGGAAGTGTCCCAGGTGCGATTTATGTCTGCGATCGTTGGACGCTCTCAACGTTGTGGTTGCAGTTGCAGTCGTGAAGAACAGTATAGTATCGGAGTTGGTGCGCCTCTAGATACGTGTAGGTCGTTAATAGGTCGTTTATAGTTGGATATCCCTAGTTGTGTAGTACGGTGGAGAACACTGAAACAGTAGAGGATAGACTTAAGAGATGCGATCGGTAAATATTAGGCAAGAGACAGCGGCGCTACAGATGTCCAAGTAAGGGCGATATAGCAGCTGAGGGTCAGCTTTTCGAAGCTCTCGTGATGGGATGTATGATTTGCCAAGAGCGACACCTAAGAGTCGTAGAAGGCACAAGTGAGGGCGTGTCAAGCGGGGCAGGTGGGGTACCGGTAGCTAGTGCGATCGGAGAGGCCAGCAATAAACGTTTTGCAAGCAAATGCCATATCGCTGTTTGGGAACACACCTGTCACTCGGTCAAGAGCACTGAACATGCTCGGATTTGCTAGGCAAGGATGCGATCAAGAAGTACGTGAATCCGGCAATAGAAAGTCAACTTGTGTTTTCCATACAACCAGATTGACGTCGCATACCTTGCTTTCCTAGACGATAGCTCATAGGAACTCATCTGCAATGGACACACATGTGTACTCACTATAAGTAGTTTGCGGCGTTGCACCGAAACTATGCGGTCGATAACGTTGTCCATGATCTCCATCGCATCTGTATACAGTTTGGGAAGGAAGTACCGTTCAAAAATGCTACGCTACTCTTTCTTAGCGATATCGAATTTCTGCTCTTAAGTCGAAGCAATGAGGTATTGTGTCGAAGGAAACTATGCTTCAATCGACACATCCGGCTAGCGTGGTTTCGAAGTGGGGCACATCGCGTGTCTTGCGCGGAGGACAAACCCCCAACATCTCCTGATTCATCTACATTGCGGCGCATTCTAGAATCAACCACCTGTGCCCACTATTTCTATAGACATACATTCGTTATTCTGGGCCTTTGGGGAAAGACAAGGAGAAGCGGACAAGGAGCTTCGGGAGTAGAACTCTACAGAAAGAGCAAAGCGCGTCACGATATCGGTCAGGTGACCACTCGAGAAAGAGCAGACCTCAATTGAGCATCCGGGAGAACTTCAATACTGGAAAGCACTCGCTACGAACCCCGAATTGAGATAGATACTACGCCTAGCGTAGACGACACAGCAAGATCACACATATACACACTTGCGGGTCACGCCTTCACCTGCACGATACACCCATAGCCTTCACACATCCCTCTTTGGTTCGCACACCACGTCCTGGAGAAACCATCACTTGGCCATTCTCAACGCCCCATCCTCTCCAACCAGTCCTCGAAGCCATGGACAACCTGTCATCCTACCAACGCCACAAAAGCACCGCCAACCTTCCCCTCCGTCTCGCCATGCGCCTCCTCGAAGTTGTAGCCCTCGCGGCCGCAATGTTCATCGTGCCCACTCTGATGCATCGCATCGTCCAATCCCTAGACGACGTCTACGAACTCCTGAGCCGACGAGCGCGCTCACCGTATGAGCCAGCTGTGCCCTACACTAGCGTGTTCATTGCGACTGTCTTGCTGTTGGGCTGGCATGTCTGGCTAGGACGACTGAGCTACAAGACGGTTGTTGAGGGATCTGATGAGAAGGGAAGGGTGTCTTGGGGACGTGTGCTGGGGCGTATTGTTGTCCCGTTTCTGCTACTGTCGCTTGGGCTGCAGTTTGTGTGGGAGTTGTATGCTGGAGTGAGTGGTCCGGCGCGAATGGTCGTCACGCAATAGAATAGGCGGTCTTTAACATTGCATGCTATTGAATTCCATAGAACCATTCATTCTGTTCCATCAAGCCCAAAGTTCCAAACCCCACGTCGATGTTGATGGATTTGCCGTCACGTGCATCAAGCCCCCTGCAGCATTCTATCCATAACAAACATCTGTAACATTCGCGCCTACATCCATGACCGCACTTCCAACAACACCACCACCACCACCACCGATACCCCCGTACATTCTGCACGCATTCTAGAAATCGCGCACTTCGGCCCAAGCCACCGAGCACCAATCTGCGCGCCCCACACCTGGGCATGCACAGGCCCCCCAATGCGAAAGCTTGCAATCAGCCGCACCGGGCGTGCGCCCAGCGGACTACGTCAGCCCAGGCTCGCGTACACCCGAGTGATTGGTTCCAACCGGCGCGCCTCACATCGGACCGAATTCCTCGTTATTTGGAGGAACTGCACGCAAGGCATGCATGGCTGGGGAAGTTGCGCCGAGAAGTTTAGCCGAACAACAGTGCGTTCGTTTGAAGACTGTGGAGACGTGGGAGAGCGCGCAGAGATAAAGTTGCAGTTGCGCATGGACGCGAAATTGCTGATATCTATCCAATGTTTGCTTATCTATTGTTTGGTGTCAAGGCTGGTGTAACGGTTTGGTGGGCTTGCCATGTTGTGAGCTGTGCGTTCGCGGTATCAGCCAAGATCAACAGGGACTGGATGGAGACCCTGAGGCTGGGTGGAGCTCTATCCACACACACTCGCGTGCCTCCACCAAGTCCGAAGAGTCGATATGATATGTGGAGGGCGGAGAGACATCCTTGAACGATCAGTACATGTTGGTGGTTGTGTGATTGTAATGATGCGTCGTGTTTTTGCCATCCGATATTCTTGCCGATCTATTCGACAGCATAGGCTGGCGTAACTGAAGCCTCTGTGAAAGTAATGGTGGATGAAGCCGCCAACAGTACTTCTGTAGTTGCCGTTCTACGAAACAGCAAACAAATGCTCTTCAAATGTGACTGGCTCGGCAGAGTCATCCTGCACGGGTTTACGGGCGTTGATCGTACGCAACTGCGATCGTTCACCGGTAGAGACTGTGCTCACTTCCCATCTGCTGATAACACGCTTTCTTTCTCCGAAGAACCATTGGGCTTTCCGACGGCAAAGTGTCAGCTGAGGCGCAAGAAAGGCGTTTGGGGGTGGCTGCACACTAGTCTCTTTTACGCAAAGTGATCCCGTGATCCCGCCCTTCACTATCTCTCGCGCTGACGGGTAATGATGTGCGGATCCGCTTGCGGGACAAGCCACTGGTACTGCGGAAGTATTCGGGATGTCCGAAAACGCGGGGAAATCAGACCTCGTCTCGCGCAAAAATGAGGTCGGATACGATTTGGTACAATCAGGGGACGGCTGCAAGGCACCGAATTCCTTATCAGAGCCAGGCTTGTGGAACTCTGGGGTACGTCCGACGCGTATGTGTGGGCTTGATACTAAGTCGAACGGTTGTGCCAGCCCATTGATAGTGTGGTGGCCAGATCTCGTTTGACCCCCAGGGTGAGATATGGCCGGATGCCATCGACGATTCGGGGTATTGAGAGCGATGCTGACCTGTATAGTAGGAAAGACCTTACAGAAGCGCGATACGCTCTGGCTTGTGCTAGTCTTACCAGGTCCCTGGTTAACAATGACCACCGATTCATCTGCAGATGGACCACTCAGTTTGGCACGCGATCAGTGATGTAACACGCGGAATCATGCTTGAGGACAAATCCCAGGTTTCTGCGAGTTCTGTATCGCTATCGGCTGGCATCAATGCGCGTATGATAACCAAGCGCCGAGGTAAGGTCGAGGTGCTGGCGAGACAAGACCGCAGCCGAAGGTAGGATTGCTTGGCCTGCTGCGGGACGACGCCATCACCCGTTGGCAATGGCCTGATTTATGTCCGAAAACACGAGCTGCGATTGATGGGTTCGCCTCCATGGCCGTGGCATTGACGCGAAGCAATGTGGTAGAGAGCATTGTCAGTACCTTGTCCATGGACCAATTAATTTGTTCCAATGGGAAGGTGTCTGCAGAGCCAGAAGACTGATCTGCCAACATTTTCATATTGCAGCCACGCAAAGGAATCGTTGCCACGGGCCGTCATCTCCATGGTACTAGTCCATCAACAATTGAGAACAGTATTCGATAGCAGTGTGAATTGTCGCTTGGGAACTTGGTCGCGTGGAATGATATGGTCGCATGGAATCGTTCGAATCCTTTGGTCAATGGTGGTTATCACTTGCGAAGACTTGAACTGTGAATAGAGCGAATGGGGTATCGATTTCAGTCAGCGCTAAAAAGGCAACTCCAAATGGTCAATGAATGTCATCAGACCGTTGCAAATCGTAAGATAATAGCAAATCGCTTTGGGTGTTCTGCACAAACTGTCTGTTGTGCGTATAGAACGATCCGTACAAGAGCACTTAGACAGCGCGCTTATCTACAGCAACCCCTCGCTTGAAACCAACGAGCTGGAGCATCTCGGTCCCTGGGAAAGATTAGTTCTCGGAACGTAGTAGCAGGGTGGGAGTGGGACTCACAGAAAGACACGGGAGGTGTTGTGAACGACGCTTCGTACGCATCAATGAGAGGAGCGTCCCAGACAAGGTCGACCTGGCTGGCGGGAATGAACTTGGTCTTGTGGAGCACCTTCCAGAAAATGAACAGGATGGGAGCGAGGATGAGCATGGTGTAGTATGTGAAGAACGACTCGATAGAGAACTTTCCAGTGAACGTGCTGTACCCATAAACGAACACGACAACGACCTCGAAGGCTAGTGCGATGTACGTGCCGTAAGGCTGGAAGTATCCGGTGTATGGCAGAGTCTTGCGGTCCAAACCCTGCGCCTTGCAAGCTCTGAAGAAGCAAATGTACGTGATGCACATGATGATGTAGTTGATGAGACCACCAGCAGTGATGATGTTCGTGAGCCATGTGAGAACTTTGGAGGCCGAGTCCGACAAGTTAAGGAACGACAAGAATGGGAAGATCATGACGACGGCGAAGCAGTAGATCGGGACACCGTTCTTTGTGCACTTGCGCAGGAACTTGGGGGCACGACCTTCGATGGCGAGCGAGTACAAGCTACGGGTAGCACAGTACGTGTATGTGTTTCCAGCCGAGAAGATACTGGTGATCAACAGGGCGTTGACAAGATGGGGAAGGCCGTTGATGTTGAGGTTCTTCATGGCAATGACATAGGGTGATGCGGCAGCAGAGCTCTCGCCAGCAGTGAGGACCGAGACGAGTTCGGGGTCGTTGTACGCACAAACCACACCGACGCAAAGGGCTCCAAGGATGAAGAAGGCACCGAAACGGAAGTAGACTGTCTTGAAGGCGCTCTTGATGTAGACACGAGGACGCTTGGCCTCGCCGGAAACCATGGAGATGTACTCGGGGCCAACGACACAGAAGGAGGCAGCCCAGAGGGCTCCGAGGAAACCCTCGAATCGTCCAAGATCACCGTTGCCTGCGGGATTCATTGGGCCGGGGTTGCGCCAGTAACGGAAGCCATAAGCATCCTTCCGGGGGTTACCACCGACCATGGTGATGAATGTGAAGAGGTACAGGATCAAGATCAAGAGGACCTTGCCACCTGACAGCCAGAATTCAGCTTCTCCGTATGCTTTGACAGCAAGGATGTTGCATAAACTGCGGGAATTAGCTCTGTTTCCTGCAAAACTGCAGATGTGTATGTAGTGAAGCCTTACCCATATAAGACAATGACGGCAGCACAGACTGCGGCTACAGGAATATCGTCTCGCCAATATTTGAGGACAAGATTCAGAGCGGTGATTTCGAAGGGAATGAGCAGTGCCTCGTAAAGGAAGAAGTTCCATCCAGCAACAAAGCCGAACGCCTCATCAACCCAGTGACCTGCCATTCGAATAAAGCCTCCAGAGACGGGCATGAAGGTGGCCATTTCGGCCATAGCGTTGTTTACCAGAGCAATGATACAGCAGTATCCAGAGTAGGCGATGAGCATGCCTAGGGGGCCACCCTTGTTGAGGGCACCGCCAACACTTACGAACAGCGCTGTACCGATAGAGCCACCGATGGCAATCAGCTGAATCTGACGATTGCCAAGATGACGCTGTAGGTCATCCGAGTTGTCGGTGTATGAGCCCTGTTGGACATCATGGTCGCTGGGATATGTCTCCCTGACGAACTCGCCGGAATACTTCTTCTCTTCAGTCATGGTTGCAGAGGGTTTTTGTCGCAAAGGGAGCCGGTTGTTGTCGCAGTGGCAGAGAGGGTCGCTTGAGGAAGTGTCGCTTGAGGATAGTTGCTTGGGAGTCGAGTGGCGCAAAGGAATCGACTATCAATTGCGTGGGGGAGGAGGGAGCCGGAGCTACAAAATGTAGTCGCACTGTGCAAGTGGACGTAGAGGGGCGGAGGAGCAGTGGTAGATTGAGGGACGCCCTTATCAACCCGGAACGCTGGGGTGAGTGGCACAGGCTTTATACCAAAAGGCAAACGCGGGACATGGTGCAGAGCCCTGAGCCCTGCAGTGGGCTCCCGACGGTGGTGAGCGTGCAATGCGACTAGTGAGCGAAAGCAGTTAGCCGTTTTCCAGGGCTGGTCTTGGCCGGCCGGAGTTGGCTAACGGCATAAAGAGTAGTAAATGGACCCATGGCTCTGGGCATGGATCGTCGGCAGCGGCACAGAGTTTTCATCACACCCCGGCCTCACCACTGCGCCCGCGACCCCGCTCGTTGGCCTGTCGCGTGCGAATCAGCGCAACACCGTCCTGCTAGCTGTGTCGGCGGTGGCCTTAGTCACGCAGTCTGGGCGATAGCTTGCCTGGTTGCTAAAGACTGCCTTCGAGCGCGCTTACCTTGGATGAAAACGTGCGCCTGGATCAGGAACCGGGCCTTGCGACGTGGGTCCAGACGTCCAGATCCTCAGCAAACCCACAATCCCATACGGTAGACATCGTGGGAAACGTAATCCAGTCTCGCGGGTTGTAGGCTAGGAGACCTCCGCTACTCTGCAGTGGATACATTTCCCTTCCAAGCACATGCAGAGGGAAACACTCCGCAAAGTCAGGTGTCCAGGCGTATCCGGAGATGCTGGCGGGTCGTCGCGAACCCCTGCCCTCGCTGTTCGTATCTCGCACAAGTGAACCATTTGTCACATTCATTGGCTGCATCTGGACATCGAGGATAGCTTTGCTTTTGACTGCGGCGCAGCGCCAGCAGCACAGCAAAGGCCCTCGCATCTTTTGTTGGAAAGAGGTCGCATGATACCGTCCCGAGAGCTGCGTGCCTAATTGAGGCCGCGAAGCGAGTTCCGGCCCTTGAATGCTGTTTTCGATAAGAAAGAGAATAATGGCGCACGAGCTTCTGTTGAGCTAGTGGCACGGTAAGGTGAAGGTCCCTTGTCCAATGTGCGTCCAGTAGTCGAGCAGAGTCCGGTACAGATGACGGCATCGAGCGTCTGGCATGCGCAGCCGCACTCGTGGAAGCCGAAGAGCCAAGGCATGCAAGAGCTGGGAGCCCTGCTTGTCCTAAGGGTCCGTGGGTGGACTGTCTGCATTTTCAGTACGTACAGAGTACCGTCCCATACATCCGTGATTGACTCGAGTATGCTCAATGTTGGAATACGTCGACTCGGTGTGGTGTTGGACTGGGACCAATGTGAAACGTCCGTCAAGTCTGCCTTACTTGCCCATGTAGCACAGATTGTGTTGCTTTCAGGTAAGGCGGCCAATGTCCTGCATGTGTGGACGCCGTACTTGTTGCCTCTCGACAGCTAGTCAGCAAGCTGCGGAAAGAGCTGCAACCACAATCGTACACCGGTGTCGAGTAAAGGGCCACTCGTGCATAAGTGCTTTGCCTAAATGCTTCTAGAAGACATCTGCAAGCTCAGCCTCCCGTAGCAGCCAGTTGTTGACACTAGTTGGCAGAATGAAAAGTGCCTGCATGCTGGGGCTGATGAAAATGCATACCGTGTTCTGCAGCAAAAGTGGTGTATAAATTGTAGACACGAGGCAGAATCTATGAGGTGAAAAGGTACACCGCGGTCGTGATGAGGTGAAGCCACTATGTAGCGATGAAGAGAAGTTTGCAGGTCCGTTGTCAGCAGCAACGTGACTCCGTCATGACTTCTCTCTTGGGTGCTCTGCCGATCACGCCTTGACGCGACACCCGCGGGCCTGCCGGCACGCGACAACTCAACTCGTGACTTCAAAGTCCTATTTCCTTCACCTCGTCGCTTTCTGCATCCAAAATGCGTCAATTCGTCGATGAGTGTTCCGCGACTCGTTGTGGGTCTGTGGCTACGTACACCGCCAAAGTCCGTGGCGAGCGATTACAGTCTCTAGACCAAGGCTCCTCAGAATCGCAAAGCACGCGAATCTAGGCGACCTCAACCCTGCGATCGGACATCTCCAGAGACCAGAGTACCACACAGAGCCTGGAGCAGGACCGTACATCGCTAAGCCCTACGATCCCGGCTTCTAGGTCGCCATAGCCGCCACACCCTTTGACGCGCTAGGGACGACACCTGCAGCATCTTGTACAGCTTTCTCCGCACATGCGGCTGAACACTGATAAGATATCTACGATCAGATAGAAGATGCGATGTCTGCATGGAGGCGTTCTTGTGCTCACCTGCCCCTCAACAATCTGTCAAACGCTGGCTACATTTGGCTATTGTGAACGCTGTGAAGCGTCTGGATCCAACCGAGGCGGTAATCATAACGATGCTTTTTCGCATGGCAAGCGTGCCGCTGAGGCGATTGCCGATCACGGAAGTTCCAGTGAGACGGAAGATCGCCATGGAAAATCTTCGATCGTGGCCTCGAACGATGGCGCGAGTATGGTCTTCTGTATCCGTCATCATCATGACTACACTCGAATTTCAAAGTCGCGTCTTGCCATTCGCTGCATGTTTCAACGAGGGTCCGCTCAGTGTGTTAGTGTACGGTGCATTGCAACTAAGGTGTTTCAGCTCTTTAACATTTAGTGTCCTTTCCCTCCTCTATGACCCTCTCTTGTCCTTCTTTGCCTTCTCTTTGTCTGAGTTATATTTTTGTCTTCCATGCTCTTTTCAGAAGCTGTGGCAAGTACTAAAGAAAGCTAAGCAGGAGATCTCTAGTCCTTTCTGCTTCGAATATGGGCGAATGCCAATCCAGCAGAGCCTCATCACCCGGACATTGATCATGATGGAAGATCTTCTACACCAAGAATAGAGGCATTATGTGTCGGACATTCGTACAAGCTTGGAGGAGATGAAGCAAATTCAGTGTCTGTGATGTGAGGTAGTTGCGGTGCTCTGACCGGCTACTGCGGAAGTCTTCCTCAGATTCATGGTATCGGTCTAATTAGCAGTAATCTAGAAGTTGCTGTCTGATGTATAAAGACATAGTCAAGGCAACATATCATATATCCTATCGCGCGAAAATGCTATCAGAACCAACTCCGGGAAATGCAGCGCTACGCTTATCAAATGCATCGAACCAAGTCACCACACCTCTTAACACCCTATTTCACAAATCCTTCACCGTCATGTTTTGCGCATGATCCCCTCCATCGCGCAATACATCCGCGCCATCATCTCTAGTCCTACACGTACACTCTCTACTATTTCTTTCTTGGCCAATTTCGCGCTCAATCGGACCCACAGACACATCCACCATCCCCAAACCCCCAATCGCATCCGCAGCAGATCTGTTATGTTGTGACAAGTTTCTGCTCGCGTCATCTCGTGGCATGGCCGAAGTCTGAACTTGCTTTGCCGGAATATCGAAGCGGACTTTCGGCGGCGTTGGACTACAGCTTCGAGAAGGCGAACTATACGCGGTTTGGACTCGACTGAGCGATGTGGACAAATCATCTGCGCGGGGCGAGGATTTCTCGATGTGGTCTGCGTCATCGTCGCTTTCAGCTCTACGACGCGAGGTGTGGTACGACATGGCAAGCAGGAAGTTATCCATCAACAGTACTGTTCCCCGTCAGTATCCCAATCCAAGTCATCGTTAGAGGTGCATGAGAGTTCTCACCAGCGACATAACAAAACACCACCACGGGAATAATCCACGCGCTCCCCACAAACTTGAACCCACTCATCGACTTGTTCCCAATCACAGTCGCTACCCCGACGATCATCAGCGCAAAACCGACGACCATGCGGTTGATGATCTCGCCGAACTCGTACTTCGTCTTGTGCAGCTTGTTGAACCAGTACATCACCGCGAGCACGAGTAAGACCGCGCCAGCGCCGATGTAAAATTGCAGAACAGCGGTGTCGAAAACAGCATAAATGCGCTCGAGGCGTTGGCGAGGATCCGTAGCTGGTGCGGAAACAGCGTTGAGTTTGCCCAGGGTATCGGCGTGCGCTTCGAAGACGAAGACTTGCGCGTTATCGAAGATGGAGCGTATGAGTTCGCCAGTGCGACTGTTCCACTCATCAGATCGGAAGCCATATGTCGCTGTGTAGTTCTCGATGGCGGTGAAGTTGCTATGCCATTTGTTTGTCGCGTTCCAGTATTTCATTGGGAAGCGGGCGTCGATTTGCCACATGCTTCGGTTCAAGCTACTGAGGAGATCGCTGGTGCTGTCGAAGCCGTCGCTCGGGTCGGAGAAGTCGGGCGCGAGATCCCACATCCATCTGAGGGCTTGGACAGATGTGTTCCAGGTTATCAGCGAGGTGTTGCCTTCCACACATAAGAGTATCGCCATGTGAAGGGGATAATGTAGGAGCGACCAAATTTGCTGACGCACCGTGCCGAATCGGTCGTGGGAGAGCTGGTCGAAGTAAAGCATGTAGAGAAGATAAAGTAGAACAACTGCAGCAACGACTGTTCCGATTTCCGTGGAGTTATTGTCCGATTGTCCTTTGAAGATGCAGGCTACACTCTTCACCATACCGATGATTCCCTCGCCGATGATGATGAGTGTGAGCAGCTGTAATCGCTCAATCAAATGCGTATACTTGAAGCTGACAATTCGCCAGATGATGGCGATGAGGAAGATTAGGAGTCCTTCCACGATGGAAATGATCACCCAACATAGCCTGTTAGCATACTTCCAAGAGAGGAATGCTGCCAACTTACCAAACGACCTGCTCCTCTAGCCCAACTGCACCCCTAGGATATACCCCAATAGTAATCCCGTACGCCACCGCTGCCATCGCATGCACCGCCGTACTCAACCCCAGCGGCACCAGGGTCTGCCGGAACATCCTACCCTGCCACATAACCACCCCATACTGCATGACGATTGCGATTCTGCTGACGACCAACACAATGCCAAACTGTCTGTAGGATGTGGCCACATTGGTCGGGGTATATCTGTCGAACACGGGACCGGCAAAGACGAAGCCGGTGAAGACGCCGAATTGGATCGCTTTGTGGATGCGGTTCCACACGCAGTCGATGCTGAAGCGCACGTCGAAGAGCGTGGTGCTGAGCCAGGTGAACCAGATTAGGGTGAAGAGCTTGAGGTAGTCGATCAGTGCTGGGGAGATTTTAGTGTAGCACGTGTCATTCAAGCTGCGGACATACCTTGTGCATCTGTATGTTGATGCATGGCGGTAAAATATGCTATGCTCAGTCAGCAAGTATCTATACATCTTGATTATGTTTAGTTACCTAGATTCGCGACAAAGAAGAGATCGTAGAATAGCTCGATGCTGCTGGCTTCGTGATGCCGCTTGTAGATGATGACGTTGTCGCGACTTGTCCTGCCGTTGCTCCCCAAAGTGAGAGATTCAGTTGAGGTGCCACTGATGCATGTTGTGTTATTCATTTTTTCCAGGTCCGCGAAACTGCCCGATAGAACTTCCCGGACATCTTCGTTAATGGGGTTGGCAAGGAGTGGAAGACAACTTTGTTTGCCATTCCTTGATTGGTCTGGCGAGTGGTGTTGAGATTGCCCTTTCCGCCCCGTGCTGAAGTATCGTGCGAGATCCATGTTGGAAATAGAAGTATGGAGTAGTTATTGTGAGGAGTGTGCATACCGTAGCGGATGATAAGATTTCGAATTTGCAGCCAGATGCATTATATACCACTCTTCATCCAAAATGCCAGCCCTCTTTGGAGAGTATACTACGCATGAATGCGACCGTAGCAACAGCTCTCCAACGAGATATAAAAAGTTGCAGTGAGATCTCGCGTCGAAACATAGACTCAGATACGCACAAACATCAGAATCGCGAAACAGTGCACGCTAAGGTTTAACTAGTTGGGTTGACTGAGTTCTTGATGTTGATTGGCGCCTTTGACTGAAGATACGTTGTACGAAGAGCAATAATAGGCTTAACGACGTTAGCTCGGATCTTGGGAGCCTCGATCGGTGTGTGTCTATAGCTCTTCTTTCCCCGCACGCACATAGCCACATTTGGCAATTGGCTGAATTCGAAAGTCTATGGCTGCTCTTCCTCAGTACATACAAAGCCACACACAGTAGTTGGTCGCACCGAGATCTATTGTAAGCTACGCAGACTGCAGTGCAACGTCCGTGGCAACGATCTGAACTCCTATAGGAAGACCATCGCAACGAGCTAAGTCGTGGAATGTCATTGCTTGGCTAGGACTGCCGCTCCGAACGAATTGATGCTCTTCGCCAAGCTCTGAGATAAGCTTGACATGCAGAAGCCTCAATCACTGAAAGTACGATCCAAAATTAATCCCGGCTTATACGTCAGCCACGTGGTGGCTCAAGAGCGGTTGCTCTCATGCTGTCATACCTGCGGAAATATTCTAGAAGTCCGTACTTGGGTCAGAGCACAAGACCCACCAGCTAGTGTAGATAGACAAGCAGCCTGTTGCCCTTGCCAGGGTTTCATTGTCTCTAGGGAGTGTCAAGAAACTCGCTGATCTCTTCCTCTTCGGACGAGGTTTCATCTTCATCACTTTCGTCATCGTCGTAATCGGCATCATCGTCTTCATCATCGTCGACCCGAACAGGTGCGTTTGTTGCCATACGTCCTGACCTAAGAACACGTCGCCCATTTGCTGGCGGCGTGTCTTCGTGAAACTTCTTGACCTTTGCCCTCACCCGTCCTTGGCGACCTCCGCCTTCGAAGTTCAGAGCCCAACTCAGCTCGAGACCCGCCTGCCTAGAACCACTGTCATTAACAACCCAGCTGTATGGCTCCTTCAGCACGATCTCAGCTTCGAGAGTGAAGTGTCCCCAACCGAGACGCCGGACTTCGTAGGGCGGCTTTCGAAGCGTAAGCTGCGGTGGCCTAAAACTTTCATGCTATCGGGTCTCAGTGAGGTCTTGCAGCGTAATAGTAAGTACTGACCAGATAAATGCGCACATGCTTGACCAGGTCTGGGCGTGATGTTCGCACGAAGAACGTCCAATCATGCTCGTTGGCATCGTCTGCTTCTTCGACCAACTGGTGCTTGTTTCCGATCAATATCATGATTCCTTCGATACCATCAGTACCTGAACGAGATCCCCGCTCGACCTCTTCCTCCACCCTCCTCTCCTCATACAGCGATGGATATTTCGTCTTGAGATGGGCAGCCAAGGCTTCGTCTGGTGTAGCATTTGTATAGTTCCGACACATGGGGCAACTGGCTTCGAGATCGTATGTTGGGTCATAGTCGGGATCAAAAAGAGCAAGTTCGACGTCGAGACTTGAAGCCTCGATACTGGTAGTCGCGGAGGATGCGTCTTGCCATTGGGCCATGCAAGATGAGCATAGGAGGTGGTTGCACCTCGTTCTCACGGGGATGTATAGGAGCAATTGACAGATCTAGCAGCATCAGAATTCGGAATTTGCTAGTGCGAGGGGAACACATACAGGACATAGGTCATCTTGGGCCACATCTTCGGTAGGAATAGCAGCCTTAGCCATGGTGTGTCTGAGATGTTGAGGACGACGACGAAGAGGAAGAGCAATTTCGTCGCTCAAGTAATAGCGGCTGGGGGCGGTCCATCCTGCTAAGGAACTACAGTAACCCCCTCTGGTGTTTTGGTGGTAATAGTAACGACAAGCTTTAGGCAACAGTGCCAAACGCGCTAACCGCGGCGTGGAAGGAGCACGTGACAGCGCGTTTACGCGCAGGCAAAGTCTGAAACTCCCTGATCCAACTCGATCGACACAACCTACCGCATTTCACTCCCACGACCCACTCACATTTCGATAGGCGGATCTTCGGTTCACTTTGGCAGATGAAGAGCCGAGCACTATTCTGGCTTCATGAAGCGCACAATGTAGATGTGCAGGTGATTGTAACGGTGCAGGCGAAGTTGACATCCAACGAGTAGTCGAACCTTTGCTCACAAAGAGCTGGCAATACTCTCAAAGAACTGACTACGGCTGTCTTGCAGAGTTCACCATACAATGCGCATGAGTTACCGGCTTCCTGAATCTACACCCCAATTTGCTGCTGAACGCCATATTAGATAGCCATCCCGGCTGCTGGAACCACAGTCACTTCCGTTCATAACTTGTGCGGTGCTGCTTGTTCAACACCAAGCACTGCGCTGGCAAAACTCCGACGATGCTTAGATCAGCTCAACTGCCGTTGAAGCGCACACGATGGCAGGGCGGCGCTAACACGTAAACAAAGTTTCGTGTCAGCGACAAGAGGGCCGAATCATCACCGCGCCCTCATTTCCTAGGGTTTGACATGTCTCGACAGACATGGATGTCATTTGCTTGTCACCGACAACCTGGTCTTGTGAACGTCGTTAATTGCTGTTAATGCTTATTCTCTGCTCTAGAACTTTTGAGTACAGCCGTCGCGTTGCGCTTGCCCAGGAGGGAAGCTTAACGACCATGAACAAAGACGCCGGTGATTCTTCTTTTAATGGCGCCGCACGTTGGTGGCGCTGCGGAACGTGGCGGGTCATTCGTTTGGCGATCTCTATTGGTGTTTCTATGTGGAGGAAATGACTACCTGCCCTGAGAGCCATGAAGACGATGCGCTGCAAGGGTATCGGGGAGCTGTAGATGGCTCGAAGCCGCGTAGCCTGGTGGTCGTTGTTTGCATTTCCCTATGAGATGCTGAGATGCACGATCCATACCGTGGGCCTTTCCGTTTGCTAATATCTCCCAGCTATTTTAGTCTTTCATTCACTTTCTTTCTCAAATACCTCTTACCTAGCTAACTCGATCTCTCATCGACCTTCTACATCCTCGCTCACTACAACCTCACTCCCTACAACCTCCACTCATTCAACCTACTCTCATTACCAGTGTCCAAGATGCAACTCTTCATCTCCGTCGTCGCTTTGCTGAGCACCCTCGTCACCGCCCTCCCAGCCGTATGTTGCCCCAAACCTACCTATGTTTGATCTTCCTGACATGTCCCAGCCTACCTACAACGACGGCCGCGGCGCCACAATCTACACGTCACCCAACTTCCAAGGCGACTCGACCTTTGTCCCTGGCACTTCGTCGTACTGCGGCGATCTCAACAACATCTTTGGCAACTTTGACGGCCGCGTGCGCAGCATAGTTGTCGAGAAGGGCTACAGATGCCAGTTCTACATGTGAGTAAAGCTCCGAGTAGAGATGGTGACTACAGGCTAATTTAGAATAGCGGTCATGACTGCCCAGCGAACGGCTCCGAGTACGACTGTGGAAGCAAGGACGCGTCGGACGCGATTAGTACGCTGCCTGACTGGGTGGACAGCAAAGTTCACAGCATCTTTTGCGCGAAGATCTAGGGGAGCTCTCATGGAGAGGAAGATGATTGGCGAATGCCTCGGATCGAAGTATGAAGTTGCTAAGAGTATCCTCTCACAGGGAGTCGGCACCGAAGACATTGACTCGAAAGTGTATGTGCAACATACACAGCTCCTAGGACTCATATCCATGAGTGGTCACTTAATGTAATGTCATAATAACCTCTTCGAAAACCCCAAGCCCTTCGTACCACCTAATTCAAGAGCTCCGAAGTCAAGTAGGCTATCGTACAGCGTATTCAAGCTCTCAGCCACCATGCTGCGCTGCAATGACGCCGTTCGCAGTTCTGCAGTCTGATCCAGCGTATTCGTCTTGTCTTTCGGCTGTGGAAAACTAACACATTGCGGTGAGCTGTACAGCTACATATGCGATATGAGTGTTGTTGGTGGTTGCACTGCCACAAGACCCTGTGCAGTTCGCAGCTTCGCGGACCCCACCTCACAGCGTCGAAGTCCGACCCCGCCGCGACATAGGAAGGGAGATGGGAGCAACCGTGTCATCAGATCAGGCAGTCAATTTCTCCTGTAACATGTGGCGTCTCCAGTCAGCCGCCGCGTGCGAAGGCGTGTCGCATTCAAAGGCGCGCGTGCTGTCGCAAACGCCTCCTGCCCAACCGCGGCGCTTGCCCCTCCATCACCCGTAAGCATTCACGCTTAACTCTCCGAGACAGCCTTTCAGCTACATCTACATTACTACACCTCGACCCTATTCTCACCCTCTCACCCTCAAACACATTCACAAACTTCATCATGTCAAGCGGCGACTACTATGGCGGCGGTGGCCAGCAAGGCTATGGAGGTCAGGGCTATGATGGCGCGCATCACGGACAGCAGCAAGCGCAAGGCTACCAAGGCTACCCTCCACAAGGACAGCCAGCTCACGAGCAGTATGGCGGATCGCATAGCCCATACCCACCCCAGGGACATGTAAGAACACCCTTGCGATTTCGGCGCATGCCGGTGTAGACCAAACACTGACCCCTCCACAGAGCCCGTACCCAGCACCACCCCACGATCAGTACCAGCACCAGCAGCAAGGCTACAACGCCCCACCGCAGAACCAGTACGATCAAGGCTACGATCCCAACCGCAGCCACTCTCCCTACCCGCCTGCGCCACAACACCAGCATATCCAGCCGCACCAAGGCTACCAGGATCCCAACCAGCAACACGGATACGGTGGTCAGCCCGGATACGGCGACCACCAGCAGCCGGGCTATGGTCAGCAGCCGGCTTACGGCCAGCCCGGCGCTCCAGGAGGTCCAGCCGAAGGCGACCGCGGCCTAGGTTCGACTCTCATCGGCGGCGCTGGCGGCGCATTCCTGGGTAACAAAATGGGCGGAGGAACGTTGGGCACGCTCGGCGGCCTTGTTGCTGGTGCTATCGGCGCGAACGTGCTAAGCGACAAGTAAGCCCAGCCCCTCGCGCAAACAGACTCCGAATTCTAACAAGCAACAGGAAAGAGAAGAAGCACAAAAAGCACAAGTCGCATGGCAGCCACGGCTCGCATCACGGCTCTTCTCATGGCTCTTCTCATGGCTCTTCGCATCATGGCTCCTCGCACCATGGCGGTTCGTCGTATGCGGGGTCGGCGGCGGTGGGCGGCTTGTATCCGGAGAGCCATGGTGGGAGTAGCCATGGACATGGACACAAGAAGCACAAGAAGCACAGGAGCCATAGCCGCAGTCATAGTCGTGGTAAGAGCAGCTCTTCGTCGAGCAGTGACTCGGACTAGGATTGCTTTGATTGGGCATTGCTTGCGTTAATGTGATATGACTTGTTTGCTCTGCGCGGTTGCGCGAGCGTTGGTATCCCATAAGATAATGAATCCCGTATTATTATTACTAAAGTTCCGCCCTTTTGATGTATCGATGACTCCGATCACCACCAATTCGATGAGTCAGTCAGTTCGCGTCTTTAGTTGTTGAGAAAGTGGTTGTCAAATCATGTATGAAGCATATTTCCGCATCGATTTACATGCTTCCGCTGTCTGTCCGTTGTGTGTAGCATCCACAGCCGTATAAATAGTCCCGCCTTCCCAACGCTGAATGCGGTTAGTGCTGAAAATTGCCCACCATTTTACTCATCGCCCAACATTGAACATTCTCTACCGACCCCGCATAATCGAAGCTGGAAAAAACTAACATGGCAGACGTGCTCCTGAGCTTCTTCCGCAGCTCGTTGCCAGACGAGCTCGCCGCTGTCCTGGAGGATGTACTCAAGGCGACCGAATCAGGCGATTTCTTGGCGGTTTTCCAGCATCCGGAAGTGCAAGTGCTGCTTGGACATGGAGAAAACGAAGCCACGAAAGATGTGAAGAGAAGTGATTTTGGAATCTGGAGCGATTATGTTTTCCATCGGCTAGGCTTAATCCTATCGAAACGCAATGAAGAGCAAGGAACACCAATCACGGAAACCGCGGCGTATCGACAACATCTGGTCTTCCTTGTAGCAGTCGCGGCGCTGTATGCGTTCATACAGTCTACTGTTACGGGGCCGCCACTTCCTTTCAAATCCGCGGAAGTGGTACTACCGAAAGAAGTATCGGGTGACACTAAAGCACTCAGCAAGACTCGAGCGGATTTGATCGCATCTCTGAGTGCGGATGGTGTTGCAGCGTACAAGCTCACACCAAACATTGAACTGCTATGCTTAGCCGAGACCATCCTGATCTGCCCACCGATCCAGAAGAACATCGACATCTCAGCCTGGGCGCGATTACGGACAAATTTTATGCACCAGAGGCTACTGAGCGAGCCGGCGTCAAGCTTGCAAGATGCGATATACGAGGACGTCAAAATTGTGGAAGATTTGATACTGAACTCTGGGAAGAAGGATGAAATCAAGGACTTGTACACGAACTTCATCCTCGAACGAGCTGCGATTAACACTCATCATGGCCTCGACAAGAAGGCAAAAGCGGACTTGGATCATGCAACTACAGAGCGCAAGTTTGAATTTGCATTGACTGGAATGATGGGCAAGAGGACAAAGTTCCAGCAGAAAGATACGAGCCAACTGCTTGTACTTGCACGGAGTGTAGGCACACAAACGAATGGCACGTCAAGCGAGGCTTCGAAACCAAAAGCGTTGGATCTGAATGACGATACTCTGCATGAGTCCATTCAGTTCACGGAGAACGTGGCATCGATGGATATCAAGGACGATTCTTCACTACCTGCTGGACTTGCAGAGCTGGATCCAGCAAACCAACCACTGCTCGATCCGCTGGACTCAGTGATTCTGCTTTCGCTGGCTGAAGGCATCAAAAACACGAATCCTGCAGATGGCATTACGAGAGAGGAGACGATACCTTATGCGACAAGAGTGCTGGAAGGTGGCAGCTCGAATTGGCAGGTGTACACGCAAGCTCTTCTGGTGCGGAGTCGCATTGAAGGCTACAAGTCGAGGACTATGGAGCGAGGTATTGCTACAATTACAAGCACTAGTCGATCAAGTCATTGCAGAGACTTCTGGCGAGGGCACGACAGACGCTGAGACGAACGAAAAGATCACATCGTTCTTGCCGCAAGCGAAGGACGACGAGGCGGCGTCAGTGAGTGAGCGTCTTCGATATGTTTTCGCACTTGGCTCGCCGTCAAGATGGGAGCTAGAAGCTGAGTTGGCTGCGCGATGGGTACATGTCGGCGGTCTGCGATCTGCTCTTGATATCTACGAGCGTTTGGAGATGTGGGCCGAAGCAGCGTTATGTTGGGCTGCGACTGAGAAAGAAGACAAGGCTCGTAGGGTGATGCGGAGACAACTCTTCCACGCAACAAACGGCAACGATGAAGATGTGGATTTGGAGTCTGAGAACTGGGAAGGACCAGCGCGCGATCCTCCTCCTGCTGAAGCACCGCGCTTTTACTGTATCCTTGGCGACATCGAAAAAGATCTCTCCATGTACGACAAAGCATGGGAGGTCTCAGGCAGCCGCTATGCTCGCGCCCAACGCTCTTTAGGTCAACATTACATCGCAGCACGCAACTACGAAAAAGCAGCTGAAGCCTACTCCCTATCCCTAAAAGTCAACTCTCTCTACCAACCCGCCTGGTTCGCCCTTGGCTGCTCCCAACTCGAACTTCTCCAATTCAAAAACGCCGTCGAATCCTTCTCCCGCTGCGTGCAACTCGACGACACCGACGCAGAATCCTGGTCCAACCTCGCCGCCTCCCTGCTCCACCTCCGCCCCAAGACCAGCACCAACGAAGCCGGCGAAGACCAACGCGTCACAAACCACCCCCGCACCGACGCCCTCAAAGCCTTCCGCCGCGCCGCCACCCTCAAACACGACAACTTCCGCATCTGGTCCAATGTCCTCGCGACCGCAGCCTCCACCACCCCGCCCTCCTGGCCCGACGTAATCAACGCCCAGCGCAGCATCTGCGAGTTGCGCGGCGCCACAGATGGCGAAAAGTGCGTCGACGCCGAGATCCTCGACATGCTGATCAAAGACCTCGTGCGCTCGGAGGATGGCTTCGATATTGCACGCCCCGGCTTGCCGCGCATGGCGAACGAGCTAGTGGAGAAAAATATCAAGCCGTTGATCACTCACTCGCCCAAGTTGTGGGGTGTGTTGGCGACGATGTACACGCATACCCAACGCCCCGCGTCCGCGCTCGAGTGTCATGAGAAGGCGTGGCGCGCGGTTACTAGTCAGCCAAAGTGGGAGGAGGGGACGGAAAAGCAGTGGGACGCGGTCGTGCAGCAGACGATTGATCTTGTGGATGCGTATGAGACGCTGGGGCCGAGGGAGAGGACGGAGGGACTGGCGGCGGGGAGTGGGGAGGTGGTGGCGAAGGACTGGAAGTTCAAGGCGAGGAGTGCGGAATAGGAGTGTATTGGGGAAGGGAAAGGATAACTGGGAGGATGGGGAGCCACCGCCACGAGGTTGAAGGAGAGGATGGAGGGGT